>NW_022589710.1:7280766-7336007 GCF_004348235.1 Phoca vitulina | reverse complement strand
GGCTCGATCCCAGGACCCTGGGATCATGACCTGAGCCGAAGGCAGATACTTAACAACTGAGCCACCCAGGTGCCCTATTTGTAATTTTTTAAGTAAGCTTTATGCCCAATGTAGGCAATGTGGGTCAAATTCATGACTCCGAGATCAAGAGCTGTATGCTCTACTGCCTGAGCCAGCCAGGCACCCCTCACTATGTAGTTTTTTTTTTTTAAAGATTTTATTTATTTATTAGAGAGATACAGAGAGAGAGCTAGAGAGCACAAGTGAGGGAGAAGGAGAAGCAGGCTCCCCACAGAGCAGGGAGCCCGATGTGGGGCTCGATCCCAGGACCCTGGGATCATGACCTGAGCCGAAGGCAGATGCTCAATGACTGAGCCACCCAGGCACCCCCCTCACTATGTAGTTTTAAAAAATTTTTATTTCTTTTTTTTTCTTTCAAGGTTTTATTTAAATTCTAGTTAGTTAATATATAGGGTAGTATTAGTTTCAGGGGTAGAATTCAGTGATTCATCACTTGCATATAACACCTAATGCTCATTACAACAAGTGCCCTCCTTAATGCTCATCACCCATTTACCTCATCTCTCCATCCAGCAACCCTCCAGCAACCCTCAGTTTGTTCCCTAATGGTCGTCCCCCTCCCCCAACCCAGTCTTTTTCTAAAGCTTCCTGCTCTAAGTCTGTGCTGAGAATTTATTACTGTTTCTCATTTCTAAAGGTAATTTCCTGGCCAACCTCTCTTTCTAACATATTATATAATACCTAATGAAAAGGTCAGGGCAACCCAGTTATAAATCTTCGTATAATTGAATATGAAAAAATTGTTCTTATAGGAATCATCATAATAAAACATTATTAAGGTACTCTTAAATATAAAAATACCTGCTTCCAGTAAGCTGAGGAATAAAAAGATTAATTGTGACTTACATCACAGAAAAAGGGAGAAAATATACTCTATACTACAAATTTTATTTTTGGAGCAGTAAAATTTTGGCAAAAAAGTATTTTAAAATGATATGTGCTAGGGGCGCCTGGGTGGCTCAGTCGTTAAGCGTCTGCCTTCGGCTCAGGTCATGATCCCAGGGATTGAGCCCCGCATTGGGCTTCCTGCTCGGCGGGAAGCCTGCTTCTCCTTCTCCCACTCCCCCTGCTTGTGTTCCCTCTCTCACTGTGTCTCTCTCTGTCATAAAAAAAAAAATGATATGTGCTATAATGGTAATCAAAGAAAGAATAGATTTATAGTAGTGGCAATCACTTTCAATTTTTTTTTTTTCTAGTACCTGGACTTTGTTTGAATCCCATCTTTAAAAGGATTAAATTTAACAACAAATATTTTGAAACTATTTAGACTTTTGATCTTCATTTTAAAACTTTCTAGATAGTAGAGATCAATTTCCCTCTTCCTTAATTTGTTGTTTTGGTAGGACTACAATTGGCTCCTTTGTAAATATGTGATGTTAAGGTGTGATATTGTAGTATAATAAGAAACATATATTTTGGTCTTCATCTCTGGCTTCTGGCCAGGGCTCCTAAAACCTTTGTAATTTCCTAAGCAGTAAAGGTGCAGAAGCATCTTTTGTTCTAATATTTGTCCTTTGACCTTGGTTCCAATAGAGAAGTCTTTAATCTCCTGGAATTTCCTAGATGATAGGGACATCTTCTCTAATGAGGTGATGTGTGGTGGGCTCCTGGATAGCTCCTAGATGAGGGATGGTCACCAGAAAAACCAAGCCATGATTAGAATCTTGGAACTTTCTGCCCCACCTCCCATGCTCCAGGGAGAGGAAAGGGGCTAGACATTGGGTTAACAATTGATGACACCTAGATGATGAAGTCTCCATAAAAGTTCCTGAGTATGGGATTTGGAGACTTCTGGGTTGGTGAGCACATGGAGGTGCTGAGAGGGTGGCATGCCTGGAGAGGGCATGAAAGCTCTGTCTGTGCCCCTTTCCACATACCTTGCCCCATGCATCTCTTCCATCTGGCTGTTCTTGAGTTATATTATATTAATAAACTAATAACCTAGTAAGTAACCTGTTTTTTTAAGTTCTGTGAGCCATTCTAGCAAATTATCAAACCCAAGGAGAGTGTTGTAGAACCCCAATTTATAGCCAGCCAGTCAGAAGTACAGGTGACAAACTGGGGTTTATGATCGGTGTCTGAAGCATGGGTAATCCTGTGGGACAGAGCCTTTAACTTGTGGGATCCGATGCTAACTCCAGAGTGATAGTGTCAGAACAAAATCGAACTGCAAGTCATCTAGTTGGTCTTGGCAGAGAATTGGAGAATTGCTTGGTGTGAAAAACCAGACTTAGTGTCACATAAGTGAGTAGAGTAGTAGAGGAAAACAGTGCATTTTCCTTTTGTAAGGGTTTTGTTAAAAAACAAAATTCAACTGAGTAAATTTTTGAAGGTCTTATTGGCTTTTTGCAATGATTCATGAATGGGGCAGCAACTAGTCTGGCCGGTAGAAAGGAGTTCTGAGGAGCTGTACAAAATGAAAGACTTTCATAGGCAGAAGGGAGCAGGAACAAGAAAGTTATACTAGGCAAAAAAGCAGGTTGCTTGTTGCAATGTTACTTTCTTTTAGGGGAAGGCAGGGGAATAACAGGCAGATGACCTAACTAGTGTTGATCAAGTGATTCTTTTTTTTTTTTAAGTGATTTTTTTTTTTTAATCAGGTGATTCCTGATTGACTGGCTTAAGATTCCATCCTGGGACAGCCAAACTGTAATTAAGTCTCAGTTTGGTGATGTAGGGCTTAGCATGAGAGACTCCATTTTGGGCCTGTTGTCTTATTTTTAACAGTTCGCTCATATTTTGAACTCTATTTAAAAACTGAGTCAACTAGGGGCAATTGGCTGGCTCAGTCAGAAGAGCATGTGACTCTTGGTCTTGGGGTCATGAGTTCAAGCTCCATGTGGGGCTGGAGTTTACTTAAAAAAAAAAAAATAAAAGCACTGTTTAAAAAAAAATTGAATCAAGTTAGTCATTTTATCAACACAAAAGATGCGTCTTCTCCAATTGCAGCTGATCTCTTTGGTTCATGGGAGGACTCTTCCCAGGAAGTACCTTTCTGGCTTTTCTGTTAAACATTCCCCACAGAGAGTTTCAGCATCTTTTGGTCATGATGAGTAAATGAAAAGCAACAGAGGATAGACAAATAGGAAGTGGTAAGGCTGAAACAGAAAGTAGCTGCAGCAGAGGCTAAAGGTGGGTAAGTATGTATTCAGTGTATACTCAGAGACACTGTGGCCCTTTGGTCCTTGGAAAATCCCGAACAGATCCTATTTACAACAGGGTCAGAGAATATTTGCTTTTCTGAGCAAGCAATCTAAGGCTATGGACTATTCATAGTGTAGTTAGTTATTTTAAGCAAATGTTTTCCCTTTCTCCATGCACTCTGCACTTGTCATTTGTCAAATGGGGGTAATGTCTACCTTAGTGCACTGTTTTGAAGATTGCAATTAGCTAATGGATTTGAAAGTACTGTAGCAAGTTAAAAATGTTCCACAAAGGCAAGGCATTTAACATATTCTTCAAGGGTCTGTGCTCTTCTAATTTGATGTTGGAAGGAGAGTCTCCTTGTCCCCCTGCTGGGCCCAGATCAGTGGCAATTTCCCAGACTCCCACATCACTCCATGTGGCTAGCCAGGTAATATGAAATTACATATGCCTCAACCCAGGGCCTGGGACCCCTATGGCTATAGGCAAGTTTACTATTTCTGTTTTGTTTTCTTTTAATTTCAGAGCATCTGTTGATATAGTTCTTATTCTTGAAAAAAGTAGGGGAAAAAAGGGTATCATATGATTAAATAGAAAGTCAATGCTTATGAGAACGAACACTATTAAAATATGATATCTGTTTAGAGGCAAATAAAAAAGAAATAAAATTAAAAAAAAAAAAAGAAAGTCATCTTTTATCCTGAACCAACTTTTTCTATTTCTCTTCCCTTTTACTATTACCACCTTCTTTTGAAATGATATTTCTTCCATATAATCAAACCTATAAAAACGATCTAGTCTAGGATGGAATGCCCAGGTTCAATCATCACAAAGCATTTGTTAAGATACTTTTAGCAGGATGTTACAAAAACTAAATCAAAAATGAAACCAAAACCAAACAACAACAACAACAAACCTCAAACAAACAAAAACAAAAACCCCTGACTCAAATGTGTTATTGTATGATGAGCAGCTCACAAATATCATAGAGGACCCAAGTCCCTTTTACCCTGCTGCTCTGCTATCCTCACTGCTGGCTTCCTGAGGAGACTGGTATCAAAGAAAAGCAGTGCTGGACAGCAGTAAAAGCAGATTTGAATTAGGAACTATTGCAATAGGGGAAAAGAGACCTCAGTCTAGAACCGGGCTCAATTTTGTATATAACAAGGAAAAATGAGGATTTATAGCGAAGGAGCAGGGTTGGTGGGGAGGAGTTCGTAAAAAATTACTAAGAAGTGAGAATAATTCTTTGCTAATTGACCTAATAGGATTCTTGCTGAAGGCAGGTTAAGGTGATCAGATCTTACCTGGGAGATAAGAAATTTGGTCAGATATCGAGGGTGATGAGATATGGAGTATGGGGAATTCCAGATAAACCAACTTAGTAGAATTCTTGCTGAAACTGGTCTCTATAAGTATGGTGATGGAAGTCCAAGTTTGGGCCTGGTCCAAGTTGGTGACAGAATATAGGTAGAACCACTGGGGATTTAGAAGACATAGCCAGATTTCTAAGAACTTCTGATTGCCTAGGCAGGCAGTAGCCACCCCAGTCATTGCAATGATCTCACAATAATGCAAAATGCATTTTACGTGATTAATTTTTTTAGGTTTCACTTATTGTAAGTTTTACTGCATTTGGTTTCTAGTTATCATATTGGTAGTGTGGTGTAGTGGAAAGAAAACTGCTAAAGCATAATTGTTTCCATTAACCTGGGGACATTATTGATTCTTCCTATATGTCTCAGAAATTCTGAATCAGGTGAAAAGGGAAATAGTAGGGCAGAAGAAAGAGTACAAAGAGCAAGGCACAAAAGTACAGAGGCTATGGGACATTGCACCAGGGAGATTATCACAGAGGAAGAAAACTTAGACATTCTTTCCAAATAATTATAATTAGTAAGGAAGAAAGCTTAATTAACCATGGCTAAAATTTTAAAGCAAGAAAAATTTCAACCAAATGATAAAAAGCTGTTTAGGTATGGGCATGAATAATTTAGCTTGTATAAGGTGTTAAATAGAAAAGAAACTTGGTAATAATATGCCATCATTGGTTGATTTATAACCAAATGTTCTTAATTTTCTCCATATTTATTTTCAATCTTGATGAAATATGTGATTTTTACACTGTTGCAGAATAAATAGAACAGAACTTATGGCACATAATTTATGTAGCTGATTTCGTGTGTGTGTGAGTTTTAAAAATAATTCTTTTAAAAATAACTTCATTGAGATATAACTTATGCCATAAAATTCACCCATTTAAGTGGACCATTCAATAATTTTTAGCAAATTTATAAAATTCAAGGTAAATTTTACTGTGACTCAGTTCTAGAACATTTTTCTTACCCACTAAAAGTTTCCTCAATGTCATTTGCAGTCAGTCCTTCCCCTCCTTCCCAGCCTTAGGCAGCCATTTTTTTGCTTTCTGTAAATTTGCCTTTTCTGGAAATCTCATATGAATGAAACCATATAATATGTAATCTTTTATGTTTGGCTTCTTTCATTTATCATACTGTTTTGGGGGTTCATTCAAGTTGTAGTATGTATCAGAAGTTTATCCTTCTTTATTGCTCAGTAGTATTTCATGGTATGAATATACCTACCACATTTGGTTTTACCATTTACCAATTAAAGAACATTTGTATCATTTCTACTGTTTGGTTTTTATGAATAATGCTGCTATGAACATTTGTGTACAAGTTTTTGTGTGGACTTATGCTTTCATTTCGTTTAGGTATATTCTAGGAGTGGCATTGCTAGGTCATAGGGTAACTCTAAGCTTAACCTTTTAAGCAACTGCTGAACTGTTTTCCAAGTTGCTATATACCATTTCATATTCTTTAAACATTTTATTTTATTTATTCATTTGAGAGAGAGTGAGAGAGAGAAGGAGCATAGAGGAAGATGGAGAAGCAGACTCCCTGCTGAGCAGAGACCCTCCTCCCCCCCCACCCCCAGTGCAGGGCTCAATCCCAGGACCCTGAGATCATGACCTCGGCAGAAGGCAGATGCTTAACTGACTGAGCCACCCAGGCACCCCACGATTTCACATTCTTACCAGCAATGTATGAGAGTTCCAATTTCTCAATATCCTTGCCAACATCATCTATTGTCACTTTTTTTGCTTAAGGTCATTTTAATGTGTAGATATGGTATTTTACTATCGTTTTACTTTGTATTTCCCTAATGACTAATGACATTGAAAATGTTTTTATTTGCTTATTAGCCATTTGGGTATTTTCTTTGGTAAAATGTTTATTCAAATCTTTCGACTACTTTTAATTGGGTTATTTTACTTCTTATTAAGTTGTAAAAGTTCTTTATATATCTTAAATATCTTTCAGACATATGATCTACATATACTTTCTCCCAGTCTTTTCATTTTTCTTATTGGTAACTTTTGAAAGCCAGTTTTAATTTTGATGAAGTCCAATCTGTCATTTTTTCCTTTTATATCATGCTTTTTGATATCAGATCAAGAAATCTTTTCCTAATCCAAGTTTTCTCCTTTGTTTTCTTCTAGAAGTTTTATAACTTTAGCTCTTACAATTATGTCTAGGTTTTTTTGTTTGTTTGTTTGTTTGTTTTAGTAACATCTATGCCCAACGTAGGGCTCAAACTCATGACCCCAAGACCAAGAGTCACATGCTCCACTGACTAAGCCAGCCAGGTGCCCCTCTATGATTTGTTTTGAGTTAATTTTTGTGTAAAGTCTAAAGTAAGGATCTAAATTAATTTTGTTGCAGATGTGTACCCGCTTGTCCCAGCAATATGTATGTGTTAAAAACCCATCATGTTCCCACTGAGTCAATCAACTAGAATAGTAAGGGTTTATTTCTGGACTCTGAATTCTTTTTCATTGATTTATATATCTATCTTTACACTTATCACACTGTCTTCATTATTGTTGTTTTATGGTAAGTTTTAAAATTGGATAGTATGAATTCTCCAAATTTGTGTTTTTTAAAAAATGTTTTGGCTATTCTATGTCCTTTGCATTTCCATATAAATTTTAGGATCAGCCTATTTCTACAAAATAACTTGTGGGACTTTGATTGGGATTGCATTGAATCTATGGACCAATTTGGGAAAAATTGCCATCTTAACAGTCCATGAACATGGAATATAACTTCATTTATTTAGATCTTTAATTTCTCTCAGTTTTTTTTAAATTTAAATTTTAGGTAGTGAATATACAGTGCAATATTGGTTTCTGGAGTAGAATTCAGTGATTCATCACTTACATACTACACACAGTGCTCATCACAACAAATACCCTCTTTAATACCCATCACCCATTTAGCCCATCCCCCCTCCCTCCATCAACCCTCAGTTTTGTTTATCATCTCTTATGGTTTGTTTCCCTCTCTCCTTTTTTATATTTTCCCCCTTCCCATAAGCTCATCTGTTTTCTTTCTTAAATTCCACATATAAGTGAGATCATATTGTATTTGTCTTTCTCTGACTCACTTATTTCATTTAGCATAATAAACTCTAGTTCCATCCACATTGTTGCAAATAGCAAGATTTCATTTTTTGGAATAGCTGAATAATATTCCATTGTATATATATATACCACATCTTCTTTTTTTTAAGATTTTATTTATTTATTTGACAGAGAGAGACACAGCGAGAGAGGGAACACAAGCAGGGGGAGTGGGAGAGAGAGAAGCAGGCTTCCCATTGAGCAGGGAGTCCGATGCAGGGCTCGATCCCAGGACCCTGAGATCATGACCTGAGCCGAAGGCAGACGCTTAACAACTGCAGCCACCCAGGTGCCCCTATACCACATCTTCTTTACCAATTCATCAGTTAATGGACATTTGGGCTCTCTCCATAGTTTGGTTATTGTTGATACTGCCTCTCAGTAATGTTTTATAGTTTTCAGAGTACAAGCCTTCCAGTTCTTTTGTTAAATTTATTCTCAAGTATTTATTTATATTGATTTTATTGAGAATGAAATTGTTTCTTAATTTCCTTTTTGGATTTTCTTTTTCTAAGAAAACAATCAGAATGGGTGCCTGGGTGACTCAGTCAGTTAAGCATCTTCCTTCAGCTCAGGTCATGATTCCAGGGTCCTGGGATCAAGCCCTGCATTGGGTTCCCTGCTCTGCGGGGGGCCATCTTCTCCCTCTCCCTCTGCCTGCCACTCCCCTTGCTTGTGCTCGCTCTCTCTGTCAAATAAATAAACAAAATCTTAAAAAAAACCCCACGAAGTAGTTAAATTTTATATATTGATCTTAAATCATGTGACCTTGTTAAACTTATATATTAGTTCTAATGGAAATTTCTTTCTTTCTTTCTTTCTTTCTTTCTTTCTTTCTTTCTTTCTTTCTTTCTTTCTTTCTTTCTTCCTATCTTTTCTTTTCTTTTCTTTCAGATACCTTAGGATCATGTTCTCTGTGAATAAAGAGTTTTACTTTATTTTCTATCTGTATTCCTTTAATTGCTTTTTCTTGCCTGGCTGTACGGGATACAGCCTATTGCATAATGTTGAATTGGAGTGGTAAGAGTGAGTATCTTGCCTAGTTCTTGATCTTGGGGGGAAAGCATTCACTCTTTTACCATTAAGTATGATGTTAGCTGTAAGTTCTTCATAGATGCACTTCATCAAGATGAGTAAGTTCCTTTCTATTCCTAACTTGAGAGTTTTTATTGTAAATGGGTATTGGGTTGTCAAATACTCTTCTGATACCTATTGAGATAATCATGTGTTTTATTTTATTAATATTTTATTAATTGATTTCTGGATATTCAACTGACCTTGCATTTCTGGGATAAATCCCACTTGGTCATGGTCATTGGTAGTCCAAGACGACAGAATTCAAATCCAGCATGTTGTTGGATTTGGTTTGCTAATATTTTGGTGATGACTTTTGCATCAGTGTTCATGAGGGAAATTAGTCTGTAGTTTTCCTTCTTTAGATGTCAATGAAAATCTTTTTCTTACCACTAGCCCTGCCCTGGTAGAACTACCTCACTGGCAGAGTTGGGAATGGTGGAGAAGATACAAGAAGCTTTAGGCAAGAACACCACTGTCTCCCATGGTTCTTACAAAGTTCAGTATTTTCCTTTTTCTGAATATATACTTCTCTTTTATTTGGTCAATTTCCAGAGTCTTGAAATGATTGTTTTTGACAATGTTGTCCAGTTTAATAGTTGCTCTGGGGGAGAGGATTTGTTGCTCTCTTCACTCCTTTGTAGCTGGAGTTCCATTATGTGTTTTAGATGGATTTGGCATGTTTTGAACAGCGATGGATAGTGTATATGAGACTGTAATAAGGAGTTAATGAGGCAAGTACTTCTGATCTTCTGACTTATGTTCTTGAGGAATATGTAATCAAAACAACTTCTGAAGTCTCTATTGCATTGGATAAGAGGGCTTTTATGTCTCATTTATTTTATTTTATTTTTTTTAATAGCTGCTTCAGTTTTAAAACTTATTCCTTGAACATATTCCTGGAAACCTAAGATGAATGTAAAACCCTCATGAACACTAAATTTTTTT
Source organism: Phoca vitulina (assembly GCF_004348235.1). Taxonomy (NCBI): domain Eukaryota; kingdom Metazoa; phylum Chordata; class Mammalia; order Carnivora; family Phocidae; genus Phoca; species Phoca vitulina. The sequence continues at coordinate 7,326,274 of NW_022589710.1, read as the reverse complement.
CACAAGGATTTAAAAAAAAAAATCACTTTCAAGATCTTGCCTCTAAGATTAGCTAGCCTTAGGGTTTATAAGTATCCTTCCTTGTGATGAAGATCAATGGATGAGATGAATACTTTGTTGGGAAGAAAACTTTTCCTCTACCAACTTAAGTCCTAGGGTTTGGGGCCTGAGACTTAATTGACAAAAGACAGGTTAACTCAGATTAACTGGAGAAAAGTTTATTACACATGCAGAAAAGAGTAGCTCCTTGAATAGTTAGGATTAAATGTTTATATCCCAGCTTAATGAGGGGAGGGGAGCTAGGGCTTCAAATACTGGAAGGTTCTGAAGATGCTTGTTTACACAATTTTTCTGGGGGGAATGTCCTGGTGCCCAAGGTCAGCTTTCTCTCTGACTGGAGACGTCCTAGGAGTAGGGAGGTAGTTTGTGATAGCTGACTCTTGTAAAGCTCTATGAAGCTTTTTTTTTTTTTTTTTAAGTCAGATAAGATTTTTCCCTTTGCATATGCTATAGCTCAGAAGTTTTCACTTTGATACCATTTTGGTAGGTTTTTGGTTCCTTCAATCCACTTATTGGTTTTACTCAGTTGTTATTTTTAACAAATAAGAAATAGCAGGTGGTAGAATCCTAACAGTGGCTAATGTAGAAAAAAAGATTAGAGAAACATATGTGTGACTTCAGAACCTACTTAATATGGGTTCTTGATATAATTTGCCATAGTTTAATTCATTTCTGTTTGATTATACCTCATTTAAATACCCTGGAAGTCTTCAGAGGTTATGATGAGGAGTTTGGCTTTTATTTGATGACACTACAGAGTCAAATATTTTTATTGAAGAAGGGGCATGTTAAGAATTATTCTTTAGGGGCGCCTGGGTGGCTCAGTCGTTAAGCGTCTGCCTTCGGCTCAGGTAATGATCCCAGGGTCCTGGAATCGGGTCCCACATCGGGCTCCCTGCTCGGCAGGAAGCCTGCTTCTCCCTCTCCCACTCCCCCTGCTTGTGTTCCTGCCCTCGCTATCTCTCTCTCTGTCAAATAAATAAATAAAATCTTTAAAAAAAAAAAGAATTATTCTTTAGAAAGGTAATTCTTAGAGTAAAAATGTGTGAGAGGGTACAGAAAAGGAAGATTGGAGATAAGAAGGCCAATTAAAAGTCATTAACAATTCAGGTCAGATGGTTCTTGAATTTTAGCACACATCGGAATGAACTAGAGGTCTTGTTAAAAAACAGATTGCTGGCCTCACTACCAGAGTTTCAGATTAAATAGATCTGGGGTGGGGTCTGAGAATTTTTATTTGTAATAAGTTTCCAGGTGATTTTGATGCTGTTGGTTCATTTTGAGGACTACTGGTCCAGGCAAAGGAAATAAACACTTGAACTTGAATGGTGGTAATAGGATGAAAAGACATCAAAATGGAAGAATCTGCATGCCCTGGTAATTAATAGGATATGGAGAATGAAATTGGTAGTCCAAGACGACAGAATTCAGATTTTGATGTTTGGTAGTCTTATTAATGGAAGTTGTTATAGAAGGCTATTTGGAGAGGTAGGTTGATGATGAGTTTATTTTGGACATAACTAAATTTGAGATGCTAGAAAGACACTTAGATGAAGATTCTCAGTAAACATTTGGAAATATGGCTTCTTATCTGTGAGAGGTTGGGGTCAGAAATGGGAGTTTTGAAGCTATCGCACTAGAAGTGAACTTGAGGCTGTGGCAGTGGTTGAGGCTATGGGGGGACTCAAAGTCTCAAGCCAAGAACAAAATTGTAGAGATTCTTACCTTCTGGAAGTGGGAGAAAGAAGAAAGAGGGTTGGCCAGGAGAATGCAGTGCTACAGTGTGGAAAAGAACAAGAAAGTGTAACAACAAGCCAACAGGATCCAATTCTGCAGAAAAAGATGAGTGTCTTCCAGTGTCATTAGATTCTGTGATGAGGAGGTAGTTGGTGACCTTTAAGGGAGAAATTTCAGTGAAGTGGGAGAGCAGAGGCAAAATTATAAAAGTTTAGGGAGTGAGTAAATGGTTACAAAGTGAAGATCATTAGATCTTTGTAACCAAACATGAAGTTGAAACTAATGGGACTTCAGGAAAAAAAAAAAAAAAAGCAATCCTGAAAACTCAATAGGACTTTAAACATGCCACTCCTGGACAAAGAGAACTAACTCCATACTTTTTGGGAGTTTGAAAAGCTAATATTTGGGAGTTTGGTGAAGCCAGAGAAGAGTTGTGATTAGTAGCAAGTTTAGGTCTAATGAATGGTAAGGAAGAAATGGAGCAGTGGTTTACTAAATACAAATTCCATTGAGTGCACAGAAAGAAGAATGATGGGTGAAAAAATGGAAGGGGGGGGAAGAAAAGGGACCAAAATGTGTCACTGAAGGATGTATTTTTAAGGATGTTCTAGCAGGGACACTATTGTTCTATCTGGGTTACCTAATTGCCTGGTAATAACAAAGATAGAATTTTCATACTGCCAGAATTTACTCTTATATATATATCTGTTTCTTTCTTAATAACACCTGTCAACCTTAAAGAAAACAGCCAGCTATTTTCACCAACAAAATGGGTTAATTTGCGAATAGCAGAGGAATTGCAACTCAGGACATGCAAGCTATGGCAAACCAAGGCAAGTCTGGAGATTAAAGGAGAGGAAGTCTACTTTATAGAGAAAAGGAGGAAGTTGGGACGGGCTGCTTTGAATGAAAGTCCATTGGAGGAAAGCAAGAGTTCAAGATGGTAATGGTTTCCCATTGACAGAATTGTGGTACTTTCTTATTGGCTGAGTTTATTGCTGGGCAAGGAGAAAGTCTTCCTTTCTCCTGCTGGAGTAGTAAAGTAAGCTTCTTCCTCTTGAAAATGCAAGGTAGTTTCTTCTTGTTGGGTTCTGTAATTGACTTCAAGTGGTAAGGTTGAAAGCTTCCCCTTGCTGTCCTCCCGAGTCCATTTTATTTTTATTTATTAAAAAAATTTTAAAAGATGTATTTATTTTGAGAGAGCGAGAGCACACGAGCATGGGGGGAGAGGGGCAGAGGGAGAGGGAGAGGGAGAATCTGGAGCAGACTCCTCATTGAGTGTGGAGCCCAAAGCAGGGCGTGATCTCATGATCCTGAGATCATGACCTTGAGATCATGACCTGAGCTGAAATCAAGAGTCAGATGTTTAACTGACTGAGCCACCTAGGCGTCCCCCCATTCCATTTTAAATGAGTTTGCCTTTATTCAGTTTCACAGACCAAAAATTAATAGCACTCCTCTCATCTTCAAGTGCAGTTCATAGGCGTCTAAAGTGTGCAACTGAGATATTTTAGTTTCCTAGTCCTGTAAGAGTAGTAATATGATGCCCCTTTGCAAGTGCCACTGCTATTTTTATTGAAAGGGCTGTGGGTTTGGGACCAACGAGAATGGTGGGGATCACCCATATAACCCAATGAAAGAGGAGTGCCGACAGAGTTCTTATAAAAATAAACAATACAGAAAAGTACTTTGTCATCATTTGCACTCCCTTCTTTTTTTTTTAGGTCATTTGAATAAGTAGTTAAAAACATATGTGGTTTAGCACCAGACCTTGTGATTCTTTTCTTTTCTTTTTTTTTCAGGCACAGAGAAATTTTTTTAGCTGAACTGTTTGCTTAGTGTACATTAAAGAACTGATGTTCACAGTATAGCTGATAGCTGGTGGAAATGAAATAATCTGTATTGACACATTTGGAAGTTTCACATCTTTTTCCACTTAACATGTTAACGTGATAATTGCCAGACTGATGATTTTTCCAGTGACACATCTCCCTTTGTCAATATTTAGACCTGTGTATAGAAAGCTTATCTAACACACCTGGCTAATTTTCACTTCATTTAAAAATAAATGGAACATGTTTAGCTTACAGGGTTAGAACAAAAAGAAAGAGGTTTCATAAATAATATTCTCAAAACATGTTTTTGATCAGAAAATACATATAAAAAGTAACTTTATTAATTGTATTTGATCAGATTTAAAAATCTTAACTGAAGTATGTATTAAGATCATCTTATGGATTTTGAGGCTTTTTTTTTTTCCTTCAGAAAAAATCTTTGGGAATTCAAAAAAATCACTTAGAATATTCAGAGTAACCTCTGATTTGGATTTTGCAACTTTGAAAGGCCATTCCAGAGTCTGGTCAATTTGTTCCTGTTTTGTAACGCTCCACTTGTGATCATTCACCAGTGCCCACCATGTAGAGGAATCTTGGTCTTAATTTAGTGGCTTGGAAAATTAAAACTGATTGTAGGGAACCTCTTCTAGGATTAGCTCAAGGTGACCCATCTTCTCTAAGAATTCTGGTGAGTCACTTAAGAAGAAAAAGGCATAAAAGGAATTTAACCCAGAGTACATTGTTTTCTGACTGGGTGGGTGGTCCATGTTTTACTTCATTTTTCCTTTGGTTTGGAAAGCAGGAGTTTCAGTTTAGCATATGAATCCCTTTGGTGGCAACTTCTGATATTCCCCAGGTCCCTGTCAGGCTGATAAAGTAGAGGGTGCTAAGGACAGGAAACTCTTATTTCAAAAAGCTGAGGTGAATGGAGATCTTAAACTGCTTTCTGATTGGTTTCTCATCGTCATGCTTTTAGGGGTTTTGATGTTCTTCTCACTCCCTCTTCTTCCCTTTTCATAAAACATAATTGCTGTTTAAAAATGTTAGTCTGGCTTTCTTTTGAAAGTAGAATTGCACTGACAGTAACTGGGTTAACTGTATTGCTAGATTTTTCTGGTTTCCAAAGAATGCTTCAAAAGTGTGGAAATAAAGCTCTTTTTCTTTTTCTTTTTTATGGCTAACAACTTCCCAGCCTTCTAATTTGCTGTCCTGTTACATTGGAGTTCATTATCTTTGTATTACAATTTAGTCATTCTGTTTGAGTTTCCATCCTTTCATTCGCTCCTGAATTCTTGCTGAAAACGGCAATAAAAGTAACACAGCTGAGGCTTGCATACAAACTGAAGACATAATGAGAACAGTACTTTCATAGGAATTCTATCCTACATCACGGGTTTCATTTCAAATATTTAGAATGAAAAGCACGCTTAAAGTATATTGAGATCTTTTTCCCTCTCTTCTCTTACCTTCTATCCTTCCAAATTCAATTATACAATAAAGCACATAATTTTTATCTTCACTTGCCTATAGAGGAAACAAGGTCACATAAAACCTCTGAAGATTTGGAGTAATAGTTCAAGAAATCATTAAATATGATGGTTTTTGTTGAGTCAAAGAGCAATACAATGTAACGCCAATGTTTTAAGTTATGGAATAAAGTTGGAATTTTGAGTTAAAGCTGACTGGCTAGACTTTGCTAGTTGTTCTGGAAAGTTAAGTAGAAAAATGATTATTAATTGATATTCTCAAGCAGATGCAATAGTAAATAAAGGTAGCCCATAGAATGAAGACCATATAGTAAAATGTCACTAGTTGTTTGATTAAAAATATCCCATGAGAAGAGATCCTCTAAAATAGTGCCTGCCATTCTCTCTGTGACCTCAAGGCAATGAAACCAGATAATTAAAAATAATGTACACTTTAAAATAATAGTTCTAATACCCCCATTAACTATGTGGGATAACATTTTTTAAGAGAAATAGAAGTCTCTGTCATTTCTAATTAATAAGACCTGGTTTTCTATTGACTATTTTAGCAAAATAAGGTTGGCAATAACAAGCAGGGACTTTCTAGAGAGTTGATTTTTTTAAAAAAGATTTTATTATTTTTTTAAAGTACTCTCTGCATCCAACATGGGGCTTGAACTCACAATCCTGAGATCAAGAGTCACACGCTCCACTGACTGAGCCAGACAGGTACCCTTAGAGTTGATTTTTGATTAGAACATCATAGGTCAGGTAATTAGAGAATCAAAAGTAAAAACAAGCATTTCTGGAAATGGGTAGTGAGTAAAAAGAATGGCATAATATGAATGAAATAAATTACATGTCAAATACAGTGTTTTTCATATTCTCATAGAATATAATAAAGTCCTGTTTTTGTTTAGAAATTATCAATCTCCTTCTATAGGCACAACCATGTGGCAACCCAAATTATCATAACAAAGTTGTTTTGTGGGCAGAGTATCAAATAAATGGAATGAGGTTATTTAATGTTTAATGGCAGAAGGAAGACATCAGGAACAATCCTTCTTGGGGGAGGGTTAATTTTGTCGTAGAACCAGAATACCTGAAGTCTCTTGATTATTGTTCCCTCTGCACTGGAAAAAAGCTCAGAAGAGCTGCTTGGTCTTTCATTCTAACCACCCTCCCCACCAATCCAAATGTTCATTGTTTAGACGAGTTGCATCATTTAATTGCTGTGTAGTATGGCCATTCTCTTTCCTTCAGTTCACTTTACCTGTTTATACTTTGGTCCTTTTCATGCTTATTTTATAGTTCCTCTAATACTTTAAGTATTACAGTATCACCAGAGGACCTTTAAATGCACATTTCTGGATCCTCAACCTAGGGCTGGGGCTCAGGACACGTGACTGTTGCAGAAGATACTAGAATAACACTTCAAAAAATATCGCTAGAGAGTATTTTCATATTTAATTTTTGAATACATAATAAATTTATATGGTTCAAAAATAATGATTCCAGCTCCACATCTGCCTCATTTTAAACCCCTCAAAAGGTAACTTTGGTCCACTGAGAAGCAGACACCAAAATAGGATGAGATGTGCAGGTCTGTTATCTGGAAGGAGAGAGAAGGAAAGAGAATTGGGTAGGAGGAATTTCAGACTATAGCACAGTTCCATGAAAGACAAGCAAGGCCAGTGGGGGAGTTTCTTGTAAAGGAATCCCCTGGCTTGCTGGAATGGGCTTGTCTTAGTACCCCAGGCTTGCCTGGCCATTGTTTGGGAGGTAGGCTTTGGCACAGACATGGTGGTAGAGCCAGAGGGACCACAGCTAGGGCCATATGTGAATCATTCTCCCTGCAGCAACAGGTCTGAGTGACAAAGTCAATGGCTGCTACACATTGATTATTAGTTTCTTGTGAATGCTTTCAAAGTATTTTTTTCGCATATAATATAAGGGAAGTTCTATTTTTCCGTCTTTTTACTCAGAAGTTAGGATTTTAAGCTTTTTTGTTCACTTGTTTCACTTGCTTTTTTTTTTCAGTTAAATCTTGGAGATCTTTTATAGCAGTAAATTCAGAGTATCCTAATTCTTCTTTTACAGTGGCCAAGTGTTCTGCTGTATGGCTGTACCATGGGTTTTAACTTATTTTTTTTAACCAGTCATCACTGACGGACATTTAAGTTGTTTCCATTCTAAATAATGTTGTTGTGATTAAACTTGTACAGACATAATTTTGCACATATGCAAATGTGCAAAACGCAAAAATGCAAATTTACCTGTAGGATAAATTCCAGAAAGGAACTGTTGGGTCAAAGGATATATATAAGTAATTGTGACAGGTGTTGTCAAATTTTCTCCATAGAGCATAAAGACCATAAATAGGGTTATACCTATTTACATTCCTGATGTATAGAGTGCCTTTCTCCACAGCATTGCCAGTTGAATGTGTTATCAAATGTCTGCATTTTTGCTAATATGATAAATGGAAATGGTGTTTCAGGGTAGTTTTATTTTGCCTTTATCATTTTATAAAGAGTAGGTTTGAAGGGAAGCCTGGGTGGCTCAGTCAAGTTGAGCGTCCAACTGGTGATTTCAGCTCAGGTCATGTTCTCATGGGTCGTGAGATCCAGCCCCGAGTTGGGCTCTGCGCTCAGTGGGAAGTCTGCTTGAGATTCTCTGTCTGCTTCTCCATCTGCCCCTCCCCACCCTTGCGTGCGCACATGTGAGTGCACGCATATTCTCTCTCTCAAATAAATAAATCTTAAAAAAAAAAGAATAGATTTGAAGATAGATATTTAAGAGTCATTTGCATTTCCTTTTCTGTGAGCTGGTTGTTCTTATACTTTGTTTTTCTATTGAGTTGTTTGTCTTTTCTTATTTTCTTTCTTATTTTTCTTATTCTTTTTTTTTTTTAAGATTTTATTTATTTTATTTGACAGGGAGAGACACAGAGAGGGAACACAAGCAGGGTGAGTGGGAGAGGGAGAAGCAGGCTCCCGGCTGAGCGGGGAGCCCGATGCGGGGCTCCATCCCAGGACCCTGGGATTATGACCTGAGCCAAAGGCAGATGCTTAATGACTGAGCCACCCAGGGGCCCCTCTTATTCTTTTTCTTTATGTGACTTAAAAATATGTATATATGATTAGCCTTATATCTATGATATAAGATGTGAATACTTTTCCAAGTTTCTTGGTTGTAGTTCTACTTTGTGTATATAGTGTTTTACATGTGGGAGGAAAATACATATACACATGGTATACACATATTTAAGAGTTTTAAGTTTAGCATTTATTTGGTGGAGGGGTTTCTGGATTTTTTAGTCATAGTTAGAAAGATCTTCCTTACTTCAAAGATGTAAAGGAATTCTCCCAAATTTTAATCTAGTACATATGTGATTTCATTTCTTATTTTTATTATTTTTTAAAAGATTTTACTTATTTATTTGACACAGAGAGAGAGAGAGAGAGCACAAGCAGGGGGAGTGGCAGGCAGAGAGAGAGGGAGAGGGAGAAGCAGGCTCCCAACTGAGCAGAGAGCCTGATGCAGGGCTCAATCCCAGGACCCTGGGATCATGACCTGAGCCAAAGGCAGATGCTTAACCGACTGAGCTACCCAGGTGCCTGGTGATTTAATTTTTTACAGTGAAATCTTGAAGTCATTTGGTTTCAAGTGTGAGGTATGAATACAGCATAATATCCCCCCCAGATTTATCCCAACTCATTTAATGAGCTATCTTCTACCCACAGATTTAAGGTGTCACTCTTGCTATATTTCAAATTATGCTAAATTCCCTATGTACCTGGGTCTATTTCTCCCTCTGCTGCTCTTCCTGCTTGTGCTCTCTCTCGCTATGTCAAATAAATAAATAAAATCTTAAAAAAAATTAAAAACAAAACAAAACAAAAAATTATTGAGACTTTATAATATATTTTAATATTTAATAAGACTAATCCATATAGCTCTTACCTTTTATTGGTTTCCTGACTATTCTTATTTACTTTTTCCAAATGAACTTAGAATTATTTCAGAAATCAAACAACAAATAAACAAAAAGAAGAAAAAACTTGATGGTGCTTTGTTAGGATTCTGAAAAATTTATAAATTAACTTATGAAGAAGAATAAGTTATGAAGAATGACAACTTTAACACATTGAATCATTGTGTTAATGAACATGATGTAGTTTTCTTTTATGTTCTAGCTGATAATCTTATTTCTCTCTTTTCTGAGCTCTTGAGACATTTCATTGTAGTTCCCAAATACTAAAAAATGATAATTGATTATTGACATGTTAAGATATAATTTTCAAAAAGGCTAAATCATGATTCTCAAGGATATGTAGAATGAAAACATGTCAAAGATTTTATTATCTTGGGGTGCCTAGCTGGCTCAGTTGGTAGAGCATTCGACTTTTGATGTTGGGGGGGTGAGTTCAAGTCTCACTTTGAGTGCAGGGATTACTTAAAAATTTTTTTTTTAAAAAGATGTTATTCAGGGGCGCCTGGGTGGCTCATTCGTTAAGCGTCTGCCTTCGGCTTGGGTCATGGTCCCAGGGTCCTGGGATCGAGCCCCGCATCGGGCTCCCGGCTCAGCGGGGAAGCCGGCTTCTCCCTCTCCCACTCCCCCTGCTTGTGTTCCCTCTCTGGCTGTCTTTCTCTCTGTCAAATAAATAAAATCTTTAAAAAAAAAAAAAGATGTTATTCATCTCATAAGCTAATAAGGGAACCAGTAAGATGTTACATTAGTCCAAAGGGCTTTGAGAAACTGGGTTCCTATAAGAAATTTAATTGATTGCCAGGTTAGATACAAAATTAGTTAATGTCCAATAGGATCACGAACCTTTGTGGTCATCTGTTCCACTGGACAAAGTTATTTGCATATCTGCTGAACAGAACACCTACACATTAACCTCTGCCCCTACAGAGGCAGAAAATAACCCAGGCAGTAGAGAAGGTAAGAAAAAGTTGGATTCTGGATATTTTTTGAAGATATTACCAATATGGTTTTCTGGCAGATTGGGTGTGTTGGGTGAAAAAAAGGAGTAAAGTATGATTGACAGATTTTTGGTTTGGGCTACTGGAAGGATGGAGTTGTCATCAGGTGGGATGGGGAAGGCTGTGGGTAGAACAGGTTTGGTGGAAAAAAATCAGGAATTCAGTTTTGGGAGCTGTTGTCTTTGAGATGGCTATTAGACTTCTAAGTAGAGTTCTTAATGAGGCATTTGGATCTATGAGTCCTAAGTTTGGGAATGAGAGCTGTGTTGAAGATATAAATTTGAGAGTCATTGGACTACAGATGGGATTTAAAGCCAAGAGACTGGATGAAAAATTATAGGTAGAGAACTAAGGATTGAGTCCTGGGGTCCTCCAACATTAAGGAGGTCATTTCTTGAAATGACCAAGCAACTTGTGTTTGGTAGTATCAACTGAGGTTTGATCTCAGTATCAATAGCAAAAATGTAGCTGAGATTTTTAAACCACCTATTACTGACTAAAAGTTAAACTAAGCATATGTTGAATTAAATCCTTCTGTAATCTCAATAAGTAAAATTGTAAATAAGCAATTAGTATAAGATTCTTTAAAAATAAACACCATTTTGGCATTTGGTAATGGCTAAAGGAGTTAATATCTCTTACAGAGAAACATATATTCTATTCTTAGTTTCATTTTACATCATATTAAACTTCTGAGGCTCATCAGAGAAATTTATTGGATATGTATTATGTACCTTGACCTTTGGAACTCATTGTCTAAATGGTGCACAGGTTCACAGATGCAATTACAGCATTATACTGTCTATGATATTTGATAGGCTTTGCAAAAAGAGCTGGTAGTTAACAAAAACTCTCTTATTTGTACCATATAATTATACAGAGGGTGTGAACTGTCTTTTTTTTTTTTTTGGTATGTGTGGTCTATATACAGCTCTCTGATTTGGTCAGGTTGAACAGTGTTTGAAGGAGAGCCAAGCATGTTCTGGAGATAGCAGGCAGCCCCTGAAAACAGCTTAGCAATTAACATGGGAACTTTTCTTCTTCTAGAAGATCATCGTTTTCTGAAGCCCATCAAGACATTAGGTATGGCAGCTTGGAAAGCCCTCTGATGTCCTATGGGTTGGCATAGGGGTTCCACACTACAGTTTTACTTACTCCTTCTGTTCAGGAACATGACTTTAAAGTCTTAAAATTGTCTTCTTTTGCTATCAGTTGAAAACTTTGCATACTTTATTTTTTTAATTTTTTAAAATTTTAAAAAACTTTATTTTTTAGAGGGCACAGCTACGTGATTAAGACAAATCAAAGAGATTAAAATGGGGAGAAAGCATTTTTATTCCATATGAGTAAAATATATTCGATTTTACTTTGGAGTTTTTATCATAAATTTTATCATATTAAAATCCACAATGATGATAGTAGTCAACTATTACACAGCCATACCTGTTCTGGGCATATACCAAATAAATTTTAGGGCTAAATTCCTCACTGGTTTGAACAATATAAGCTCAATTTCTATGGTTACTATGTATCTCTTTACCCTGTGCTATGGACTGAATTGTCTATCTCTCTGAATTCATATATTGATGCTTTCACCCCCAATATGACTATTTGAAGATAGGGCCTAGATCGAGGTAAATAAAGGTTAATTGAGGTCACAAGAATGAGGCCCTCATGCTATAGGACTGGTGCCCTCATAAGAAGAGGAAAACTCCACAGAGCTCTTTCTTTCCACGTTTGCAGAGAAGAGGCCATGGGAGGACAGAGAAAAGGTGGCCATTTACAGGACAGGAAGAGAAGCCTCACTAGACACCAACCCTGAGAGCACCTTGATCTTGGACTTCTAGTCTCCAGAACTGCAAGAATATAGATTTATGTTGTTTAAGCCACCCAGTCTGTGATATATTATGGCAGCCTGAGTAGACTAATGCATTCTACTTCGTTTTTCCTTGCAATACTTATTACCACATGATTTGTGAATGATGATATATATACTAGCATGTAAGCTAGGACTTTCCGTGCCATTACCTGGCCTGTAGTAAGCATGCAATAAATATTTGTTGGATGAATGAATTAAATGTCTACTGACAGGAGATCATATACAAAGAAACAAAACACTGCATTTTTTAGCATATGGCATCTGACCATCATAATTATGTTTACCATACAATCGATTTATCTTCTCTCCCCTCCCCACCTTTCCCCTTTTCTTCCCCCCTTTCCTCTCTTCTTTTTTTTGCTCCTCTCCTGTTCTCTTCTAATCTTATTTCTCCCATCATATTGTGTGCCCTTTGAAGGCAGCTACCTTGTCTTCATTTGGATTCCCCAAGAGTAGATCCTGAGACAAGGAGTCCAGATGCAGAAAATATACCTGTAGAAAAATAGGGAAGTGATTCAAGGAAGCAAAGGCAGCCGATAAAGGATATGGTATTAAGCCAGCTACCACTGTGGGCAACTGGAGCTCAATCCTGTGGTGAAACTCTGGAAAGGGTAGAAGAAAACACATGTTGCAAATGATCCCATCTGAGGGGTAAGGGAGCTGGGGTAATTATTCATCAACTCCCGAGAGTCATTGGCCGCCACCACAGGCAGCATGGCTTTCTACAGTTCCAGGAAAAAGTCTGAGGTACAGAGGTGCTGAAAGTCTGCCAATGAATTGAGAGGATCCTAGGAATATGGGTGGGACCCTTATAGTGTCTGCTACAATCCTCATTCATCTGTCTGCATACCAACTGCTTAGCAGCACCCAAAAGCATATTGACACAATATGAAACATCACGTCTTTCCTGCCTTTCAAACTGTTAGGGGGAATACAGTTCTCTTATTCATCTCTGGTTGCAGAAAAATAGGACTTTGTCATGAAAGAGCAATGAAAATAGACCTAAAACATTCCTATCATCAGTTCCATTCAAAACCAGTTCATTTTATATTTTCATTCACACCTGTGAAATGTATCCCAATTATCTACAAATATTTATGGAATAGATGGGGTGTGCTGATCCCCAAATTAATGGTGATGGGATCATACTTTTGGGTTGCGTGGCCCTGGTTTGACCTTCCATTTTAGGCATTGATGTTTTCTCTTAAGCTCAGTATTGGCATTGTTCCAACCCTGGGTGTTATTCAATATAAGGTTTTACAAAAAAACTCCACCTCCTTTTATTTATTTTTTCTTGGATAAAGCTTTTAAAAAATGTTAATCTATAGATCCTCCTCCTCCATAATTACACTTGCCAGAGGAGTAGGAGCCAGACAATTAAATTCCCCATAGGTGTTGGGTGTAATAATTTCTCGTGAATCAGAAGATTAAGCATGGAAACAACAAATGGAACAAGATGGTCTAAGCTCTGTTTTTCCTGCAGAACAGCAAATAGTTGCAAATCAAAAAACAGTTCTCCTTAATTACCACTGTATGAGGCAGTGGGCTAAAAGCAGGCTCATTTGGTAATGTTTTCTGTGTGGCTACAGTATGTACACACAGTGTAGGCCTTTATGCACTGTCTAATAGACAATATTATATACTAGGGTATTGCTGACGTTCATTTTATGTGGAGATACAACTGGTATGCCCAGGACACTGGCCTCCAAGCTGTGTGTGCCCCGAACTGAAGGAACAGTTCACTTGCTCAAGCCAGGCAAGACTATTTATACTTAAAACACTTTCTTCACCACTTACGACAGGCCCTACTAGGTGAAGAAGGTCCGGGAGCAGGACAGGCTGCAGTCATAGGCTGTGATCTCAGGGAGGTCTGCAAGCTGTAGCTTGTAGCAAGCTTCCCCACGTTGATACATTTTCCTCTGTCTTTCCCCTTGAAGTCAATTACCCTGTGGGTCTGGAGCCCTTTGAGTCATGAACTCTTACAGCACGAATTAAAGAACTGATGTAGCAGAGCTGTAGTGTTTTATCCCCTCTTTTTGCTCCCCAAATTAGACCTGCTTGTTTGCTGAAATTGGTCAAACAGTTTAATTAGCATTCCATGTTTGTTATTTCTTTAATCAAGGTTTCAAACAGAACAAGGCAACAAGCCAGGCCAGTAATGAGTCTCCTCCACCTACTCTTAAGTTAAATACTTGCTGAGATTCCCATTCATTTCCCAGGGACGTCTCATCGCTGATGTACTTTCACTTATCATCAGGGTTATTGGGCACTGCTTGTAAGTGCATACTAATTGGCAGTAGGCGATGTATATATTTATGTTAATTTATAGTTATATATAGGTACCCATAAAACATGCATTTTTTTAAGTGAGAAGAGTTGAATGTTTTTCTGGTGGAATTTGTGAGATCATGAGGGCCATCAATGAGGAGAAATGATTCACAGTATCTACTGACTCATGTTTGAAAGCCCATAAATTAACCTTCCTACTTTTATAAAGTTCACTTAAGACATAATAAGCAAGGAGATAAAAAATAATTCCCTGAAAAAGTGCTCAAGTATCTAATTACTTGAGTTCCCATAACAAGTTGAGATGCTTAAAAGAAATGCCGAAGGTCAGGTCAGCTTGGCAAATGGATTTCATTTTATTTCATCCAAGATACTGCCCTACTTTTAGCTGCGAATGCGGATAACTTAGGCAGTGTTAAAGAAATTATGCAAATCCTAATTGCAAACAATTTTCCTTTTAGTTTTTTTACATTTAGACTAACTGTAGTAATTATTTGAAAACCTTTTTGAATCCCACACTTAATAAAAGGAAATTTTATGCAAACATTGAAAGAGAATTTCAAAGCGGTAAGTGAGGTCACCCTGGTTTGCCTTCAGGGGCTAGTTAACTGGGGAGGAGTTTATTTCTGATCTTCCTACTTTCAGTATCACCACCCATTGAGGTCTTGGCAGCTCCACAAAGAACAGCAAAGGGAGCAAAGATTAGTTCCTGCCGAGCCACTTGAGAGAAAGGCTGTGGAGGAGGAAGGGTCAGGGCCCAGTGAGTGGCTTATGCGGCCGCTTCAGCTTTGGAGGTATCCTAGGCAGAACAGAATAGAGGATGAGAGAAACTGGAATTGGACATCTTGCAACCATATCCCACCTCTGCATCTTGTTGGCTATGTGACCTCGCCTCTCTGAACCTCACTGTCCTCAACTGTATGAGGACAATACTAGAACCTGTGTCTTGTGATTGTTGGGAGGACTCGGTGTGTTAATGCATACAAAGCAAAGCCCTTGTAATGGTGCCTGGCACAAACCAAGGGCTAAATGCCCATTATTATTATTACATGGGCTGTGACTTCTAAAATGTGAACTAATCAAAGTACCCAAACATGCCCCTCGTTGGAGCTACTTTCTGGGAGTGAGTAGTGTCTATGGCTAGGGAAATGATCTGTTAGAAGGCGTGGTGGGACTTGGGAGGGGTGGTAGTGTGTGGTTTCTGAATCAAGTGGATCTGGGCTTGGAGATGTGCTCTGCTACTCACAGGCTGTGTGACATTGGGACAGGTTACTTAAACTCTGTAAGCCTCTATTGTCTTCATGTATAAAATGAAGAATATAATAAAGTCCATTTCAGAGATTCTTATGAAGATTAAGTGAAATTAGGCCTAAAAAGAGCATTTAGCATTAGTACCTGGCACAGTCTAAGTGCCAGATAATGGAGACATTGTTTCTCAAACTCAATACTATTGACATTTTGAGTCAGAAAATTTTTTGTTGTGGGGCCTATAGAATGTTTAGTAATATCCCTAGCCTCTATTCACTAGATGCTGGTAGCCTTCTCTGCTAATTGTCACAACCCAAAATACCTCTAGACATTGCCAAATATCTCCTGGAGGGCAGGGGATAATTTGCCTGTGGTTGAAGGAGAGGAAGTGTCTTAAGAAACAGGAATATCCACATATGATTTTCCTCTTTGACAAAGCCAGCCTGCTGTCAGTAAGAGAGGAAAGGGGAGGGGTGAAGTGAAAGGAAGCAATTATTGTATCCAGTTTGTCCTAAGTTCCTGGGGGCTCTCAAGAGTTCTGTAGGTAAGGATGCTTTATAGCTCAGATCCTCCCCCTGACTTTCTTACCAATTGATGGGGGCCTCCTGAGTCCCTTTCGCTTGGTCCTAGAGAACATCCCCCACTAGGGGAAGGCCTGCTGAATAAACCTGTGTTTTTCATCTCAACTAACAAAGCAAATTGCAGGAGTGAAGTCATGAGCTTCAGTGTTAAATCCTTCTTGGAAGCAGGTAAGGAAATCGAGGCCATATCTTACATTTTCAGCCTAATTTTATTTGGATTTATTTGCCCTCATTAATGCTGCTTTAGTCCAGGTACTAATTTATAGCCTGATAGGCTCTGCTGGTTTTTCTAATTTAAACAAAGATGTAAAGATTTAAGGATTAAAATGGCAGAAAATAGAGTTAAATGGCTTTATTCATATATTCAACAAATATTCATCAAGAGTTTACCATGGGCCAGGCACTGTTCAGGTTTGGGATACATCAGGGATCAAAACAGGCAAAACTCCCCACCCTTCTGGGTTTTAGCTAATCAACCTTTTAGGGCAGTAAACAGCCCCAATGAACAAGGAAGTGTCTACAGGCTAAAATACCTCAAACCTAATTGATTCCCTTTCCTTCTTCCACTTCCATTCTGTGCTCAATTTTCTTTCTCCTCCAGGCTTCCTGCCCTTAATTTTCCATACCAGGGAACAGAAATGCAATAGGTGAATTGGATATGACTTTTTGTATGTAACTCCCAATCTTCTTTCTATCAGTTGTAGGCTCTCAAGGTGAAAAAGAATCATCTTATCTTGATCGAAAGAGATGTTTGCTCCCGGGTGAAGAGCCTGGTCATTATGCTATAGGCTCCAGGGTGCTTGAATCTCTGTGATTCTGAGTTACAGTTTCAAGGATTATAAATACTGGTGAACTCTCCCGCTTTCCCGCCTGTCTTACCCAGCCTGTTATAGGTAAGCCAGCCCTTGGGCTGTTTCCCACCCAAACTCCTTCTGCTCTAGCGACTCTATGGCTACATAAAAAAATTTTGACCGAGCAAAACATCTCAGTAAACAGGCCAAACTCTGGGGATAAGATTCTAGACATCTTGGCACATTAGTCTCTAAGATATAAGAATATTCTTGTGGAGAATGGTCCATTATCTTGGATCAAAGCTTGTCCACCTGACTGCAGGCTGGGTGTTAAATGTAATGAGAATTGGATTAACAAAGAAATAATAAGATATAACAAAAAAATAATAAGATAATTATGAAACAGGTCTTAGACTAGACTTCCTGTTTGTGAGAACAAGGCCTATGAATTCATCATTGGTTGGTCAAGCAATAATGCGCAGCATTTCAAAAGAAACTTAACAGGAGGAGAAATATTTGAACCCTAGATTTAAGTGTGGGAAGAAATGAGAGACGAAATAGGTGTTTGATCTTATGTTAAGTCCCAGTTTCTTTGGCATCTATTTTTATGGTAATATTTACCTAGCACAGTCTGTAATGTACTAGGAGTAGAAATTGTCCTTTTAAAACTCATCTAGAACACTGAATTAAAAGGTACTAATGAAGTTTTTCATTCCACATTGCCCCCGACATACTAGGCACAATTCCCCCATCGAAAGGGTTATTAGCTGACTTGGAAAGATTTGTGAATAATACTGAGAACACAGATTTCTCAGAATCATGTCCTCTGGGACATCTTCATCTTTTTCATAGTTCTCTAAGTCCGTTTAAAAGTATTATTTGATCCTATAGTCAGCTTCTAGTAATTAGCCACATGTGGCTATTCAAACAGTCATTGAACTTGGACCATGATTGTGCCATACTTGGGATTATTTCCTTCACACTCTAATTAAGGGAAAACAAGTTTAGACAGTCTGTATAGGAGGGAAATGTGTATCTTGAATTTCTTTTTTAGCTTTTTTCTTTCTGTGACTCATCTCCTCTTCCTTCTCTTAAATCCTTAAGAAGTCAGGCTTTACTTAGCTCTTTGCAGCATAGTGAAGTTGTCTAGGCAGAGTTTATACAAGATGATAGGCCGTTGTGAGCAGAGAGAGGGTATAAAGGGTTGTGTCCCCTATAGGGAGGGGGCAAGTCAGATTTTCAAGTTAAACAGAAATTTGCTGCAGTAATTACCCTTTATCATTAATGACAGGCAATTGCCATAGCAACCAGCTGCCACCTGTCTCTCACATACCAGTTCTGTATGCTCTGAAACAAAATAAGAGCACACCACAAAGTCATTTGTGGAGCCACTAGTCTGAAGAAGGAATGAAACTCTATGTTGATATTCAGAATTTAGCTAGTGGCATGCAGGGTTCATTGTATTCATGAAAGCATTAGATAACAATAAGATTTAAGAGAATTTGAGTTTTTTTTAAGATTTTATTTATTTATTTGACAGAGAGAGACACAGTGAGAGAGGGAACACAAGCAGGGGGAGTGGGAGAGGGAGAAGCAGGCTTCCCACGGAGCAGGGAGCCTAATGCGGGGCTCGATCCCAGGACCCTGGGATTATGACCCGAGCCGAAGGCAGACGCCCAATGACTGAGCCACCAAGGTGCCCCGAGAATTTGATTTTTTTAAAAAAAATGAATGAACAGTGCTGACCTAGGACAGCGTAATGGTTAAGGGCACAGCTCTGGAGATGGAGAGGGGTTTGAATCTGATCTTCTCCATTTACTGGCGGAGTGACCTTGGGCAAATGGCTTAACCTCCCCAAGCATCACGGGGTTAAACTCCTAGGTTGTTGAAAGGATTAAACTAGATAATGTTCGTAAAGCCCTTAGCCCAAGATGAGCACTCCATCAGTGGTAGCTGAAAAAGTCTACTGCCTGGCAGCAGGTGACTCCAGCACATAATAAGTGCATTCTAGTGGCTCCTGTTTACTTAGTGAATTCAATTGCTAGTGGACCACTGCTCAGGGAATCCGGGTCCTCAAGTTACATCCTCTACAAGCTCTCCCACCACTTTGTATGTATGGAGGCATATGCACAGAAACCCGGAGGAACAGCCTTTGAATAATATAATTTTGATCTTCTCTACATTTTAGAAATGTCTTCTCAATACCAAAGAGTTCAGCAGGTCATTTACTCTTTCTAATGACACTGCACGTAGACAAATCTCTGTAACAGCTGAAATTGGTTTTTCTTTTGAATCTCTTGATTATTTCTCTAAACCTCTTTAGCACTCCTCCGGCCCTGAGTCTTGGCTCTGTGCTGAGGCCAATCAGAGACATTAACCACTCCTCGCCCACAGTGGAGGCATTTATTTATTTATTTATTTAGTCACTGGGGTGGTGAGGACATGCCAAATTTTCTTTTTCTTTGACCTCTAGGTCAAAGAAAACCTATTCAAAACCAGGACCAGCCTGATAAAGTGTGCATACAAACCTCTTTCCCTGCTATCTATCATATGATCGTAAGATAAATGGATTTGTCCAATCTTACACTATGTTGCAGTGTGCAATCTAAAAATCATACACATTCCCTCCATAACTAGTAATTGTCTGAATGCTGTTCTAGATATTAGTTACCTAAAGCAGGACTCAGGGTCATTCTTATCACCTATGTGCCCATCACCCAACGTATTTAAATTCCATAATTTGTCCCCTCTTAAAGAGCCTTACACTCTGTTTTCTATCTAAACTCCCAGCTTTTTCTCCGTGCAGGCCTCACCATCTCCTTCCTGAGTTGCTGCGGCAGTCTACTGGCTGGTCCCCTCCTCTCCTATTCATCTTCCACACTGCAGTCAGCATGATTTTATAAAATGCTAATGTAATCATGTTGCTGTCCTTAAAAAAGAACTTTTAGTGGGTTTCCATAACCTCCACGATAAAGATTCTTAGCCGTCTGCCATCACCTCTCTAGTCACATCTTCCATTGTTACGACTTTCCTCCAGGGAGACCAACTTACACCAAGCCATTCCATGCTTCTTGCTTTTGCTAACACCCTTTATCCTTCTTCATTCATCAAAGGCCTGCACAGCTGTCATCTCTTCTTGGAGGATTTCTCCATTTCCTTTCCCCCTAAAGATCATAACTTCCTCCTTTGTTATAGTTCTATATCTTGGTTACAGTACTATTATTTAAAACATACTTAATTCTTCCTTATTAGACTACTTGTGTTTCACAGGTAAGGTATGCATTTTATTCATTTTCAATGCCCCTATGGTCTGGTGATGTCCTTAATAAAGTTTTGTTGATGTAAAACACACATTTAACATTTCTATGGATCGCATGCTCTTTTATTTATTTATTTAAAAAAATCATTCTTCTTTTTCTTTTTAAGATTTTATTTATTTATTTGAGAGAGACAGAGTGGGAGCGCGAGTGGGGGTGGGGTGGGGTGGGGTGGGAGGGGGGTCAGAGGGAGAGGGAGAAGCAGACTCCCTGCTGAGTAGGGTGCTGGATGGGGGGCTCAATCCCAGGACCTTGGGATCATGAGCTGAGCCAAAGGCAGATGCTTAACTGACTGAGCTTTTAAAAAACAGTGTTAATGAGGGGCGCCTGAGTGGCTCAGTCAGTTGGGCGAGGGACTCTTGATTTTGGCTCAGGTCATGATCTCGGGGTCCTGGGATTGAGCCCCCTGTTGGGCTCCCCAGTCAGTGGGAAGTCTGCTTGTCTCCCTCTCCCTCCGCCCCTCCCCCTCTCCCTCCACCTCTCCCCCTGATCATGCGCTCTATCTCTCTCAAATGAAAGAACTTTATTGGAATCATGTTTTTACATTATTCCTGGATCCTCATATAGAATTCACAAAATTATAGGCTTGTAATGTCCTACTCTGAAAATAAGTAATATTAATGTTCTCTGCTTCTCATAATTAAAATTATTTTTATATCTGACAACATGCAAAAAATGCTCACAGAAAGTTAAAAAATTAGGATATAAAATTGTATATTCAGAATATCCAAATTTAGTAAAAAAAAAATCACAAAAATATATAAGCCTGGAAAAAAAGGCACACAATTTCAATGAGTGTTTATTGGGGGGGGTGTGTGTGTGTGTGGAAGGATTAGAGATAATTTTTGTTCTCCTGTATGTTTATTTATTTTTTTAAAGAATTTATTTATTTATTTGTCAGAGAGAGAGAGTACAAGCAGGGGGAGTGGCAGGCAGAGGGAGAAGCAAGCTTCTGAGCAAGGAGCCCGATTCGGGACTTGATCCCAGGACTCTGGGATCATGACCTGAGCCGAAGGCAGCCGCTTAACCGACTGAGCCACCGAGGTGTCCCTTCTTGTATGTTTATATTCCAAATTTTTTACCAAGACCATGTATTTTCTGATCAGAACATTTTTTTAATGTAGTTGGCTCGGATGTCAAGTTACTTTTCCTCAGAAGGATTTCCTAAACGTGCTCACTCTAGCTACCTGGGACAGAAGGTAGGAAAATGTCTCTGATTGTATATCCATGTTCTTGGTCTCAAACAACTCCCTTTTGCTATGGGATTTGAACTTTACTGTAGGCTACAAACCACTATTTCCACTAGATGTCACCAAACTACTGACAAAAGTAGCTCATATGCTCTGCATATTCAAACAGCTTTTAAAAACATTAAAAATCCCATTATTCAGTATTCCTTGGTATCACACAAAGCATTCAAAATTTGAAGAATTAGTAAGAAAATGCATATTACATAAGGTTCTGGCCCTTTACATAACAAGTGAGGGCTTAAATGGATCCTTTGGCTTTATTTAATCTATATGTTATTAGTTTCTTAATATAAATGTGAAGAGAAAATTGGTATCAGGGGCCCTGCTTAAATTTTTTTTTTTTAATTATTTCCAGATGATTTCAAGCTCTCTTTTTATATAATACATGGAGCAAAAGAAGGTCAGAATCCTGAAACTCCTTTCTGAACTAGGTTTTTTAACCTAACGCAGCTTTTATCATTCAGAATGACTAGCTCCTTGGTTAATGAATAGAAATATCTCTCAGCATTAGGATTCTTTTCAGAACATTTTAATTTATTGTAAAGCTGTTTACAGCTCACTTTATGTTTCAGAAAGCAAAACAAATAACTTTTCCTTGAGGAATGAAATAAAGCATATCTTCTTTAATCTAACAAAGGACAGTTAGAGAGCCATGTTTCTTTAAATGTATGAACCTATTTACTCTGTAGGTTCAAAACTGGTCTTTTTTAGGATTGGCTCCGTTAACAACTAAAGTGGGGGTTGGAGGAAGCTTGTTTCCAATCATTTCTGCTTGGGAATGAAAATGATTGGCCAATCAAAAGACATTTAAATTAGGCAGTGAGCTCTTGGAAAGAAATCCATGCACTGTCTCCTACATTATTGCTATCTTTTAAAGATGTGGTACATTATTTTTCTTATGCTTCACCATGGAATGACAAGGAATAACAACAGTTTGTAAACAAAAAATCTGACTAAATTTCTCAGGTTCTTTCTTTCTCTAAAATATTTTTTTTTCAATTGTTACTCTTTTAAAATAGCACATGCTAATGTTTTAGTCTTAAGGATTTTTAGCTATTCTCTATTTTAAATCTCCTCTGTCCCTTTTAATGGCTATTGTACCATATTCTCAATGTTAATTCAAAAATAACAAAGAGAGCATTACTGATGATAGCCATGAGTTTATCTATAGGAAAATAGTCACTCTTAATTTCAAAAGGATAGAAACCAAACCAAACCAAATCATCATCCACATATCTCAGATAATTTTGGAAACATTTTTAAAGAAATAAAAGATAAATGACATCAATCATCCTATTTCAAATATTATCAATCCAAAGTAAATAAATGTGCACTTCCTGATCAGGGATCTTGACTTTCACTAACTGAGGAATATTAGGATTAGTATAACAAATTATTATCTTATTTTGTTTTGTGTAAAAATTATGATTTAGAAATGCTATGAATATAAATATGGCGGGGAGAATAACCTCAGTATTATGGGATTCTAGTTTCTGCAATCATTCATCAGTTACAACCTGAAACTGGTACGGTTTGCACCCTGAACACTGTTTTGCTGATGACACGTGTACAGATTCATCATAGAATAAAGTCAGATCTGTGTTAGATCCTCTTGTAATACTGTAGTATGTACTCGCAATTTAGTTCTGCTGCCCTAGGCATCTCCTTCAAAATTTTCTACTTGAACCTTTCACATGAAATATTCATCTGAGTCCCTCTGATATGGTGGCAAGCCTCAACTGTAAAGTGGAGAAGCTTTTTTTGAATGTCCTTTTCCAGATATCTGGATTTGCTTTTCTATAGTACTTGAAAAATGAATAGCTTCCATCAGCTATATATGAGACCTGATAAGCTCATGCCCTTGACATGTTTTAAAATGTTATTATTCCTTTCCTGTGGCCACCAAAACTTCTCTATTTTAGCTCCAAGGAATACTGCATTTACTCTAATTACATTATTTTCATATTCACTGCCTCCTCGCTACAACTGATTACTGAAATGTAGGTAGAGACAGGATTTTATTGGTGGGCCCTCATCCATGTAATTACTGAGATTACTCTGATTCCTCAGAGTCTAAGACTGCAACTCCACATCTTTGGAAATAAAAGTTCATTTTAGGGTGGGTTAATTTCTTTAAAAGTATTTGTGGTAATTTGCTGCAGTTCTTTAACTTCCCATATTTTAATGAATGTTCCAGGGCAGACTTGCTGTGAGGGAGTCTGTTTTTAAAAATTAAAGGTATTGGTATCCACACAATTTGATGAAAAATAAGTCCGGCACTAAATTTTATATCATTGTTTGCTTTGGGAGTCAGCCATAAAAATTTGCTCAGCTCATTGCTAAAGGATATTGAAACACATTTCTTGCCGACATGGCGTCATCTGTGGTGTGGATAGAACCTTCATGCTGACAAATACTGCATAAATGGTTGTTAGAGCCAGTAGGCACTCCTGATGATTAACTATAAAAATGTTTTTGACTCTGGTTGCTGACAAGAATGACAATGCTTTGGCCAGACTGGCCTCCTTCTGGACACCAAAGGATGTTCCAGTCTTGGTTTTACCATCTGGTTTCAATACAAGCCAGGAACGATGGAGAGAAGAGAGTCTTTTAAAGAGGCAGCAATAGACCAATTCTTCTGGCTGTATAATCTTTCTTTGGTAAATGAAAAAATTCACTAGGCTTGGAGAAAAAAAGCAACAATTTCTGAAATTTTATTTTCTAGGATAGATAGAGGTGTTCTGAATATCCTCATAAGGCAAAGGAATCAGACTGTGTGAGTCACAAATAAGCTTTATGTGGAAAAGACAGTTAAGCGCTTATACTAGAGAGCTGAAGTTTAGTATGCCTGAAGGGAGACCGAGCATATATTTTATAGGAATCATTTCCTTCGAAGCAATCTTAAATTTTTTCATCTGATGTAACAATACTTAGTTCTGCAAATGGTAATAAAAGCAGCAACAACAACAATATTTCTATAATGCTTTTGAATTTCCAAAGGCATTCAACTAGATTATTTCCTTTAATCCTCACAAAAATCCTCTACTACAGGTATTATTTTTATACCTTCAATTTACACACAAGGAAACAAACTCAGACTAAATTATTTATCCATGGTCACACAGCAAGTGAGCAAATGGGTGGGGGGAATGGAGGAATTCTAATTCTGGTGACTTGTCACCAAGCCAGTATACTTTCTACTACTTCACACTGCATCATTTCTTCCTGGCAACATTCCCATGGCTCGAGGAAAGTCAGGTTAATTCCATGACTATCACTTGAAGAATAAAATATTCTTATTCCTCATGTAACTTGCCATAATTTTGCATAAAGTGCTTTTTAGACTTGAGACTCTAATGCCATGGACTATTTTATCAATAAATGATGAGAACTTGAATTTGTGTAGGAAGTATGGTTTAGACTATAATTAACTTGGGTGGGAAAGTATAGATAAAGCCTGGTATGTTGGGGCTCAGAAGGGCTTATTTGTAGAGTGGTGTTGCTTGAATAATGCATGAAACAAATCCCTACATTTCTCTTGTCTCAGAGTTGCTTCTTTTCCCATTCTTGTCTTGTATACCTTACATATGCAATGTCTTTGCCTCTCTGCAAACTGAATGGTGCTTTCATAAAGAGGAAGAGAGTAATGATAAAGATAAAAGAGAAACCTATCTCTATTTGGTATAATAACTGACACAAAGTAAATAACATGTAAGCGTTTTTATTTCAGAGCCAAGATTAAACTCTGACTTATTCCTTGACTCCTTCTCTGTAAATTCAGACCCATAGATTTTTCCTTTCTTTGAATTGCTATCGTACTTATGTAGACCCAGCAGATAATTTTTAATAAATTAAATTTTAATAAATTAAATAATAAATTGAATTACTTAATAAATAAAATTTAATAAAATTTTCTTTGTTCCCCAGTTGTTACATGCATGTTAGTTTTCTCTTTCCTATCAGATTATACATTTGTTGAGGTTATAAATCATAATTCATATTTTTATTGTAAACTCCATAATAAATATGTTGGTATGTAATGATGTTTTGAACAAATTCTTATTGGTTATTTAAAAAGTAAGACATAGAAACGTGTGCTAACAGTCCTATTCAGACACGGAAAGATAGAAATTGGGAGTAAGGATGGGTGAGGGTAGAGAGGAAAAGAGAAAGAAAATGACTGACCACCTGTATTATGTAACAGGCATTCTGCTAAGTCATCAAATGTAATCCTCCTAACAACCCTATCCTTATTTTATATAAGAAGAGAAAAGTGATGTATGATAGCATTTGTTTTCTCATCTGAGGCTCGGGGTAGCTGGGTAATTGGGAACCATTCTGAGAAGAGCTGGATATAGATGTACCAGGAACTACAAAAGCCCAAACTACATGAAATCAAGCTTAAGAGTGGCTCTTTACGAGTATCATTTGTCTTTTCACTTTGAATGCTCCTTTCCCAGGAGCATTGGCTTCTAGGTCTCAGTTGTTAAATTTGCCAGTGACTCTTGACATTTCCCTGCTGATCCTGAAGAACCTTCTGAGGGCCACCTTCTTCAAACCTTCACCTGGGTCTCTTGGTTTTGGGCTGCCCACTAAGGACAGCCAGAGACAGGGAGTCTGTTTAGCTCTGCCTTCACGGACTTTGACATTGGCACACTTTTTGGAGGCTACTCCCAGCCCGCCTGTGGGCATTCAGATCAAAGAGAATGAGACAGAGTGATAACATAATGTTTACTTTTGGTCAAAATCAAGCAGACCAGCTCGGTTCCTACCACGCTGGGAATAGGTACCAGAATGGAATTTGGTGTGTATGGGTAGGTACCAGGATAAACGTTTCATTCTTGTTTCACCTGTTCTTCCCCCAAATCAGCAGAAAGCCTGGCTAGCTTAGCAACAATGCATCTTCTACTAATTAGCAAATATTATGGATAAATTATAGGGCTCTGAGTTTGTTTTGATTGGTTATATCTTTTAAAAAAACATTATTGAGTCACAGGACTGGAAAGAACCTAAAGAGTTCTGGTATTAATGAAGTAAAGACTCCAGAGACCAGTGGCTATCAGGATGGCACACACACATTACCTGTGTCAGGAATGATGGTGGTTGGAAGGTGGTAAATAAAATCAGATTCCTGGGCCCTGATCAGAACTTCCTGAATCAGAATCTCTGCAAGTGGAACACAGAAATCTGCATTTTAAAATAAGCTCCCCAGGTGAGAACCACTGCCATTGACTGTGAAGCCCACTTAATTCTATCTGCCTGCAGTGGTGACGTCCAGAATTGATGAGAAGCAGGGCCATAGCTGAAACTCAGAAAAGGTGGTGCTGTTTAAAAAAATAGATGTGCTTATTTATGTCAGAAGGAAAGACATAGATATTCACTAAACATTGATTGTGTATTCTGTATCTGTCCCGAGGTAGTCACCCAGAAAACAAAGATGAAATGAGTCCTCGAACTCCTCTTGAGGACTTCACAGGTTAATTCTAGATACAAACCAATGCATACCTTATTACAGTATAATGTAATATTGCTACTGGGAATTGTATACTTTGAAGGCAATTAGGCAACATGTATCAAGAACCTTAAAAATGTACATGAGGGGAGCCTATGTGGCTCAGTCGATTAAGCATCCAACTCTTGATTTTGGCTCAGGTGATGATCTCACAGTTGAGATTTTCTCTCTCCCTCTGCGCCCCCCCCCAAATAAATAAATGAAATCTTTTTAAAAAGTACATGAATAAAATAATTCCATGTCTATAAATTCATCTTAAGGAAATAAGTATAACTAGCACATTAAGAGAAAATTAACATTTATGTATTATGAATTGACATGAACTTCCTCATTGGATCCTCTTAAAAGCCCTAGGAATTGGGTGAAATTATCTTCCTTTTATAGATGAAAGAGCTAAAACTTTGAGATGTTAAGATATTTATCCAAGAGGGGCGCCTGGGTGGCTCAGTCATTAAGCGTCTGCCTTCGGCTCAGGTCATGATCCCAGGGTCCTGGGATCGAGCCCCGCATAGGGCTCCTTGCTCAGCGGGAAGCCTGCTTCTCTTTCTCCCACTCCCCCTGCTTGTGTTCCCTCTCTCGCTGTGTCTCTCTCTGTCAAATAAATAAATAAAAAATCTTAAAAAAAAAAAAAAGATATTTATCCAAGATTACACCATTAGAAAATGACAGGATCCAAACCTCAGTCTGCTGGGCACCAAAGATTATGCTCTTAACCCCTGAGATTTATCCTTCTGAGAGTACAACTGCATGGATAGTCATGGCAGAGCTACTTAGTAATGTCAAAATGGAAATATTCTAATGCCTAGCATCGGGGG
Source organism: Phoca vitulina (assembly GCF_004348235.1). Taxonomy (NCBI): domain Eukaryota; kingdom Metazoa; phylum Chordata; class Mammalia; order Carnivora; family Phocidae; genus Phoca; species Phoca vitulina. The sequence continues at coordinate 7,298,505 of NW_022589710.1, read as the reverse complement.
ATTGGTTAAATAAATTATGTTATAGCAACATAATGGGATATTATATTCAGATATTAAAAATTGCCCTAGAGATAGTGTGTCTTAGGCAGAATTTAAGCCAAAACATGAGATATTTTCAAACAGTCCATTATATTTTATGTCTGTTTCAATGCAGTCATATTAAGATAGAATTACAAAATTGTAATTAATTACAATGCTGATAATTTAGCCAGAATTAACCAAATCATCCTGGTCTCCCACAATGGACAACCTCTTGAACACTTGAATTCCAACTGTCATCATTGGAGGGCCTAAATACCATGGTGGTACAGAAAGGTAATCATAAATAAAGAATTGGGTTCTTGTCAACCTAACCTAATTGGATTCCTAATATTCTCCAAGGGCCTCACCTAGTAGAATGACTCTGACTCTGAACTCTATTTGGCTGAATGAAAGATGATGGAGGAGGGTATGCCCAAAGCCTAGAGCATCATCAGTGGTCACCTTGACTACCAGAGTGCGAGCTGTTTCTGATTACCAGAGCCAAGAGCTGATTGCATAATGGGTTGTCAGGTCAGTATACACCTGGCCTGGCTGTTTTACTCTGTACATGATTTTGACATAAATGCTGGGAGTATGCTTTATTAAGTTCTCCAGTAGACCAGGAAGACATTAACATTTAAAAACACAAAATACTGGGGCGCCTGGGTGGCTCAGATGGTTAAGCGTCTGCCTTCGGCTCAGGTCATGATCCTAGGGTCATGGAATCGAGTCCCGCATCGGGCTCCCTGCTCAGCAGAGAGCCTGCTTCTCCCTCTCCCTCTGCTGCTCTCCCTGCTTGTGCTCTCTCACTCTCTCTGTCAAATAAATAAATAAAATCTTAAAAAAAAATAAAAACACAAAATACTGTACTTGTAAAACATAAAATTAGGTGCAAAGCTGGGATACTTATGGTATATTCTCAATTTGATGGCGTTTAACTACTTAGAGCCCTCTATTAACTGGTGTGTGTGTGTGTGTGTGTGTGTGTGTGTGTGTGTACCCACAGGCATCTCACCAATATTATGAGAAAGAAGTGATTGATAATCAGTAAACTTGTGTCAGGACTATAATTTTTTTTAATATTAAGACAAAGATATATTCCAAGTTCAGTTCATCTTTACCAGGGATGGAAATTGTTCTATAAATTTAACTGAATTATTCATATTTTTAATTTCATGGGTTGAAGGAGAAAGTATGTACTGGTTAATGCTGAATTAATCAGACTATTAAATTAACTAGGACATTTCAATTCCATAATCATTCTAGATAATGGAAGGTTTTTTTTTTAACAACTAAAAAAATACTTTATTGCAGAAAAATGCTACCCATCATCTGAGCTTTTATTTATTTATTTTTATTTTTATTTATTTTTTGTTTCAAGTTTTTATTTAAATTCTAGTTAGTTAACATAGAGTGTAATATTGGTTTCAGGAGTAGAATTTAGTGATTCATCACTTAAATATAACACCCAGTGTTCAAAACTGGGCAGCAACATGCAGAAGAATGAAACTGGGCCACTTTTTACACCATACAAAAACATAAATTCAGAATGGATGGAAGTTTTATTATCTAAGCCAAATTCATTGTTTCTTACCCACATCTTTTTTTTTTTTTAAAGATTTTATTTATTTACTTGACAGAGAGAGACACAGCGAGAGAGGGAACACGAGCAGGGGGAACAGGAGAGGGAGAAGCAGTCTTCCTGCTCAGCAAGGAGCCCGATGTGGGGCTCGATCCCAGGACCCCAGGATCATGACCTGAGCCAAAGGCAGACGCTTAATGACTGAGCCACCCAGGCACCCCCCCCACACCTGTTTTTAAGAAATAACAGGGCATATGAGGAATTTATGTCTCAGGTATTATCAACAACCTCTAATTCTACCAGATAATGCCTCAGTATTTTATTTTCTTCTGTCTGTGAAGACTCTATGTATGTGTATACATAAATACATGTATCTCCTTGTTTTCAAGAAATAAACATATTTAAATAAGGACATACAGAGTTTTCCCTGTAATTGTAAACTGCAACAGCACTGAACTTTCCGTGACTTAAGATGAAGCACTTCATTATCCAAGTCACATTATCATCTGGAAAGAGTTGGCTGTGTTTAAACTGTGCTTAACTGTATTTAAAATGAAATACAACATATTTACATGTTCTCCCCTAGTTTATTATAAAGTTTACACTTTAAAATTTTTAAATAGAAAATGTTTCCCAGAGCTAAGATTTGTATGTGTTCCTTTGACTTAGCTGCAAGAATCAATCAGATCATGTTAAGGTGCACAATAAGGCTCTTTTTGAAGCCTGTTATTAAATATACATAAGAATAGACACTTTTTTTTGTGTTCAGAAATAAAGAGAAAGAAAGTGCTCTATGTTTTTGAAGATTGAAATCCTTCAAAGCTCTTTCGTTTGCAAGAAAACAAAAGGCTATTGTAAACTGAAGCTCTGAAACAGCGACAGCAGCTAAGTAATTAATTGCTCATTCATGAAAGAAAAAGTATAAGTGAGAGGCAAAAGTTAACCCCTCGAAATGAAGTGTGCAGCTAACAAAACAGCTATCAACTTCTGTTTTTAAACATGATGGTCCTCTTTGTGCTGCTGGTTGCTCTGTTTTGAGGACTAGTGGCAACGGTTGATGTCACCACACCTATCTTGGAAAAGAAGACACAAACAGGCATCTAAAGATTTAATTTTTTTCTCAGAGGGAGAGTTTGCTGCTTATGGTAACATATTGTGAAATCCAAGCTAAGGAATATTCTGTAACTAGTGTCTAACATTTTTAATACAGTATATTGATGAGCATCTCCATGATTAGATTATCTAATTAAAATATGCATGAATATATACACACACATGTATGGTAGAAATGATTATTAAGTTTCCAGGAAGCTGTGAACAAATGCTAGACATTGAAGACTATGTAGGATTTTCTCTAAAACAGTCAAATTAAGTGATCAATCCTATTTAGAAAGGTTTTTCAATATATTTCATGCCCCAGGGAATCTTGCTCCAACCAAGAGCTGTGGCTGGTAGCTACTCTGTCTACATTTGCAACAGCTTGAGCTATGCCATGTCACAGGGTTTAGGGAAATTGCTGCCAGCATAAAGCAAATAATTCCCTCCGTTTGGTCCTCAAGAATGGCAAGAAACTATAATTCCTCATTATCAAACCTTCTGCTCTATACCATCCTGCTGTAACTTCGAACTGTGAGCCTTATTCACAATCACCTTTTTGTCTTAAGCACAGGTGTATATGTATTTTGATGTGACAAAATCACACCTAGTTGTCAGCAGTATAACATCTTCCTAAGGTGATGGAGAGAAATCTAAAGCAGATTGAAGGGCAGCTAAAAAGTTCTCATCATTTTAATATTAAAACCTCGAATGATTTCACTTACAAAGGTTCACACATTTAAGTTAGTTGGAAAATCAAGTATCCATTTGGGTTTCACCCAAAATATTTGTTCACTTTATCCAAAAGAGCCTAAGGCACAGTTTCCCGAATTTCATCTCTAAAAGTTAATTTAACGGGAGGGATCTTTTTCAGATTGCATTGATTTAGTCTCTTGAGTTGATAGCAAGAAAACATAGACTAGAGTTCAGGATTTATAATAATAAAAATAAAAATAACACCATTCTATTCAAGGGTAAATGAAATTCCCAGTAGATGCATATCTTGTTCTACAATTAATTTCATTGTAAATTCATGTTTAAAACTCTGAAGCCATTTTCCCATGAAAATATTGTAATAAATGGTTATTGAGTCTCTTGGTTGACACGTGAAATATATTTGAAATGTGGAAAGTAATTATTATTTTAAATAATATTTCTATAGGAAAATGCCCTAGAATGTGAGGGCAAGTCATTCTTCCCATCCCAGGTAGGAGCAGGAACACTCCCTCCCCAATCTGTGACCAGTGGTGGCTCCTATGGCCAGAGAAGAATTTTTAGCAGGACGGGGGGTTGAATGAGCATGGCTGAAGGACTGGAATGGGAGGCAGGGAACTGAGATGCCCAGGGTGAGAGGGATGAAAGGAGAGGGCTGGGGGGAAATGATAATCCCCAAGGGCCTGAAGTTTTGACCTCACCTTGACCAATTCCCTGACCATGGCAGGAAGAGGGGGTGAAGTAGCAGTGGTTTTCTCCCTCTGGAGGAATAAGAACTTTGTGGTGGCAGTAACAGCAGAGGGAAGGGGAATTCCTATTTTAGTCCAGATGGGGTCCTATTTGTATGTGTAGGATATAAGTAAGTCTGTGATAAGTATTTTTTTCTTTTAATCTTCTGAATTCTGGCTGCAAGTTATCAGTGATACTGAAGAGAAGTTCATGTTAAAAAAAAGATCATGTGAACATCTGTTTATTGAACAAATAGTTATTGAAGGCTTACTTTGTATAAAGCACTAGCTATCTTAAATTCCTTTAGGAACTACCACAAAGCAATGTAGTAGAAATATTAAATTGCAAAGTATATCTACTGGTTATGTTTCTTAACTTCAGGAGCTTTCCATAGTGGGAAAGTTAGTATTCTCTACCTTATCTTATGGGGATTCTTGTAACCGTGAAGATGTAGATGTAACATGGTAAGCCTTTAGAGGATGGAGAGATCACTTCTAGGTAGAGAACTTGGAGAAGGCACTATGGAGATAGTGGTGTTTGAACCAGCTATTGAAGGATGGGGATGACACATGGATATAGGGTAGGATATTCCAGTCAAGGTGCAGTGAATACTTGGATTAGGTTGTTTTTAGTGGGAATGAAGAATAGGCATAGAAGTGAGCGATATGAATGTAGAATCAATAGGTCTTAGCAACTGGTTGGATAAAAAGAGTGAGGAAATGTTATAAGTTTCGAGCTGGAGTAATTGTGAAGATATTAAGATCATTACAGATAGAAAAAAATAGGAGAAAGTTTGTGTGTTTAGTTTAGGTCATATCGAGACTGAACAACCTTTTCAGTCTATTTAGGTGGACAGGTGCAGCCAGCAGTAAAAAATGAGGGACTAGAGCTCAACTGGAGAGATGTTGAGGCAGGGTTTCAAGTCCTACAGAAATCATGGGTTTGGTAAGATCACCAAGGGCTCCAGAAGATAAAAGGGTCAAAAATATATCTTTGAGGGGGATATCTTGCACTTAGGGAGCAGCAGGAGGAAAAAGGGTGTTCAGAGAGGTAAGGAGCAGGGAATTATAAGAAAAGGTGGTTATCATTATCACAAAATAAAAAGATTTATTTTCTTGAGCACAAATAAACATCTACCTACTAAATTGGTAGCAAGGAACTTTTTGGTAACTTTAAGAAAGGAATTTTAATAATGTGATCAAACTGGGTGCCAGATGGCAAGGGTCAGGGAACAAGACTAGGTCAGGAAGTGGAGGCTGCATAGAAAAGGAAAGAAAGTTTCACCGTGAGAAATGCCGTTGCAGGTCAAGGGACAAGATAAGGTAGAGAGACAGATCAAAATGCAAAGGTGAACAGGTTACTCTTCCATGGAAAAATATTCTGTAGCTGCTTAAGGTTTAAAAGATAAAATCCCTTATTTTTTCTTATTGTAGATTTTCTTTCTTATTGAGATAATTCATGTACCATAAAGTCTCCATTTTAAAATTTACATTTCAGTAGTTTTTAATATATTCTCAGAGTTGTGCAACCATTACCACTAACTGATTTCAGAATATTTTCATCACCTTCCCTCAAAACCCTCTTCCCATCTCCTAGCAACCACTAATCTACCTTCCATCTCTATGGATTTACCTATCCTGAACATTTTATATGTAAATGGAATATTATAATGTATGCCTTTTGTAAAGTATGTTTCTTTCACTTAGCATAATATTTACATGTTGTAGCATTTATCAATACTTCATTCCTTTTTATGGATAAATAATATTCCATTGCAGGAATATACCACATTTTATATATTCTTTCTTTATTTGGTGGATATTCAGGTTGTTCCTACCTTTTGGCAATTATTAATGCTGTTATGAACTTTTGTGTACAAGCTTTTGTGTGAACATGTTTTTATTTCTCTTGGGTGTATACTAAGGTGTGGTACTGCTGGGTCATATGGCACCATAAACATATGTTTAGCTTTTAGAGTAGCTGTCAAACTGTTTTCCACAGTGGGCATTCCATTTTACATTTCCACCAGCAGTGTATGATGGTTCTGATTTCTTCACATCCTTGCTAACACTTGTTATTATTTATCTTTTTGGTTCTAGCCATCCTAGTGGGTGTGAAGTAGAATCTCATTGTGGTTTTGACTTGCATTTCTCTAATGATTAATGATACTGATCATCTTTTCATGTGCTTATTGGCCACTTGTATATCTTACTTGGAGAAATATCTATTCCAATACTTTCCCCACTTTTTAAATGGTCTATTTGTCTTTTTATTGTTGAGTTGTAAGAGTTCTTTATATATTCGTGATTTTAGACCCTTAACAGATGAATGATTTACAAATATTTTCTCCCATTATGTGGGTTATCTTTTCACTTTCTGGATAGTATCCTTTGAAGATGATGGGCCATCTAAAGACTTCCAGATCTGTTCCCAATCTATCTTCCAGTCTTTTTTGAACTCTCATTCTACCCATTATAATGAGATACATTCACTTCCTACTTTTTAAAAACAACTAAGTATGCTCACCATGCTAATGCTACTCTCCTTACCCCCATTTCCTCTACAACGATCTCAATTCTTCCTATCCTACAGAGTCCACCTCAAATTCTGCCTTCTTTTTGGAACCTTCATTGACAGTCTTAGCTTGGAGTGCTCCCTTCTTTAAATTCCTGCAGTCAATACTTTCTGTTGTTGCTACCAAATGTTTGGCACTTAGCATGGGATATACTTTGTCTTATTCTTAACAATTTTTTCAGCATACATTTTCACCCAAATGAAAGTGGATCTTTTGCTTTGCATATTTATGTTTAAGTGTTTGTCTAAAGAGAGAGAGAAAGAGGTAGGTTTTAATTTAAATTTGTTTTGGGAAAAGCTCTCTAATTTACCTTTAAAACAATGACACATGATTGGTACTAAATCAATTCTCTCTCTCACAAATTCATATTTATTCCTGATATTAAATATATTTAACAAACTACCTTTTCTCAATAAAAATAAACATTTGCAGTTTAAGTTCTGAATGTGATTCTTCAAGAAGAATAATGGTAGGAAAACTGATTCCACTAATTTTAATACTCAAAATGGGTGTACTGCAATTTATTATTATTATTCTTTTAACTATATTTTTATTGCATGAAAGACAATTAGAGAAACATCTGAAAACACAGTTATTTCCAGTATTATGATGAGGCTGTCTTTGTAAAAGGAATATTATAGAAACCAACCATTAATGTGGATATTGGAAAAACTATCTGAATATGTGATGGCTCCCAGCAGGAATACTGAGAAAGGAGTGAAGATTAAAACTAGGCCATAGTTCTGGAGGAGCAGGTTACAGACAGTTACAGTCTTGCCTGACATTGTCTAAAATGGAGGGAGATGTCACTAATAAATGATACTTAATTCATGGACAAATATTGAGAAAGGAATAGAGAATAAAACCTGAAGTGATCAAGAATCATGCCATCTCCTCAGGCAGACTCCCACGGCAGAGGAACTAAGCCTTCTGACATTCATGGCAATCTGAGCAATGAAGATGCATGTCTTATCTTCTGGGAAGTGTCTCAGAAAATGACAAGGCCTAGAGTTCCTTATACCCCTGACATGATATAGCAGCAACAGAGTGCCTACGATGACAGGATTCTGTCTGGCCTGAAAAGAGTGTGAGATAATCCACCAAAATTTGCACTTCCCAGATAAGAGTAACATGCTGGAATTGCCACGTTTTCCTGTTCTCTGAGAGAGGTGTGCAGAATTTAGTCAAGGAAGGGTAGATGAACTTAAAGGGAACTCACAATAGTGACAGAGGGACGCTATAGTGGAAGGCAGATTGGACCACACAGTTCAGGAGTGGTGGTATATCATGGTTGTCACCATGGAATGAGATGTTAACTGAGGACTAGACGGTACTGTATGAACATCTCAGGGATGCCATGGTGGGCAGATGCCAGCTGATGATTAGAGCTCTTCTCCAGATACATAGATGATACAGAAGCACCTTAGATTGTAAACGTTCCTCTAGGGAAAAGAGGAGGAAGGGAAAGTTTATCCATAATTGCCTAGGATTACGTTTCTGTCATAGGGTAGAGTAATAGTATGCTGGTAAATGTTTAACAGCTGATTCTCCTGCAACAAAATGAAACAAAACAAAACCCAAATTTGTAATATTTGATGATTTCCATGGTGTAAATACTCTTACCAGAGCCAATTTTAAACTACCAACCTGATGTCACTTAGTACAAGCCTGGGTAGAGATGAAAATAATCCAGCTTTTGAGCTGGTACAAGCCCATTTTATCATACCACCGGAGGAGTGTATCTGAACATAAAGTGGGGGTATTATAGAAAAAATTAATAAAGTTATAATTTTTGCACATCCAAATACAGGGTTTGAAAATTTGTATCTGCTTTAAGTGACTGGATTTAACTCAATTTTGATCATTGCTTTCTTGGTCACTAGTTTTACATGATGCTTTTAAAATTCACTAGCATTTGGGTTAATTTTTCCAGATTATTTGTAAAGGGAGAGCAAAGGGAGGTATTCATCCTTGTTTTCCCTTCCTAAGGCTTGATTGTACAATGTGATTATTGCTTCTTTAACCATTCTTACCATCTTCAAAGGAAACTAGAGTTTCTAAATATTTCTGAGGCTAAGAATGGATCACAGCAAATCTTGGTGGAAAGGAATAGAGAGGAGATAAGATGGGAGTGTTCAGTTAGAAAAAGACAGAACAACATTACTTTTTTGAGGGACTAAGGGTCTGCCATGTATTGCCAGTTTATGATATTCTAGCCTCTCAGTTCCTTAGGAAAAAGACACCACCTATGTTCCAGGAGTTCCTTTTTGTTGAATAGCCATATGACTCCTCATACATTTAACAGCATGTTTCAAAAGTTTTTAAGAGCTAAAATGGATTACAATAACCCTTCAGTTCTTTATGATACCCAAGGTATTTAGCTAACGGTAGTGTTCCTTAAAGAGCGAGTCTTCTATTCCATGGTAATGTTTTTCCATTGACATGTTGGAAATGGGAAAGCTAGGAAAAGAAGAAGCTAAGTTAAATAATGAAAGCGGGTAGTGAATTTTTACTCACACTCTAAGAAAGTAGCATTATTTCCCTATTATATTTCACAGTATTCACAGGAATAAAAGCCTAATATGTGATAATAAAAGGGTAATAAAAAACAATTGCATATTTATCAGGAAATTAGTTGTGATGATTTACCTATCTTCTCAGTTATAATATTAAAAATATACCCAGGATTCCTTATAAGATTACTATGAAAGCTGAATGAGTTAAATTTCTCCAGGCAATTTTCAACACTAAGTAAAGAGATGCCTTTTCAAACTAATGACTATTTCATAGATGCAGTAGAGAGATATTCAGCATCTGTAATTCTCTTTGGCCCAAGAGTGAAGAGATAAGTAGTAATCATGCCTTCAAGGTAGAATTCATAATCAAATCCTTAATTAAACTCAATATGGAAAGTCCTTAATAAATATCAAAATCTGACTATCAGATTTTCTGGCAAATATTTTATGCTGTGTTCAGTATCTGGTATCTGAACATCACTGGGGAAAGAATTAAGCCTTTCTTTTTATTTACTGGGTACTTGGGACTATCAATGTCATATTTAAATGGAGAAGCATCCTATATTTTAATAACAGACCTTCATAATATCCTATTTTTGCTTTATACATACTTAACACTTTCCAGAGGAATTTCAATTTATTTCACTACTTTAAAATTTATATTCATTATGTATTAAGTGAATATGTGTGGCTGATTCTTTCTTCAAGGAGTTTTTTTTTATTATATTATGTTAATCACCATACATTACATCATTAGTTTTTGATGTAGTGTTCCAAGATTCATTGTCTGTGTATAACTCCCAGTGCTCCATGCAGAGCGTGCCCTCTTTAATACCCATCACCAGGCTAACCCATCCTCCCACCCCCGTCCCCTCTAGAACCCTCAGTTTTTTTTTCCAGAGTCCATCATCTCTCATGGCTCTTCTGTTTAGACCAAAACATCTCATTGTCTTTCTTGACTTCTTTCTTTCATACCCCACATCTGTCAGTAAATTCTATCAGCTCTACCTCCAAAATATATCCAGAATTCTATCAATTCTTATCTCTCCTATTGTTACCTTGGCACCAAGCCAACCACACCTATCACACGAATTAGTGTTATAATCTCCTACCTCGCCTCTTTGCTTCTACCCCTGCCCCACTGTGGTCTATTCTCAGTATGCAGCCAGAGGATCTTGTTCAAACATAAGTCAGATCTTGTCATTCCTCTGCTCAAAACCCTCCAATTGCTTCCCAGCTCATTCAGATGAAAGCCAGATTCTTTATAATGGTCTGTAAGGTTCTTTACATTCTGAATACCTCCATTTCCCCACTCTCAACATCCTCTACCTGTATGACCTTATCTTCTGTTTCTGTCCCACCCCACCCTCCACTCCCACCACCTCCTCATAGTCTCTCTTCCAGCCACACTGACTTCCTGGTGTTCTGGAACATTTCAGGCATACTCCCAGCTTAGACTGCCCCCTGCCTCCTCTCCTATTTATCTTCACAGCTAGATCCCTCACTCATACAGGTCTTTATGTTAAAGTTATGTTCTTCATGATGCTTTCGCTAGACACCAGTATCTAAATTTCAAACCCCTCCCCGACATTGCATATCTTCCTTCTTTGCTTTATATTCTCATTAGCACTTGCCAGCATTTTACATATCATATAATTTATATATTTACCTTGCTTACCATGTCTCCCCTAAAAGTTCCATGAGGGTGGAGATTTTTGTCTGCGTCATTATTGTATCATCAGTGCCTAGAACAGTTGAGTAAATATTTGTTAAATAAATGAATGAAATATTTCATTTATGTGGATTAACCTTTATAAAACAAGAAAAAATATTTAAATGGTGCAAGATTATCTGCTGTTCTTATATTGTTCTGAGAACAGTGAGAACAAGCAAAGGACAAGTGCTTTTTTTATACTAGGAAGGCAGTTGTTTGAATTTCTTAATTAGAACAAAATGTCATCTTCCTGATACCAAGTACACATGTTTCTAGAAAGAAGTAGGGGTTCAGATCCTGCTTGAAACATGGAAGGAATCTATGATAACCATCTTTTTTGAGTTTGAGAACACTTGAAATTTGGTGAAATGTTTGGAAATTAGAGTAGACTGACTAGACAGGCAGTAGGGCATAACGGTTAGGGCTCCAAAGTAAGAAAATCTGATTATGCATTGGGGTTTGGGGTGCGATGTCTATGAGAATTTTGGCAAATTGTTAAATTTACTTGTCTCGGTCTCCTCATTTGCAAAATGAGGATAATTATAGCACCTGCTTCAATAAGGTTGTTGTGAATATTAAATGAATTAATTCATATAAACCACTTAAAGCAATGCTTGAACATAGTAGGTGCTCATTAAGTTGGAATTAGTATTTTCATCATTATTATTTTCACTTTAAGCTCTGTGAAGTCCAGGCCCAGTAGGCATATCAAGGGACCAGGTGCCCTGAAAACAGGTCAGAGAAAGATACTGAATTGGAAATGGATCACTGGCATCTAACATAGAAGCATGATAGGGTGTTGGGGTGGCAGGGGATAGCTTGAGGAACATTTCACAGTGAGAGTTCTGAGGCCAGATTCATGGGATTTTCCTTTTTCTTTCTCTTTACAATTAATTTATTTATTTGGGGAAAGAGGAACAGAGGGAGAGAATCTTCAAGCAGATTCCCTGCTGAGCACAGAGCCCAACATGGGGCTTGATTCTACAACCCATGAGATCATGACCTGAGCCAAAACCAAGAGTCGGAAGCTTAACTGACTGAGTCACCTAGGTGCCCCTCATGGAATTTTCTGAGAGTCATCACAGGCTGTTAAGGAGAGGATGGAGGGGTAGGTGCATTCCAAAGACCCCTAACTTGATTTTTCCTGAATTTCTGATATTCCAGTAAAATGGTGAAGTGAAGGGGGAGAGGTGAGGGTCAGCTGACAGGGAAGGAGAAACAGTGTTTTATCTGTGACTGGATAATGTTATTTAGTAGGAGGAGTACATAAAATATTCCCATTAAAATGTAGAAAAACTGAGAAACTACAAAGTAATGTGAAATAAAGTAGGAGATACAGTCAAATACCCAGATGACATGCCAAAATTCTATCAGCCATTTGATGCTTCTGAATATCTTGGTGTTTAGCAATTGTGTAGGTAAAATATCCAGCTGCTTGTCTAAATTTCTCATTTTTCATCCAGATGTTTCCATTTCTTATTGTACGTGGATATATTTAATAATATTTATAGTTTAATTAGGCACTTATGAAAGCAATTATGAAGTTTGATTGGATATTCATAGTTTTGAAACTATAAAGAATGGCATAAAATGTTTGTACTGCTATAATAAAATTCTATTTTTATTTTGCAAAGATGTACTTGATTTTTCAATAGAAGAAAGAACTTAAAAAATTCAGTGTAATAACAAATTTGACACATCTGTTCTTCCTGTAAGGAATCCTAGAACTGTGGGGCTGGAATGCGCTTTAGGTCACAGACTGGCTATGACCAAGGACCACCTCCATGAGACGAGAGTTTGGTAAAGGGAATCTAAGATTCCTTTGGAGGTGACAGCTAGCTTCCTGAGGTTTTTGTCAATTAATTTTCCTTCAGGTTTTTGTAGTTGCTGCTCAGAATCCATCATCATCCCTTTCCCTCAGGCCAATCCTATTGTATTTAAAGTCAACTCTCCCGTCTCTCCTACCTTCTCCTCTCCTCAATGTATCTTTTTCCCTCCCATTATTCTTCACATGATCTGGTGTTGAAACACTGCTCTACCATAATCACAATCTTCTGTATATACATTTCTGTATTTCAACTTCCTCTGGAAACTATAGCACTAGTAATAAATACAAAACTCTCCTTGGGGTCTGACCAAAACAGAGTAAGGGGACTATTACTTTTCTTAGTTTGAACTCTTTGGATATGCATGCAGCCCACATATTTACCAATGTTTCCGGACTTACATTTCAATGTTGATTTCTATTATTTGATGTTAATCAAAACAGCTAGATTCTTTTCATGTGAGGTGGGTCTTACTTTCTATCCCACATCCTATTAGGTGGCTTTGGTTATACACCGCCATTGAGAACGTGGTATGACTTTTCTCCCTACTAAGTTTTATCTTGTAAGCTTCTGTGTATCATTCAGCCTATTCAGAAGTTTGGGTGTATGTCTAATAGGTTACCGTAGCTGGGTCAACTGAAATTTCAAAAAGTATGGTTTCTATATCTTTTTTAAAGCATTTCATTAAAATTTGAATAAAACAAGCTAGATCTGTAGCAAATCCTTGGAGATGTCTCTCCTAGCTTGTATCAGTGAGGAGGGTCTTGGAACCATTCTTTGGATGTAATCTCTGGAGGAGATTGTATTTATACAGAGTCTGAGGAAAAACTTTGGGAATAAACAGGTTTTGCTGTGGAGTTCACAATTTAAGCACCTTAAGGATTTCATTTATTGCTAAGAATTAACATCTAATCAATTTGTTAAAATGTGTCAACAGCAAACAAAGTAGGTAAAGAAAAAAGCAAAAAAAAAAAAAAAGAAAGAAAGAAAGATTGGTTGTTGCCACATGCAAGAAGTGAAGTTGAATTGTGCCCTGATTAATTGATTAAGGATGGTTCCTGTGGTGAATAATTATGTTCAATAACTGTCAATATAATTTGCAATCAATTATCACTTATAAAACCAGCCTATAGCAAACTCAGTTTTACATGCACCCTAATGCAACTGCCACATTAAAAAGCACTACTTTCCACTTGTTTCATAATGTCCTTTATTCAATGAATCATATACGAAATCTCTCACTTTATATCCCAAAAGGTACCTTTCTTCCACTTATAGAAATTGCCTTAAGGTTTGTTTTTTTCTTTTTTCTAGAAAGCCCATTGTGATTAGTTGCTGTGGTCAGAGGTCATCCAGCCTTTGGCAGGTTGAATTTCTCACAATTCTTCACTTTCCTGTAGAGATATTTGCCATCACCTTATGGTAGGTGAGGATTATTTTCCTGCCCTTTGATGCTGGGACTGTCATGTGACTTGTTTTGACCAATGGGGTGTTAGCAGACATGCCAGAAGCAAAGGCTTGAAATGTGCTTATGTAGATGGGCTTGTCCTCTTGGGCATCACCACAAGAACTTGCCCAAGTAGCTGCTGCCCATTCAGCCTGTATCCTAGAATGAATGTAATGGAACAGAATTGAGCCTAACCTGCAGCAAGGACTCAATCCAGTCGGACCCACAATTGGAAGCAAAGTCACCTGCCAAGCCCAGCTTAGATGACCTGAATCCTAGGTGACCTGAGAACCCATGAGCATGAAAATAAATGTTTATTGTTCCAAGCATAAGTTTTGGGTCTGATTTTTAAAAAAATGCAGCAACAGATAACAACATAGCTTTTCCTATCAAGTACTATTTCTTTTTTAAACATTTTATTTATTTATTTTAGAGAGTAAGAGAGAGAGAGAGCAAGCAGTTGGGGAGGAGCAGAGGGGGAAGGAGAGGGAGAGGGAGAAAGAATCTGAAGCAGGATCCACACCCTGAGATAATGAACTAAGTGAAAACCAAGAGTCGGGAAGCTTAACAGACTGAGCAACCCAGGCACCCCTGAAGTACTATTTCTTAATTAAAGTGGGATATTCATTGTCTACCCTATCATTTAAGTTTTGTAACAGTTCATCTAGTCAGAATTTAGCTGCCAGAACTCTCACTTCTCTGTAATGCAGCCAAGGGCCAGAAGAGAGAAAAAGAATCTCTGAGTGGCCAAAGTAGATATAGTGTCCACACACTAACATTCACACATTTATGTAGAGAATTCTTTAGACACTCACTCAGGTACATTTATTCTAATTTTTACATTCGATATAAAATCTTTGCTAATATGGTGTCCTAATCATGACAGTGTGTAAGAAGCAATGTAAAAGTGAGACAAAGCCTGTTACATCAGGTACAGGAAAGGAAATACAGAGACAGCTTATGGCTTGATAGCAAGTGGGGAAACATGACAAGTATAGCAGTCTGAGATTTTCAGTGAGGGGCCAGAAACTCCACCTACTTCCACAGGCCCTGAGAGCATCACTGCTTTCCAGCCTGGCTCCCAAACTGAGGTTCATAAAGATGAATACTTTTGGGGGATAAAGTAGCATGCTAGGGGGTAGAGGAAACATGGGACTCATGTGCAACATCTTTCTGGAAATTTTTTTTTTTAAGATTTATTTATTTATTTTAGAGAGAGACAGAGTGCAGCAGGTAAGGGCAGAGGGAGAGGGAGAGGGAAACTCTCTCTTAGAGCCCAACATGGGGCTTGATCTCAAGACTCTGAGATCATGACCTGAGCCGAAACCAAGAGTCGGTCACCCAACTGACTGTGCTACCCAAGCGCCCCTGAAACATTTTTAAAAAAACTTTATGATAAATTAAAATAGTAGATCCAAACTTTTGAATTTTATGAACTAGTAAAATAAAATAAAAGGGGAGGGGCTCAAGATTTTTGTTGTTGTTGCTTTTGTTTTTTGTCTGTTAAGGCTATTTATCAACATCATTTCATAAAGGAAGGGTATTTTAACATTAACCGAATAGGAGGGACACAAACTTTCCAAAAGGAGGTCATTTACAAAACGAACGCTTTGTCAAATATATGAATCAGTGTTAGGAACCACTAATTTAAATAATTAACTTCATTCCTAAACAAAGATATATTATGAAATGCAAAATTTAGATAATAACTTAAGATAAAAATGGGACATTATATGCCTATTCTCTTGGTGACAGATGTTTACTCTCTTCTACTGGTAAAAATTTTATAGAAAAATTTGAGAGATGCTGCTCTGTTAGTGCTAAGTCAAGTCCATGTTAGCCTTTTTAAGAAAACAGAGAAAACATTTTAGGATGTAGCACAAATTTCCATCAATGGTTAAAACATAAAAGATGTGCTGCTTTAAATTTAGGAGTAAATTTTTGTTTACCTGGAAATGAAACTATGGAGTCTCACTTGTTACTCATGTAGAGATAGCTGAGTCATTATTGTGTATCAGTCAAGCAAATCTCACTTCTTCCAGGAAACTTCCTGTGAGATGTAGCCCTAGTTAATTAATAGTGATTCTTAGAGCCATAGCAATGTCAGTTTGTGTCCAGGGCTGACCTCTATTTGGAAAGAAGAGGATATAGCCTGCATGGAGGTTGCTGAGGGCCAAGTTGTCCTCTTCTCAAGCATTCCCTACTGGCCTGAAATTTCCTCCATTATATAGTTATGATGACTTTTACCATAAAGTACCGAGGCACAGCAAGTCACACAGGCTGCCAAAATTTCCTACCACATGTGGGGTAGGTAAGAGACACGGACATGTATTCTCTTACCTCAGAGTTTATAGTGTAGCTGGAGAGATAAGGCAGAAATGAGACAGTAAAACAAAACAATAAAGACAAGGCAGTGGCTAATTAAGAACTAAACTGTATTATTGTTTACAGAAGCTGTGGGAAGTTTGAGGAGGAAAGGTCTAGCAGGATTAGAGTAGCAGGAAGATTTCAGGGCCTGAGGAGTAGGCCTTGAGAGAAGGTATGATTTTAGGAAGTGGACAGAAAGAGAGGTCATCCAAGGAGCCTTCCATACTGGGGGGTGGTGACCTGAATGGCAGGAACCCACCAAGAACAGTTGAAAATATTTTTGGGTAGTTGGGAGTAATGTCAAGAGATCAAGGGCATTAGAATTGGAATTAAAGTGGGGCGCCTGGGTGGCTCAGTCGTTAAGTGTCTGCCTTCGGCTCAGGTCATGATCCCAGGGTCCTGGGATCGAGCCCCATGTGGGGCTCCCTGCTCCGCAGGCAGCCTGCTTCTCCTTCTCCTACTCCCCCTGCTTGTGTTCCCTCTCTCGCTGTCTCTCTCTGTCAAATAAATAAATCTTTAATAAAAAAAAAAGAATTAGAATTAAAGTAAGAGGAAATTAAAGGTTTTGAGGAGATGAGTGATGTGATGATGAGAAAGGTTGATCTAAAGATGAAAATAGCAAGAGCACAACAGTTAAACATGAAGAGAACCACTTTTTAAAAGATAGATGGATTCTGTATTAATTTAGGCAACATAAAGGTGCTCTGAAGAGATGAAGTAATGATGATGGGATTTTTGGGTGAATAGTCAATTCATAATTTGACTTCTAGAACCTTGGGAGGTACATTTGGTTCATAGGGTTAGGGGTCCTGAAGTAGCCTTGGGTTCTCAGGAAAGAAATCCTCCCCAGGAAATGAGATCTTGCCATTTGCAACGACGTGGATGGAACTGGAGGGTATTATGCTGAGCGAAATAAGTCAAACAGAGAAAGACATGTATCATATGACCTCACTGATATGAGGAATTCTTAATCTCAGGAAACAAACTGAGGGTTGCTGGAGTGGGGGGTGGGGTGGGAGGGATGGGGTGACTGGGTGATGGACACTGGGGAGGGTATGTGTTCTGGTAAGCGCTGTGAATTGTGCAAGACTGTTGAATCTCAGATCTGTACCTCTGAAACAAATAATGCAATATATGTTAAGAAAGAAAAAAA
>NW_022589710.1:6931845-7280366 GCF_004348235.1 Phoca vitulina | reverse complement strand
AAAAAAATAAAAAAAAAAAAAAAAAAAGAAATCCTCCCCAGGAAATAAGAAAAGGGATAATGCTAGGCCTATTGTCTCTTAAAAGACACAGAATCAGTCTGTGGTGGTAAAAAGAATGGTTGTTAAAGATGGTCTTGCATCTTTTATACCTGCTGCAAAATTCTCCAACTCTGTGATCACTGTGGACAGCAGGAATGCACTTCTATTTACTTTCTGTGGGATTTAATTCAATCAAATGCAAATATGAACGCTATAACATGGATAGTGTTAGTTTCATTAACACAAGAGGAGGTGGATGCTCAGTAATGGTCACATGGTGATAAAGGTGAAGCCATGCTAGTCTTCTGACCATCTATGTCTTTGTTCTGCTATTCTATTTCTCTCATGACCTGGCAAGGGGAATGAACATCCCAGAAGATCCAGACTGCTAGAGAGAGTGAAACTACACATAAAGAAAAACAGCATTTTGTTTAAGAACTCAAATAATGGAAAATACAAGCAGCACATACTTGTATACTACATGTCCACTTATGTACTTATGCATTCTTCTTTGTCTCTATATAAGAAGTGCTTTGAAATGGAAGTTCTTTGTACTTAAACATACAGAACTCCAAAGAAGGCATTTCAATTCTCCATTAAGAACTTACAGATATAATGATGTACTGTATGTTGGCTAATTGAATTTAAATTTAAAAAAAAGGAACTTACAGACAGTGTTTTTCCATAATGTGTTCAGAGAAGGTCCAGGAGCAGAAGAAGGGATAAGGTGGGACCTACAAGATATTCAGGACCTCTTCACTCCTCCCATCCCAGATCTGTTGTGCTTTTGCTTCTTTCCTTTTTCTCCCAATGCTATCAGCTGAACAAACTCATTTTGATTTACTCTGAAATCAAATCTGGTTTTAAGTTTAGAGCTACAAATGATACAAAGCAAAATACATTATTCTAAAAGTAAAAGAAAAAATACGATCAAGATATTCAAATAATGACTAAATATCCTCATATAACTATTCAAGTGAGAGAAAAACTGACTCCAGAGGAAAAGCCACAGTGCCAGCATAAATAACAGGCCTTGCTTCAAGATCCTTTGGGTAAATGACAGATGAACTTACTCTTTGGAAAGCGAATAGCACAAAGAAGGCTAAGCATTGCACATAGCAAAGACTCAGAAATCAGCTAGAAACATCATCATTCAAATCTTTATGGGAGAGTTTTAGGGGCAAAATAAAAAGAGACTGAAGATTTAAAAAGTTCTTGATATATATTCTTGGATTGGCTCTCCAGAGTAGTTTTATTACTTTATACTACCCAAACTCATCAAAATATTATGGGAATGCTAGTTTCCTCAAAACTTAACTAACTGGGTATTATCAGTTTAAAGATCTTTGCCAGCTTCAGGCCTTTAAACAAAAACACAGTTGAAGGAGGTATAGTTTTCCTCAACAATCAATGCCCTGAGTTGCTGCCCACCACCATGGGAGCATGGGGTTGTACAGAGCATGATCTAGAGAAATTGTCCTAATTTGTGCCATCTTGGGGAAGTCTATGACAAATCCATTGGAACAAGAGCTTTCCATAGAGGGTAGTTTCATTTGAACGAACATTATAGTTAGTGATGTATGGTGGTGGAATAATCTGACATAATTTGAACTTTTGAATAACCAACGACAGTACAATATTTGAAAAGCTGTAAAAAAGATTTCCTCACAATTCACAATTGAAGATGGAGACTTTTATAATTCTGCCCCAAAGTGTTCCATTTTAAACATCTTATAGGTAAATAGAAGTAAATGGCATGTATTTAAATTGGATTTGTTCTCAAACCTGTTTAAACTTGAGCAATTGCTGCAATAAAATTTCCTTTAATATCTTTGTTTAACTGCCATTGGTAAAAAACCCTATATCTGAAGCTATTTCTAAAATTGAAGATTGAACATAATTGATATTAAGTACCATTAAGCTCATTATTGGTCTTGTAAAGATATTTCTATGTTCTCTGGAACAGATATCATCTCAGGGAAAATAAAGTTCATCTCTTATGTGTTTCCTCTATTCATTTCTATTCATCAGGCTACGCCATGTAATATGCTAGCCTCTGAGTCCTGGAAAAACGATGAACAAATCCAGTGCCTGTCCAGAGGTGAGTGGCATATGTACACATATACAAATAATAATGCATTGTGTAGAGTTATCATAGACACATATGTAATATAAGTGCTTTGGGAACACAAATGTTAAGTTAATAATTCTGCAGTCACAACAAGGGGAATGGAATAAGAAAGGCTAGCGAAACTAATAAGAGATGGCATTTCAGCTAGGCCTTACTGATGAATAGGAGTTTGTCACATAGATAAGGAGGCAAAGAGTTTCCAGATAATGGGAGGAGTCTGTCCAAAGGGATGGAAGTCAGAAAATTCAGAAAACAGTGGGAAATTTAGTGTGCTTAGAGATATAATGACATGAATGGGGAGAGGCTGGACAGGAGTCTGGAAATCCCAAGGTTGTGGCCAGGCTGTGAACTGCATGTTTATTTGTCCACTGAATACTGAGTAGAATGTATTCTTATTCAAAATCCTAGAGTTGCAGGATAAGCTCTCACTTCATTGCGTCTGTAAAGGATTGCATTTCCTTTCTTCTAAGATGTATAGGAAAAAAAAGAAAGATTTTGAAAATGAATTTTAATACATTCCTTTCCACCAATATTTATTTGTATTTCATTTCTAAAAGAAACATTCAGTGTATGGATCTATAGAAATGTGTGTGAATTTATTAAAATATATATTTCTACAGAACCATAATCATTTCTATCAGATCTTTCCTATTTTACAATAAAAAATCGTTAAAATGAATGACAAGCCAATGCTGTAGTATTATCTCTACTAGGGATCCTTAGATATTGTTTGTCAGTGTTTGAATAGTGATTTTTGCATGGGAACAAGCAAATTGTGGGCTCTTAAGAAAGAGCATCTCAGAGAATTCTTTTGATGATGATGAATTTTATCTTTGCATATGAGGTTATGCTGGGTGATTTCTAATGCATCTTTCTTTCTCTCCGCCTCTTTTTCGTCTGTCCCCCCCCTTCTCTACTTCTCCATTTGTCTATAGGATGGCCATAATGCCTGAAAACATAATAACATTATTTTATTATGTATTACACTATCAATAAGACCTTTTATTAACCTGTGTCTCCAGACTTGATGCTAGTGTGTAGTTCCAAACTGGCTAATGTTGAGATTAGTAAAAATATTTTGATATTAAATAAAATGAGAAAAATAATTGATTCTATTTAAGTAGGGTTTACTTTGGTAGAGCTCCTTGTCACTCTGTGGAGATATTTTAGTTATAAGCTGATATTTTTATATCTCTGTCCGAAAGCAGCTGTATATGAGGCTCTGTGTATATTAATTTGTAAAGGGACCACTGAGTTAAAATGAATAATTCATGGTAGAGCTGGTTGAAAATGGATATAGAATGGGTGGATAAAAGCTAGGGTGGAGGCCATGATAGACTGATGTCTAAGTATGGAGAGTCTGTCAGAGCTTGACTTTGCTCTGGTCACATTCTCTCTGTACAGAGTATTTCAGCTGTATGTCTAAGGGTAGGTGCTATTGGCTGCTTTATGCTCTTCCAGCAGTGAACTAGAATACTTTGTGTGTGTGTGTGTGTTTTTTTTAAGATTTATTTATTTATTTGAGAGAGAGAGAAAGAGTGTATGAGCAAAGGGAAGAGGCAGGGGGAGATGGAAAAGCAGGCTCCCCACTGAGTGGGGAGCCAGATGTGGGGCTTGATCCCAGGACCCCAGGCTCATGACCTGAGCCAAAGGCAGATGCTTAACCGACTGAGCTACCCAGGCACCCTATGAACTAGAATACTTTGGATAGTGTATGTGTAACTTCTTTCAGTGTCCTAGGTATAACTGTGACACAGTAAGGAGCTGCCAATTGTGCACTCCCCTCCTTCTGAATACCCTCCAGGTGAGGCTACCGCTAGCTTATATGGCACCTTTGTAATATTTGAAAGAAGTGCCCCTTCTTCTAGATGACCATAGTTTGGGGGGCATGGATTGGGGATGGAATACAAGATGGATTTGGGGTTCCTTGTGCTGAAAACTAACTACATGATTAAATATGATGACCCGCCTCCCTTATCTAGTGACAGTTATCTCCAGGACACTAACACTTAGGAGAGAATCCCATTGCCCACTTTTGGCTGAATACTTATTACTTATAGAAGTATATAAGTAATTAGCACACTTACTGATATGTATACTTAATATACATATATGTACATACGAATACTTAATATGGAGGTAGCATTTCAATTTGCTAGATTTTTCTCACTTTGCAAAAGTTATGACAAAACTTTGAAAAATTTCACCCCATCTGTTTCTAATATTGATAATTCTAAATCAGAAAAGAGAGTGTGAATTCATGAAATATCTTGGTCAGTAAAGCAGATGGTCATAAGAATCCATAGAAATTCAGTTAGCATCCAAAAGTCCAGAGGATGAAGACTTATTATGCTGCTTGGCTAAGACGAGAGGGAGAAAATGTGCTCAGAGTCATATAACAATACCAATTTCAACTTTACTTATGTTTCACATTTTTTTATTCTTTGTAATAGGCAGAATGATGGGACCCCAAAGATCTCTAATCTTTGGAACCTGTGAATGTGTTAACTTTCATGGCAAAAGGAATTTTGCAGATGTGATTGGGATTAAGGACCTTGATTTGGGGGAGATTATCCTGGATTATCTAAGTGGGCCCAACCGAATTAAATGAATTCTTAAAAGAACTTCTCCTGACTAAAACGAGAGTCAGAGGAAGACATGGCTATGAAAGAATGGTCAGAGGGAAATACAATGCTGCTACTTTGAAAATGGAAGAAGGGAAAATGAGCCAAGGAATGTGGCTGGACTCTAGGAGCTAGAAAAAGCAAGGAAACATATTCTCCTCTAGACCCTTCAGAAGGGATGCAGCCTTATTGACATCTTGATTTTAGCCCTGTAAGATCCATTTCAGAACTCTGATCTGTAGAACTATAAGATAATAAATTTATATTATTTTAAGTTACTAAGTTTATGGGAATTTGTTACAGCAGCAATAGAAAACTAATACACATTTTATGTACATAGTACTAAATTACATATTGCAGATTTATGTTTATTTTGAGACATCTCTTTCAAAGATTTTTAAAAATCAAGATTCTTTGAATTTCAGTACATCAAAGGACATTATCAACAGAGTGAAAATGCAAGAGTGTATGAGCAAAGGATTGTCCCACAGAATGGGACAAAAATATTTGTAAATCATGTATATGATAAGGGATTAATATCCAGAATATATAAAGAATTCCTACAATTCAACAAAATAACAAAAACAAAAACACCATTAAAAATGGGAAAGGGACTTGAACAGACATTTCTCCAAAGAAGATATACACATGACCAGTGAGCACAGAGAAAGATGCCCAACATCATTTATCATTAAGGAAATGCAAGACAAAAATCACAATGAGATACCATCAGGATGTCTATTATCAAAAAAACCCCAGAAAGCAGCAAGTGTTGGTAAGAAATGGATGTGGAGAAATTGGAACCCTCGTATATTGCTGGTGGAAATGTAAAATGGTGCAGCTGCTGTGGAAAACAGTATGATGCTTCAAAAAATTAAACACAGGGGTGCCTGGGTGGCTCAGTCGTTAAGCGTCTGCCTTCGGCTCAGGTTATGATCCCAGAGTCCCCCACATCGGGCTCCCTGCTTCGCGGGAAGCCTGCTTCTCCCTCTCCCACTCCCCCTGCTTGTGTTTGCTCTCTGGCTGTCTTTCTCTCTGTCAAATAAATAAAACCTTTAAAAAAAAAAACTTAAAAAAAGAAATTAAACACAGACTTACCATATGATCCAGAAACTCCATTTCTGAGTATATATCCCAAATAGATCAAAGCAATAAATTGAACAGACATATGTACACCCATGTTCATAGCAGAATTATTCACAACAGCCAAAAGGTAGAAACAACCCAAATGTCCATTGATGGATGAATGGATAAACAACATGTGGTATATATACATACAGTGGAATGTTATTAAGCCTCAAAAAGGAAGGAAATTCTGACACATGCTGCAACATGGTTGAACCTGAGGACATTATGTTAAATGAAATAAGCCAGGCATAAAAAGACAAAGATTCTATGATTCTACATCTATGAGGTAGAGTAGTCAAATTCAGAGTCAGAAAGTAGAATTGTTCTTGTCAGGGGTTGGGGGAGGAGAAAATGGGGAGTTACTGTTTAATGATTACAGAGTTTCAGTTTGGGAAGATGAAAAAAGTTATGGAGATGGCTGATGCTGATGGTTTCACAGCAATGTGAATATACTTAATGCCACTGAACTGTACACTTATATCTTACCATATATCTTACCATATATCTTACCATAATATATTTTACCATATATCTTTACATATATCTTACCATATATCTTACCATATATCTTACCATAATAAAAAATTAATGTACTTTGAGTAAAAGAAACAAAGTGAGATTAGTTCAGGCATGTTTGAGAAATGATAAGGAAAGCATAGCAAGAGAAGGGGTCTTTGTAGAGCAGTGGTTTTCAACTACGAGAGATTTTTATCCCCAGGGGACATTTGGCAATATCTGGAGACATTTTTGGTTGTCAGAACGGAAATGTTGCTACTAGCATCTAGTGGGTAGAGAACAGGGAGGGATGCTGCTAAACATTCTGCCATGTACAGGACAGCCCTCCACAATAGCCCCCCATTATTCAGCTCAAAATGTCTGTAGTGCCAAGGGGAAGAAACCCTGTTCTAAAGATATTAGGTAATGTGGTTGGATAGAGTTGGAGGGAACTGATGAGAAGGGTCTTAAATGCTAAGCTAAGAAGCTTAGAGTTCGTGCAACAGGCAATATATTCTTTAAGGTGGGAGAAAGGGGACTTAATGGTGATTGAGAAAGATTAATCATGGGAGGATGAGTTAGATGCAAGGAAGGATTAAAGGCAGGGGACTAGATAGGCAGTTATTGTGGTAATCTAGTATGATGTGGTGAAATCTATAATGCTCCATGTAGTTGCATGTGCCAGACACTGTTCTTAAGGGCTTTACATGTAGTTAACCTACCTATTAAATCTACCTATTAAAATCATTATTCTCATTTCACAGAAGAGGAAATGGAGAACAGAGTAAGTATACAAGGCCAGTAAGGAATGGAGCTGGGCTTTGAACCCACGGAGTCTGTGTTACCTTCTTTTATATGTTGCACTTTTTTTTTTTTTTTTAATGCCTAGACACATCTTTTTTTTTCTGTCAACTTGGTTGCAAAATTGGGTTTTAAGTTAAGTAGGGTAAGGGGATTATGCAGACTTCATTACTCCCTTGAGCTTGAGGAAGACTGAGAAATCTGGTAAGATAGCAATTGGTTTCTTGAGTTTTAGAAAATTGCTTGGAGGGAAGATCAGAATTAAGAGTGGGTGAATTAAAAATATAGGTTGGAGGAGGTGAATAATCAGTAAGAGATCGCAATTTCTCACCCACTAGATCTCAAATTTTGACTCTCCAAAAGCTTCAGCAGGCTGTAGATGCCATTCCACTGACATGCATCAAACTTGAAAAACAGAATCTAGGCCAGGATTGTCACTCCACCTCCCACTCCCCAGTAACACTCACTCATCCCGAACACTTCCCACTCAATAATCCTTACCCATGAAAAGGAAAAAAAGATGGCCATGCCCTGCTGTGATGGCCTTGTGTGAGCTTGTTTAGGGAATGAAGGGGTCTGTGCTACTGAGGAAGGAGACAGGAGAGAAAAGGGGCTCTTTGTTTCATTGAGAGTGTATCACATTCACTGTTTGCCTGCTCTTTGTAATCAGTATTGCAGTTTGCCATAGCTCTGAAGATCTGGAAAAGACTGGCCCAATTAGTATTTATCCCTGAAGAGGTTTAAGACCAGCAACCCAGCTGTTATAGTCTTGATTCTATCACTAATAAATTCTGTGATCTTGGACAACATTACCATATTCATCATTATTTTACTGGCTGTTTTTCCATGCAACATCTTCTTTCTTTTGATATTCATAATAGGCTGCTGGAGTAGGCAAAGCAGATATTACTACCATTTTTTTTGTTTTCTGATAAGAAAAACTGAAGTTCTAAAAGGTTAAGTGATCTACTTAGGGTCGCCTAGCTAGCAGGTGACAAAACTGGGACATGAGTGTGGTTAGGTTCCACTCACTTCAAATCCATTTTTTCTGATGTCATTACTTCTCCAACTCTAGGGTGCATAAGTATTACTTGGACACTTTACTAGAACAGATTCCTGGGACCTACTCCCAAGTATGACATGTGTATTACTGTAGAATAATACTAATGATACCTATTATTATACTATCTCTATGCTAATTTAGTAGGCCTGGGGTGAGATCTGAGAAACTGCAATTCCAACAACCACCCAGGTGATATTAATGGAGCTGGATTATGGGCCTTTTTATTTTTTAATTAATTAATTAATTATTTTAAAGATTTTTATTTATTTATTTGACAGAGAGAGAGAGAGCGAGAGAGGGAACACAAGCAGGGGGAATGAGAGAGGGAGAAGCAGGCTTCCCGCGGAGCAGGGAGCCCGATGCGGGTCTCGATCCCAGGACCCTAGGATCATGACCTGAGCCGAAGGCAGATGCTTAACGACTGAGCCACCCAGGCACCCCTGGGCCTTTTTTAAAAGTAGCATTACTTTATACTATATCAGTGCAGCTCTTTGTACCTCAGTTTCCTGACCTACAAAAAAGAGATGACAATAACTGGCTTTCTTTATCTCTCAGGATTACTACTAGGATTGTGGTGAATTAAAAATGGCTACAAACACTTTGCAGGTTGTCCCATAAAGAGAAACAGTCTATTTCCTTGCCTCCTGGATCTGGGCTGGCTTGATGACTTGTTCAGACAAATAAGATATGGTAAAAAGTGACATGTGACTTTCAAGCAAGATGACCATAGGCGGCCTTACAGCTTCTGCTCTTGCCTTCATGGATTCCTGAAGCCACCATGTGAAGAAGCCCAGTCTAAAACTGATGGTGACAGGACCCTGCTGATCATCCTGTCAGCTAAACGAAGCCGCATAAGTGAGCTCATGAGAGATTAGCAGAAGAACTGCCCCATCCACCTACAGGATTATAAGAAATGTTTGAGGTGCTTTGTTATGCAGCAATAGAAAACTCAGATGGGGATAAAATAGATAATGATTATGAAAATATTTTGAAATTACAGTAATGCCTCTGCAAATTCTCTAAGAATAAAGCTTTTCCATAATAAATAATAAAATGAGCTGTACTAAAAATTAACAAAGCAGATAAAAGATTTAAAATCAAGCAATGAGAATAAACACTGAATAAAAATGAAGACATACTAATAAAAATAGATAAATGAGCAAATGAATAGGAGAGAAGAGGATTTTTTTTTCTGTCCACCAATAAGTGTAGAGGGAGTAGTGAAGTTGGAAAAAAATCAGCATTTTGCAACTACATGGTGAAGATTGATTAGAGCAAGAGTCATCAGTGGATGCTACTCTAGGGGGGAAAGTTTGATGAAGATGATGCTTGGTCTCAATATGTCTTCACAGATTGTTATTCATTGCAAAAGGAAAATTCTTAATCACAGAGTAGGGAAATCTACAATACCATGACTAAGTAATCAAAATTAAAATTGCCAAAGAAAGTTGATGGATATTGTGTACTTCTAGATGTGATACCATGGGGAGGATACATCCCTGGGGATGTATAACCCCCTACTCATGGGGAAACATTAGAGAAACTCAAATTGAGGGATAATCTATAAAATAATAAGCTTATGTTTTTGAAAAATTAAAATGTCATGAAAGACATAGAAAGACTGAGAAATTGCTCCAGATTAAAGGAGACTACAGATACATGACAGCTCAATGCAATACATGATTCTTGCATGGATTCTGTGCTTGAGGGGGAAGATGCTATAAGTGACATTATTGGGACATTTAAAAAGATGGGAAATATGTACTGCAGATTAGATAAAAGTCTTGTGTTGATGTTAAATTCCCTGAACTCCATTATTGTACTG
Source organism: Phoca vitulina (assembly GCF_004348235.1). NCBI lineage: Eukaryota > Metazoa > Chordata > Mammalia > Carnivora > Phocidae > Phoca > Phoca vitulina. Next base: position 7,270,260 of record NW_022589710.1, on the reverse strand, counting down.
TTGTAGCTATAGGAATATTCCTGGCTGTAGGAAATGAACATTAAAATATTAAAGGAGTTAAGGGTCATGATGTATGCAATCTACTTTCAAATAGTTTAGAAAAAATAAATTATACACATGCACATACATGAGACAGACAATGAGCAAGTGAGTGAGCATGCAAGAGAGAGATGATAAAGCAAAAAAGCAAATGTGGCAAAATGTTAAAAATGTGTGAATCTTGATAAAATGTGTATGAGAGTTCTTTAAGCTATTCTTGCAACTTCCCTGTGCATTTGAAATTATTTCAAAACAAAAAGTTATAAAAAAGTATATAAGCGAATATACATAGATATATTTTAAGTGAATATATTTTTCATTTTAGAATGAAGATGAACTTTGTGAGCCTTATAAAAGGCAGAAATCATAAAGTATAAGTCAGTCAGAGAAAGACAATTATCATATGATCTCGCTGATATGTGGAATTTGAGAAACAAGGCAGAGGATCATGGTGGAAGAGAGGAAAAAATGAAATGGGACGAAACCAGAGAGGGAGACAAACCATAAGAGACTCTCAATCTCAGGAAACAAACCGAAGGTTGCTGGAGTGGAGGGCGGTGGGAGGGATGGGGTGGCTGGGTGATGGACATTGGGGAGGGTATGTGCTATGGTGAGCACTGTGAAATGTGTAAGACTGATGAATCACTGACCTATACCCCTGAAACAAATAATACATTATATGTTAATACAAAAAAGGAATCATAAAGTAAATTATTGATAGATTTGACCACATTCTTTTAAAAAGCTGTAAAATCAGCAACATTAAATGACAAAATATAGGATAGGGAAATATTTGTAAGAGAAATAACATAAAAATAATTCTCTCTCTATATATATTTATTTTGGGGGCGAGAGAGAGAGAGAGGGAGAGAGAGAGAGACAACGTGGTGGGCGGGGGAGGGACAGAGGGAGAAAGAGTATCTTAAGCAGGCTCCATGCCCAGTGCAGAGCCCAATGCCAGGCTGGATCTCACAACCATGAAATCATGACCCCAGCCAAAGTCAAGTCTGATGCTTAACTGACTGAGCCACCCAGGCACCCCAACACAAATATAATTAAAGTTGTAAATATAAAGAGCTCATATAAATTGCAGTAGGTAAATAAAGAATACAGTTGCATGAAGGGAGAGGGATGCAATATGTCCTGCCACCTGGTAGCCTTGGATTGTGGCGCCCTATATGTGATGATGGAGGAGCTGTGGTGGGAAGGCTGCATTGCCTCAGATGTCCACTGCAACCACAGCTGAAACTACCCACTCTCCAAGCCCATTCCCCACTCCTGAAGAGCTACAGGTTCTCTGTAGATATCCTGACTGTGCTGACACTTGGCAGTCTACCTGGTCATCTACCTGCTGGACCATTCCTAGATCACTATAGCGTCACCACCTCCAAGCAGCATACATCGTGGTCTCCTGCCTCCTGCTCACAAAGGTTGCAACAAAGGATCCAGGACCCCTGACGTCCACACTTTTAGCACTGGAGCCCCTAAGGACTCACTCTGCTCTTTCTGCAGCTGGCTGCCCCATCAGGCCTGGTCCGGGGCAACACCTGATGAGAAAGCACAGGCCTGAGAAGTAGAGATATGCCCCAGAGCACACAGCTGGTAAGTGGCTGAGCCCCTGTAGAACCCAGGATGGTCATCCTCAGGATGTGCGCTCAGCCCCACTGTGCTGCATCATGAAGTAAAACAGCCTTTCAGAGGGTGCTACTCTCCTCCTAGTAGTTTTCTGGCTTCTCCATCAAATTGTCAAGCTCCATCTACTCTGGTTCCCATCTGGGAAAGACCCCACAGTCCCCTTTGCCTCTGTGAACCTTGAGATCACCAGCAAGAGGGTCAGAATTCAAGGGCACAGTCTGGGGCAAGAAGGTGGAGCCACTCTAGTGTCTACTCTGGTCATCCAGTACAGCGTGGCCAGTGCAGTCAGGTAAGGCGGTGGGTTAGGAGGTAGGGAGGGAGCCTTTTATTGGACTTCTTTCCACTCCTTTTCGAACATGAAAATCTCTTGCATCAGCTGCTACCATTTATGGAATGCTTCTGATGTGCTAGATTCTGTGCCATTCACTTCACCTGTGCTATCTTATCTTCTTGAGCCTTTTCCATCATCCTTTGAGGTGTAATTGCTGAAGGTCATACAAGTTATAACAGAAGAGTGAGGATGAGAAACTGGTACCTGAGCCAGAACTTGAGGGCATTCTTGTCTGTTTCCAGTTGGGATCTGCCCAGAATCCTGGCTCTTCCAGGTCATGGGATCTGAGGCCCTCATTAATTATCCTTAGGACAAGCTGTAAATAAAGCTGGCAAATAAAGCTGGAGGGTTATCTCTCTTGGTGGCCACTTTTCTCCCCTCTGAGGATGGAAGAACCTGAGCAAAAAATAATTAGCATCAGAAAGGTCTCCATTCAGCCTGGCCCTTGCCTGGAAACTAATGGGCCTGGTGCTTTCACTCCTAGGACACTGGCCTTCCTCTCCTCTCCTGGGTACTGGGAAAAAGTCTTTTCAACCAGAGTTTTCTCTTTCCTCTTGGGTCCTACCATCTCTACCACCTAGCATTTTCCACAGTCAATTGGAAAGATGTCCGGCCCCACCTGGAAGGCAAGGCAAGGCCAGGAAGCCACTGGGGTGGCTTTTTATTCCCTTGACCTACCTCTCCCCTCCTTCCTTTATCATCAGCACCATAAAGGGTAGTGCAGGGGGTGGCTAGAACAGGGTCTCAATTTCTGCTCAAATTTTTTCATTCTCAGATGAAAAGAAGGGGAAGAAGACCAAAATAGGAGAGTGGCCATTCTTGGGGATGAGTGGCTTTGCCTGTTTTTAAAGCCATTGCATTTCTTTAGGGAAGAATAGCCATCTGTTGCTTTAAAACTGGTTCTCGTTCACCAGGAAACTTTGGCCTCATCCCTGAGCCTAGGTTTAGCTCCTGAATGGGTAGCAGGTAACCCTAAATGAGTCTGAAAATGAACATCTTGCTGGGCATGAAGAACTATGGGAGGATTAAGTGACAGCAGTATGTGAAGCAGCCAGTCTAGTAGAGAGTGAGCAGCCTTGGGGCCTGGGCATCAGAAATGGGGCCACACTGGCTTTTTACAGAATCCTGTTTTGTGCTCTTTATCTTTTTGTTAAAAAAAAAAAAAGAATTTTTCCAAAGACAATGTAAGTATTGATGATTGTTAGTGCTAGATAATGTTCATTAGAACATCTTCTCTGTTTTTAAAAAATATGTTTAAAGTTTTCCAGAATAAAGCATTTTTAAGCAATTAAAAAATAGAAACACAAACAAAACTATTCAAAAAAATAAGGGAAAAATATTAACCAGTGTTAAAAAAATTTACCCTTATAAGTAATATAAAAATGCAAATGGAAAGAAGATGACTTTTCACTTATGAACTTAGTGAAGATGTAAAATAATATTCAACGCTGTCAGGGATGTAGCATGTTGAGTGTTATACTGATAACTGTGATTATTTGTACAATGTGGAAAGCACATATCAAAAATTTTAAATGTGTTCTTACTCTTGATCCAGTAATTAACTCCTATGAATTCATCCCATGGAAAGAATCAAAACAATTATTTATATCCAAAGATGTTCTTTGCAGCATTGTTTACATTATTGAAAATCTGGATAGTCCAACAAAAAGTTAAGTAAATTAGGTTGCACATGATGTTTGTAAAAAGTTTCCAATAATATGGGGAAATTCTTATAATACATAAAGCAAAATGAAAGCATACACCTAAAAGACTAAATGGCAATGAAATAAAATATTAACAGTGATCCACTAGTCAGGGTCCTAGTAGGACACAGAAGGCACATCCAGTAGGGTTTAGCTGAACAAAGTCTAAAGAAGGGATGATTTATAGAGGTGTGGGCAGGATTAAGGAGCCATCCAGGGACTTAGCAACAGAGGGTAGTGTGGCCAGCCTTAGTCCCCAGGTGGGCAAAAGTGGGGAAGAGTACCAGAGCTGAAGGTGGGGAAGATACTAAACTAGCTCTATTCCTATCCTGTGATCTGATATCCCACTGTGCACAGCATATGTGGAACCTGGTAATGCTGTCCTTAGAGATCAGCCTTCTGGCCCATAGAGAAGGGCAGAAAACTATGGAGAGTGGATCTAGAGGTGCAAGCAGAAATTAACCAGCACAAGTATTGTCTCCGGTTGGAGGACTGTATGTGTTTATTATTTTCTTTTTATCTGTGAGTTTATAAAACTCCTCACCCTGGTGTGAACACCCCCTGCCCACAGAAGGAGTTTGGAAACAAAAGGCATACAGTATACATATTATGTTTTCTCACTCAAGCTATCATAGTTAAAGCAATTTAAAATGTAAAATTTGTATTAAGAAGCATATGCTTATATTTTTCTAAGTTATTTGTTATAATGTTCTTCAGCAATTAATCTCTCCCTCCCCATTACTCCTCTTTTCTGATTTTCTGTATTGTTCTGCTTTTTCCTACATTAATTGTGTATTTATTAAGTAAACTTTCCACCAAAAACCCTTATCGGACTATCTGCTTTATGAATAGCTGTGACTACATAAAGTACTGTACTGTTACAGCAGCAGCAGAACTAAAAGCTTTGATTTGGTCAAGGACAATCAAGGGAAAGGCAGGTCACTTCCTGTCACCCCCACACCTGGGGAAATACAGTTTTCAGAATGTCTGTGGCTACTGTAGAAGTAGAGAAAGATTCAATGTTGGTGGGAATACTGCTTTCCTATTTTTAGAACCACTATGACTATAATGATTGTTTTGTTTAGAACCGCCGTTCAAACTGGCCAAATGTTCATGCACCTATAATTTGGGAGCACAACTATAAGATAAAACATCCAAATTCATTTCAGTTGAGTTTAAGAACATAATACTTGAATACTTTTATTTGAAATGTGTTGATTTTATAGAAAGTAACTGGTGTGAAGCAGTGACTATATTTTAAAATATGTCTTTTATTGAAAAAATTTTCTTCACAAGCCCTAGTATTAATTTAATCAGGTAAATCTGATTTTTATTGTAGACATTTTGTGTTTGAAAAGCAGTCATATTTGAGGTGTATAACGATATATCATTTTGGCCTTGACAAGCTAATATGAAAAAAAAAGATTTTAAAAGAAAAAAGGTATTTTACTCACTCAGAATTTTGAATAACTTTTTAAAGTATAATTTGAAATGATTAAAACAACTCATTACCTGCTAAAAGGCTTGGGTCATGTGTATTTTGACTTAAATTATTTTGCACATTGACGTTGATTTTGATCATCTGCTCACTATCAAGGCTTCTCTGTGGATATTATGCAGCAAAGCCATTAACAACCCAGATTTCAATTCAGAATGTTAAAATTCATTGAAACATTGTATGTGCATTTGGTGCATTGAGAAGTTCAGTCACGATCAACCTGTCACGGCTTGTCTCTGGAGAAGCACTAATTTTCTCAAATGCTTTGGCCTGTTTGAGTGTCAGGAACCTAGATTCCAAACTCCCTTTGAACTCCTCTTTCTAGGTTTTAGTTCTATGTAATCAGGTATGGTTTTGAAAATATTGTCTTGGAGTAAATTAGATAAAAGAGATGCTGATTTCCTCCCTTTTCATTTTTTCATGCATCACATGTATTAGTTCTGACTTTTTCATTCATTTAGCTAACTCTAATCAATAACTTCAGTAAATGTGCTGGCATAGTGTGTTTATCGATCAACTCAATCAATTGATAAAATGCAGCCATCAAAAAAAAAAAATGAAATCTTGCCATTTGCAACGACGTGGATGGAATTAGAGGGTATTATGCTAAGCGAAATAAGTCAATCAGAGAAAGACAAGTATCATATGATCTCATTGATATGAGGAATTTGAGAAACAAGTCAGAGGATCATAGGGGAAGGGAGGGAAAAATGAAACAAGATGAAACCAGAGAGGGAGACAAATCATAAGAGACCCTTAATCTCAGGAAACAAACTGAGGGTTGCTGGAGTGGAGGGAGGTGGGAGGGATGGGGTGGCTGGGTGATGGACGGTACTATCTGTCTGGGGGAGGATAAGTACTATGGTGAGCGCTGTGAATTGTGTAAGACTGATAAATCACACAGACGTGTACCCCTGAAACAAATAAGATATTTTATGTTAGTAAAAAAAATTTAAAAAATACTTTTTTTAGACAAAACATGTAATTAATAGCCATAACTTATGTGTTAACTGATAAACATGCAAACAAAATCAGAATAAATCAAAATGACTCATCTAGCTCCCACAAAAACCATGTGAAATTGCTCAGTTATCAACATATTTAAAAAGTAAAAATTTAGCATTGAATTTTTATAAATAAGTAAGAATAGAGACCATAACAAGAACAAAGCTGCTGATTTAGGACAATGGCTTGAGTTAAGGATAAACCAGATGAAGAATGAGCCCAGTTATATATATAATATAATATATTATGATATGATATAAATTACTGCCCTTTTCCCTTTACTAAATACTTGAGAACACCAGACTTTGACATTTGCAAAAGAGACCAATGCTGGAGCCAGTACCTGAGAATGCCCATATATCACAAACATGTACAAAATACATTTATTAAGGAACACATCATGGGAAACTCTGCCACTAGGGTCCAGTGCTTAACAATAGCATAGCAAATTACATTAGGTTTCAAGGCCTGAAAATAATCATCTGTGGCTTGATGCTCCACCTTGGGCTTAAGGATGCCCTCTGAATCCATGGCTTTACCCTTGGATTTATTCTTCCTTCATTTCCTTCTAGCTATGTATGTTTAATCCAGGTTGGCAGTGTTTCTGCTGGTATAACATTCTCAAAAACCTTGTTGGTCTTTTGTTCACTTCATGGGGATCCAAGACATCACACAAGAGGGTCTTCCAGAGATCTTTCCTGGATAATCCATCTTCATTGTGGACTTCTGCTGAGATGGTTGCCTGGATCCATGAGTTACATGTCTAATATCTTTAGCAAAAGTTTGTCTAGGTACACCATTGGTGTTCTCTCCAGGGGACCCTCTTCATCTTTTGCTCTCTGGATAGGTTGAGAATTTTCCAAATCATCAAGTGCTGGTACCTTTTGTTTAACAGTTCCTTTTTCAATATATCTTTTTCCTCTTGCATTTTACAATAAGCAGTAAGGAGAAACCAGGCTGCACGTTTCACACTTTCCTTGGAAACCTCCTTAGCTAAATATCCAAATTCATTGCTTACAAGTACTACTTTCCACCCAACACTAGAACAAAAATCAGCTAAGTTCTCTGCCACTTTATGTTAATAAAAATCATCTGCAACTATATGTTATATGGATCATCTTTCCTCCAGTATCCAACAACATGTCTTCATTTCCTTCTATGACTTAATCAAATCACCTTGAATGTCCATCTTTCTACTAACCATATCTTCATGACAATCTAAGCTTTTCTCTATTATGCATTTCAAAATTCTTCCAGTCTCTATCCATTACCCAATTCCAAAGCCACTTCCACATTTTTAGGTTTCTGTTACAGCAGTACCCACTTCTCAGTACCAAGTGTGTATTAGCTTCCTAGAGCTCTGTAACAAAGTACTATAAACCGGGTAGCTTCAAAAAAGAGAAATTTATTCTCTCACAGTAGTGGAGGCTAGAAAAGTCTAAAATCAAGGTATCAGCAGGGCTGTGCTCCCTCTGAAGGGAGCCCCTTCCTTGCCTTTTCCCTAGCTTTTGGTGTTTGCTGGCAACCTCTGGCATTCTTTGCTTACAGCTACATCACTCAATGTCTGCTTTTGGCATCATATGGTTTTCTTTCTTATGTCTCTTCACATGGCCTTCTTATAAGGACACCAGTCACTGGATTTAGGACCCCCCCAATCCAGCATGATTATTTTAACTAATTACATCTGTAAAGACTATTTCCAAATAAGATCATGTTCTGAGATTCTGAGTGGATATGAATTTTGATGGGGTGTTCTTCAACCCAGAGAACCTCAAACATGTTAAATTGCCCAACAATGCACAAAATCAAAACTGTTCATTGTAGTCTAATTAGCAATAAAGTAAATTAATAGTCATTGAGTGTCATAGATACTTATGAGGGAAATTAATTCAATGTTCCTAAGGAAAAGTAAATTTCACATGTGTTGTTCAGTTTATTTCATCTTTAAGATTATATTTTTAACCTCCTAGTTGGGCCCATTTTCTTAATCTACTGTAGAAAGACTCAATCTGGAAAAAAAGTTAGAAGGCAAAGGTATTTTTTATTTTTGGTTTTGTTTTATTTTGATTTGTTTATTTCTTTGACTCTCCTCTCACTGTTTCCTGCCCATCTTTCCTCTCTCCCAGTGGCTGTCATATTTATGATTCTCCAATCCCCTTTTAAGGAGTTTTTCCATATTTGGGAAAATTCTTAACCTGTAAATTCTGCCTACCTAAATTAGAATTCCTAGATCCCTTGCCAATTCTCTTCAACAGTGAACCAGATATTCTAACCAGACAAGGAAAAAATAGGTATGTAAGCTGGAAAGGGAAAAGTAAAGCTCTTTTTATTCACAGATGACATAATCATCTATATTGAAAATTCTATGGAATTGACTACAAAGCTACTAGAACTAACAAGGAAATTTAGAAACATTGCAGAATACAAGGCCAATATACAAAAGCCAATTGTATTTCTATATACTAGCAGTAAACAATCAGAAATTGAAATTAAAATAAAACAATACCATTTATCATAGCATCAAATATATGGAATGCTTAAGGATAAATTTGCCAAAATTTGTATAAGATACACACTGAAAACTACAAAACATTGTTGAGAGAAATTAAAGAAAGCCTAAATCAAAAGAGAGGTGTACTGCATTCATGACATCTTAAGATGTCGTTTGACATTTGACCCAAGTTGATCCATATATTCAATGGGATCAGAATTAAAATTCCAGCATACTTTCATATAAATTGACAAGCTGATTCTGAAATTTTATGGAAATGCAAAGAACCTAGAATAGCCACACACACACATACAAACACATGCATACACACCATGAAAAAGAAGAAAGTTGGAGTATAACACCGTCTGATTTCAGGAGTTATTATCATAAAGCTACAATAATCAAGACAGTGTGGGTACTGGTAGGAAGACAGACATATAATTCAATGGAATAGAATAGAGATTCTGCAGATAGACCTAAATTGGCTTGGTCAAATAATTTTTGACAAATATGCTAAGGAACTTCAATGGGGAAAGGATTCTTTTCTCAACAAACAGTGCTAGAATAATTGGATAGTCTATGTGAATGAATGAACCTCTACCCTGATCTCACACCATAAACAAAAATTAATTCAAAATGGATTGTAAATCTAAATATAAGAGGTAAAACTATAAAATTCCTAGATGAAAACAATGGAAAATATGTTAGTTTGGCAAAGATTTCATAAATACTACACAAAAAACACAAACTACAAACGAAAAACAGTTTTACTCTTTGAAAGACAATGCTAGGAAAATGAACACCCAAGCCACAGAATAGGAGAAAATATTTGCAAAACATTTATCTGACAAAGGACTTGTATTAAGAACATATAAAGAAAAGTTATAACTAAATTATATTAAGAGAAACAGCTCAATTAAAAATGGCAAAGGATCTGAACAGACACTTCATCAAAGAATATACAGGAATGGCAAATAACACACAAAAATCTTGTCAACATTACTAATCAATTTGGAAATGCAAATTAAAACTATAATAAGCACCCAGTAAAATGGTTAAAATTAATAAGACTGACCATGTCAGCTGTTAAGGAGAAGCTGGATTTACTGGAACTCTCATAGACTGCTTGTACTAATGTAAAATGATATAGCAATTATGGAAAACAATTAGGCAACTTATTAAAAAGTAGAATATACATCTACTATTTACCTAGCCATTCCACTTCTATGTATTTACTCACAAGAAATGAAAGCATACATCTGTACAATGACTTGCACATGAATATGCATAGGAGCTTTATTTGTAATAGCCCCAAACTGGAAACAAACCCAAATATCCTTCAATAATAAATGGATAAATGTAATATGCTATATCCATACAATGGAATACTACTATTGAAATTAAAAGGAATGAACTATTGATACTTAAAATCACATGGCTTAATCTCAAAATTATTATGTTGAGTGAAAGAATTGAAAGAATCCAGACAAAAAGAATACATATGATTCCATTTATATAAAATTATGGAAAATGAAAACTAAAGCAAGAGAAAACAGTTCCATAATTGCCTGGGACAGGGAAATATGAGGGAGGTGGAATGGCTTATATGTGGTATAGAGAAACTTTTAGGGGCTAGGGATAGATTCATGATGTTTTTATGGTAATTGTTTCATAGGTATATAAATATGTCAAAACATATCAAATTATACACCTCAACTATGTGCAGTTTACTGCATTATCAATTATAACTAAAGCTGAAAAAATTACAAAACCAAAGGAAAAAATAAAAAAAGAAATTTTAAAAGGGACAGGAAGAGTATTTCAACTCTTGTTAAAGATGAGAGCTGAGATGATGTTTGCATTCATGATTTTATACTTGTCAAAATTAGACATCTTTTTAGAAAAATTGGACTTTGTTTTTTTCTCTTTTGTTTTGGGGAGAGAGGAATTATTTTTTTTTTAATATTTTATTTATTTATTTGACAGAGAGACATAGCGAGAGCAGGAACACAAGCAGGGGGAGTGGAAGAGGGAGAAGCAGGCTTCCTGCCAAGCAGGGAGCCCGATGCGGGGCTCGATTCCAGGACCCTGGGATCATGACCTGAGCCGAAGGCAGACACTTAACGACTGAGCCACCCAGGTGCCCCGGGAGAGAGGAATTCTTAACCTACTTAGCTAAACATTTAATCAACAGGCTAAAAGACATTTATATAGTCTGTACCTCCCCCCACTTAAATTTTTTTTTTTTCATTGCTTTACGTGGGGAATCTTTATTTGGACTAAAATAGAGGCATGAGGGTGGGGTACTCACTGGATTTTTCATGAAAAGATTTTGGGTTCTCAGAGTGTAGTGATTTGGGGAGCAGTGGAAAGGTGGTAGGGTTGGATGAACATAAGTATAAATGATATCAAGGAGAACATAAATAAAATAAATTATGAAAAATTTGTATTTTTTATTGCTTGTTTAAGATAATGTTGGATGTGATTGGTCTGTTGAATATCACACATCAATATTTAGGCAAATGAGTTTTACTTGATTGGGAATTTTTTCTTAAAGAGGTAACATGATTTTCAGATAAAATTTTCATTTTAAGGATGATGCCTTTGGGTAACAGGTAGAGTTACATGTGCTGACATAGAAAAGTATCTGTGACAAGTTTTTAAAGGAAAGGAGCAAGATAAAAAGTAATGTGGATAGTATAATACTACCTGTGTGTTATTTGTGTATATATAATGAGATATTATATTGTTACTTCATTAGAGAAATTGAACCAGATAAGGTTTGGACTTTGGCACACTAGGTACAGTGGAATGCTGGGGTGAGATACTCACTAAAAACAGAAAGACTGAATAAAAGTTTTTACAGTAGAAAGGGAGAAGACCTTCTGAGCCTCTTCTGCTATTAAGTTCCAGTAATGCTGGCTGCCAAGTGCATATATGCCAGGCAGAAGATTAGAGACCAGCTCCTGAGAAAAGATCTATGAATATTGATATTTGGGTGGTCTCCTAAAGAAAAGTCTGGATTTCTGATTAATTACTCTGGAGAGGGGTGCCTGAGTGGCTCAGTCATTAAGCATCGGCCTTCGGCTCAGGTCATGATCCTAGGGTCCTGGGATCGAGTCCCGCATCGGGCTCCCTGCTCTGCAGGAAGCCTGCTTCTCCCTCTCCCACTCTCCCTGCTTGTGTTCCCTCTCTCACTGTCTTTCTCTCTGTGTCGAATAAATAAATAAAATCTTTAAAAAAATAATTACTCTGGAGAAAAGCATATTGGTCAACAAAGACTTACAGTCAGCTTTATTATTATTTCACTTTAAAATATCTGTAGACATGTTGCTGTCCAGTTTTCCCAACACCATTTGTTGAAAAGACTGTCCTTTTCCCATTGGATAATCTTTCCTGCTTTGTTAAAGATTAATTGACCATATAGTTGTAGGTTTATTTCTGGCTTTTCTGTTCTATCGATCTAGGAGTCTATTTTTGCCCCAGTACCATACTGTTTTGATCACTACACCTTTGTAATATAAGTTGAAGTCTGGAATTGTGATGTCTCCAGCTTTGTTTTCCTCTTTCAAGGCTGCTTTGTCTATTCAGGGGTCTTTTGTGGTTCCATACAAATTTTAGGATTGTTTGTTCTGGCTCTGTTAAAAATACTTTTGGTATTTTGATAGGGATTTCTTTAAATGTGTAGATTGCAGGGCACCTGGGTGGATCAGTTGGATAAGTGTCTGCCTTTGGCTCAGGTCATGATCCCAGGGTTCTGGGGTCGAGCCCTGCATCAGGCTCCCTGCTCAGTGGGGAGCCTGCTTCTTCCTCTCCCTCTGCCTGCTGCTTCCCTTGCTTGTGCTCTCTCTCTGTCAAATGAATAAATAAAATCTTAAAAAAAATAAATGTGTAGATTGCTTTGGGTAATACAGACTTTTTCCTTAAGAGAGGGAGAGGGAGAGAGAGAGAGAGAGAGGCAGAAGCAGAGGGAGAGGGAGAGAATCTTAAGCAGGCTCCATGCCAATGGAGCCTGATGTGGGGCTTAATCTCACAACATTGAGATCATGACCTGAGCTGAAACCACAAGTTGGATGCTCAACTGACTAAGCCACCCAGGTGCCCTGGGTAATATAGACATTTTAACAATATTTGTCCTTCTAATCCATGAGCATGGAATGTTTTTCCATTTCTTTGTGTCATCTTCAATTTCTTTCATCAGTGTTTTATAGTTTTCAAACATCTTTTACCTCTTTGGCCAGGTTTATTCCTAGGTATCTTATGGTTTTTGTTACAACTGTAAATGAGATTGATTCCTGATTTCTCTTTCTGCTGCTTCATTATTGGTGTATAGAAATGCAACAGATAACTGTACATGAAGACATTTCTCCAAAGAAGACATACAGATGGCCAACAGACACATGAAAAGATGTTCAGCATCACTTACCATCAAGGAAATGCAAATCCAAACTACAATGAGCTATCATATCACACCTGTCAGAATGGCTAAAATCAACAACACAAGAAACAACAGGTATTGGTGAGGATGTGGAGAAAAAGTAACACTCCTGCACTGTTGGTGGGAATGCAAATTTGGTGCAGCCACTCTGGAAACAGTTTGGAAGTTCCTCAAAAAGTTAAAAATAGAATTACCCAATGATCCAGTAATTGTAGTACTAGGTATTTATCTAAAGAACACAAAAACACTAATTTGAAGGGATACATGTACTCCTATGTTTATTATTACATTAATAATTATTTATTAAGTAGCATTATTTACAATAGCCAAGATATGGAAGCAGCCCAAGTGTCCGACTGATGAATGGATAAAAAAGATATAATACAAATATATACAATGGAATATTATTTGGCCATAGAAGAGAATGAAATCTTGCCATTTGCAATGACATGGATGGGTCTAGAGAGTGATATGTGAAATAAGCCAGTCAGGGAAAGACAAATTTCATATGATTCCACTCATATATGGAATTTAAGAAACAAAACAAATAAACGACAAAAAAAGAGAGAAACCAAAAAACAGACTCTTAACTATAGAGAACAAACTGATGGCAGCCAGAGGGGAGGTTGGGGGGGGAATGAATTGGATAGGTGATGGGGATCGAGGAGTACACTTGTGATGAACAGAGGAGAGGTGGGTGGGAGGGTGGATGAAATCAGTGGATGGGATTAAGAGTACACTTATCTTGATGAACTCTGAGTAATATATGGAACTACTGAATCACTATATTGTACACCCAAAACTAATATAACACTGTATATTAACTACACTGGAATTAAAATTAAAAAAATTTTTAATTTAAATAAATAAGTAAATAAAATAAAAATATATGATAAGTATTGCTCCCTAATAATAAGAGAGAAGGGTAACCATCTTGAGATCATGAGGAAGCAAGTTTGAGAAAAAGCCAATATACAGAGGATACAGTAACAGAGAGAAGGCAAGAACCTGAAAAATCATTGACACTGCTGCTCTGTGAACCAACCCAAGAACTGTCCCTTACTTCTGAATCTCCTCTTACATGAGATTATTAAAGCTTTTCATTATTGAGACTTCATTTCAGTTAGGTATTCTATTTTCTTTTTTCAGTAGAAAGGATCAGAACTGATACACTAGGATTTAGAATTTCAAAACCCTAATCCCTGAAATCCTCAGGGCAATGAGTTTATGCCAACAGATTTGGAAGCAAAGGTCAAAGCCAGTTTGATTTAAAAGCTGATTCTGGAGGGCAGAGAAAGAGAGAGAGAGACAGAAAGTAAGAAAGCTAAGACATTGCTATTTCCTGAGATGAGGTCCTACTCAGTGCTCAACCCCTGTCCTAATCTCAGGGTGGAAGAGGAATAAGAGAAATTCCAGTTGCGTATCTCCTGAGAGAAGATAAAATTGAAAGAAAGCCAGGTCAGCTTGTTGTCAGGAGGGTGTAGCCATTTGAATGTACATTAAATGAAGACCAGGCAGGAATGGGGAGTCTTGGGGATGCAGCCTGGCCATCTTGGGCCCAGACATATCCCATGCCCCACTTCCACCAGCATCAGTACTTCATAACCTGCCTAGAATCTACACAGAGTCCTCTATGGAGTGGGGGAGTGGGTAAAAATCCTGACTGATTAAATTTAGTTTCTGACAAAATGAGAGCTAAAAATAGAAATTTTAGAAAAATAACAGTGTTCAGACCTGAGACTATGTTTTGACATATACACTCAGTACTACTTAATTAATTAATTGCTGGTAATAATTACAAAATATCAGTTTCCACACTCAAGAAGATCACAGTCTAATAAAGAAGACAAGCAAACAAATAGTTAACTATAATATGTGAAGTGTTTTATAAGTAAATATTAAAGATATTATAATAATATAGAGTGGGAGTGGGGAGTACAACTTGAGCTCTGTTTTGAAGGACAAAAACCAGTTAACCACAGATGGTATGGGGAAATAGTGAGTTCTATTTTGGCCTTGTTGCATCTGAGGAATGATTTTGTTTGTTTAAGATCAAAGGGAACTTGGACATGTCTGTATGTTAAGAGGAATGAGGTGACAAAGAAGTAGAGGATGAGGAGAATGGCTACAAATGATGGTCTGAAAGCCCTGAGGAAGCAGAGAGCAAAGGGACACAGATCAAGGGCCCAGAACTTTGCCTTGGCCAGAAATAATGAAAGTGAGAAGGAGGCAAAGATAGGAATAGTGAAAATGCATATGCACATGAGAAGAGTTGAGTAAAGTTATGAGCACTCATGCCTGATGCCTTCTATTTTATGTGAGAAGTAGAAGTTCAGGGTCATTTTTTTTTTGAAGATTTCATTTATTTATTTGACAGAGAGAGAGAGCAGGAACACAAGCAGGAGGAGTGGGAAAGGGAGAAGCACGCTTCCTGAGGAGCAGGGAGCCCGATGCGGGGCCTGATCCCAGGACGCTGGGATCATGACCTGAGCCGAAGGCAGGCGCTTAACGACTGAGCCACCCAGGCGCCCCTCAGGGTCATTTTTTGAGGGCAAGAGAGACAGACCATGATTTTAAGGAGGGGAGTCACATGGCCAGACTTGTATTTTAAAACACTCTCTCTAATAGAAATTCAAAGAATGAATTAAAGAGAGATCAGAAAAGACTGAAGCTGAGAGACCCATTAAGAGATAATTGGAGTCATTCCGGGGAAAAAATCATGAAGACCTGAATTAAGACAGTGACAGAAGGGAATAAAAGGAGTGGTTTCCATAGATATTTATAAGCTAAATTATTCTAAGAAGTGACTGTTTATACACCAGTAGTGAAAGAGAAAGAGGAAAGGAGGATGATACCCAGGTCTGAACATATGGCTTATTTGAAACTTCAGCAAGGAGGGGTTTATGGGAGAAGATAATGAGGTTAACTTTGAATATACTGAAATATAAAGACACGGATAAGGTTGTGGATTTGGACAGAAATTGATGTAGATATAGAAGGCAGCTGGATCTGTGGATCTAGAGTTTAAGAGAGATGGTCTGACCTAGACAGAGAAAGTAAGGAGAAATGTGTTCCAGGAGAGTGGTGGCTGAAACAGTGGGTATAGATGAGATCAACTTATATGAGTATGTGAAGAAGAGATTTTATGGCTTTCGTTTTTAATCTATTCCTGTAATTCACCAATTTGATAAACCTACACTGTCTTTCCTAAATATGTATTCTACATTCACACTTTGAGTTAACACTATTTTCTCTCATTTAGTGTTCATAGAAGTCAGGGAAGCCCTGAAAAGCCCACATAGGCCATGGAACTAAGATCTACTGTAAACATGGCATGTTCTATTATTATGAATTCATTAGGGATAGTTGTATAGTGAAGGCTTTAAGACTACCAAATGAATATCTCTTTAGTAGCAGAAAACCTACTAAGTTAAGAGTGAGCATCCCCCTTTGTCAGTTCTGATTCTAGTTATAGCATAGTGGACAAAGTTACGCAATTTCTTGTTACCAATTTTAATGCTCTCATTATGAATATGGTACAACGTTTCAGTTTGCACTTTAAAACCATCTTACATACGGAGATACATATACATGTGAAATTACCAAAAATGCCTTTAGCCCATTTTAATGCATCTATTACAATGCATAAAATGAATATATTTCCATTTTTCCCTACAGAAAGGCAAAGTCTTTTTCTTGTAGTATCTCATAAATGACCTTAGTACTGACCCAAATATAACCTACTAATTACCCTCTGTGTACCTTCCAGGCCCTGATTAGTTGTATTTAGCATTTGTGTGAGACTGTGATTCTACTCTGGAAATCTTCCGTATCGCTTGTAATTCCCAGTGGAAAAAAAAATTGCTGTGACCTATACAGTTGGAGAAAAGAAAACACAGCTACACTCTTCCAAAAGCAGAACAAAGCAATGAAATAACATACCTTTCACAAGGGACTTGGTGTTATCTGAAACCCTATAATCCACATCCCATTCTGCTTCTTCAATAGGTTGGATGATTTCAGTGGGCGGGTCAGAGAACTAATCAATTTTGAAACAGCATCTGCAAAAATAGATAATGTTCATCTAAAGGGCAACCTAGTCATAAGGCCCCACAGGGATGAGTAAATAAACACACGTCTTTGTATAAAGGGGATCCCCTAGATGGAACTGCAATGCAGTATTGGCAATGTGGTATTCCATCAATACCATCAAAGGAATTTATCAAGCACCAACATTAGGATGAACTATGTGATTAAACTGACATGGTTCCTGAACTCCTAGAATTTATAATGTATTCTAACTCCTGCACCCATAATGGAACACTTAAAAACCTAAGGCTCATTTGGTCCTAATCTTTTCTCCCAAATTTCTTTTTCTCTTGTGCTTCCTATGCTAGTGAAGGAATCCAAGGCATCCAAAATTCCTCTCTGTCACTCCCTGTAGCCAATCCATTTTTAAGGCTTATTGGTTCAACCTCCTAATTATGCCTTGAACCATTCATTACCTTTTCCTTTATCTATAGCCATGGGCCTTTTTGCAAAAAGTTATTGCAATATTAGTTGCCCTGAATCCCCTTCTCGTGTCTATCCCCCACACTGCCACTGGAATGATCAAACTTTCAAATTTTGGTATATCACTCATCTGCTCAAAATCCACAAATGCCTCCAATCATCTATCATCTATTTCCTTCATCTTGATACTCCTACTCTTCTTTTAAACCTCACCTCAAGTACAACTTTATTGTAAAGGATTCTTAGACTCAGTCAACTATTCATTTACTCAATATTTATTTATTTTTTAAGATTTATTTTTTTATTTTTGAGAGAGAGAGAGAGAGTGAGGGGGGAGGGGCAGAGGGACAGAATCTCAAGCAGACTCTGTCCTGAGCACAGAGCCTGACGTGGGGTTTGATCCCACAACCCTGAGATCATGACCTAGCCGAAATCAAGAGTCAGATGTTTAACTGACTGAGCCACCCAGGAGCCCCACTCAATTAATATTTATTAAGCACAAACTTCATGTCATGTGTGGGGCTAGCACTGGAAATAGAGCAGTGATATAATCCTGGACTTGCAAATTTACAGTGAGTGGTAGGAAAGACAATGAAATAACAATGAAGTATGATAAATATGGTGAAGAACTAATTTGCGTACACATAATAAGAAGAGAGAGCTCCAGGGATCCCCAATATTTATGGTGTGGGTAGAGGAAGAAAGGTCTTCAAAGAACTGGTCAATAAAGTGTCTCTTGGAAAGCAAAGGAAGAAAGTATTTTGAAAAGAAAGAATGATTAAAGGTATCAAATCCTGCCAAGAGGTCAAGCATATAAGGACGAAGATTATCTTGGAATTTAGCAGAGAAACTTGAGAGCAACTTTGGTGGAGTGGTGGCTGCATAAAGTTACCATAGAGTGAGTTGAGGAGTAAGAGGTAAAGAAATGGAAACAACAAATGTCAAAATTTGGCTGGAGAGAGAGAGGGGATTTGGTTAATTGGGAGGGAATTGAGGGTTGAAGGAGACTCCCCCAAAAAGTCCCATGCAATTTCTCCATGAGTATCTCCATAATAAAAGCAATTATGATCATATATAATATTGTTTGGTTTTCTATCCCAGCCCTAAAGGTAAGACACACATCCTTCCACCTTTATATCTCCAGCTCCTGACACAGGTTCAGGTAAAAATAAGCTCTCTAAATATTGGTTTAATGGCTGAATGACTAAATGAGTGATCTGCTCTAATCCAAATATGAGATTCATTCTTCAATTCTCATCTTCTTTGACTTGTCTCCACATTTCTGTCAACTTCCCTTCCTGACTTACAGCCACAAGAATCCCACTAGTTTCAGGTCATTTGACCCTTGCTCTGTCCTGTGTATGCTCCTTCCCTAAGAGCTCAACTCACACAGTTTCAGCAGCTGAATCCCAAATCTACCCCTCAACCCTGTAATTTTACCTTTCTAGCTGACTTCAGGGTCTTTGATGCTTGACTGCTTCACCAACACCTGGAACTTAACACACGTGCAATTGCACTCATTACTATTCTCCCCTTTAAGTCAGCCAATATATTTTTACAACTTTACTAAGACTTTTTACCTATTTGCAGGTTGTTCTGAATTTTGTGCTCTATCCTTGCTTGTTAAGATGGGTTTTACATGGCTAGATCCAAGCCCAGACATTCCATCCTCAAAAAGGGCATCCATCTACTATCCCAAAATAATAGGCTAATACTGTTCCATCAACACCATATACTACATGTTTGCTTGACAAATCACAACTCTGAATTCCTGGCCCAGGGTTTCACCTATGGAGCAGAAAAGCTGTTGACACAGTTATTTACCATAAAATAACCCACCAAGAGCAACATTAAATTATTTGTAGTTTTTTTGTTTGTTTTTTATTTTTTTATTATTATTTTTTTTTTTTACTTTTCCTAGCCTTCAAACTGGACTGGTTAAGGTCTTAGAGTCATGGGCTAAAACTAAACAATCTTAACATATATATAATCATAATATTGTAGCACAGGTCAGTAATTCATTTAAAACCATACTTTTTCATCATAATATTTTTGCAAAAATTTAGATAGTGGAAAATTTCTCTGGACAAAGTAGTTAAAAATATTCAGCAGGAATATTTGTTTCTTATTCATGTGACACCACTTCTTAATGAGCAAGGCATATTCCCTCCATATTAGATAACATAAAGGCAGGCAATATTTCACATACAGATAATATGATTTTTATCAGGATAATCTAAGATGATCTAGAATCCATCATTTTATTTTATTTTAGCCAAATGTTACCCGAAAGAAGAATTTTAACTATAATAATATAATTATCCTAAAACTCAAGATATTCTTTTAAAAGTTTCCTCATTTAGTTACTGTGGTATATGTTTATTTTGCAGAAAATTCATATTTAGAAGATAGTATAGAAAATAATCATTGTTCAATGGGGTCTTTGTTGATACTTAGTTTAAGTTTACATGTATTTACATTTTTCAGCCTACTCTGACCAACTCCATTTAGAAATAAACTCTTCTTGGGGCACCTGGGTGGCTCAGGTGATTAAGTGTCTGCCTTCACCTCAGGTCATGATCACAGGGTCTTGGGATTGATACCTGCATTGTGCCCCCTGCTCAGTGGGGAGTCTGCTTCTCTCTTTCCTGCAGCCCCTCCCCCTGCTTGTGCTCTCTCTCTCTCTCTCAAATAAATAAGTAAAAATCTTTAAAAAAAGAAAGAAAGAAAGAAACTCTTCTGGGCTGGTTGTCTTCTGGGACCAAGATAGAGTTTGAAATGCAAAAGATACGCCTGTGAAAGATAAAAGGGACCTGGGTATAGGCCAAGTTTGAATGTACTATATAAAAGAAAGAGGACATGCCAGTTATTCAGATCAAAGAATTTGGAGAGAAGGAGCCAGTAAAGATTATGCAGGGGCTAAAGCTACCCCTTGGCAGCCATTGACTTAGGCACAGAGTGGTTGTTCAATTAATACTAGCTCATTTGAAACTTAGTTGACCAACAGCAGAGTTAAACATATGCAAGGTTATATGCAGTCTCTGCTGTATCATAAAGCACTTTTGAACACTCTCAATTTAAAGAAGGCAATCTGAGGCACAGTTCTTGGATAGAGCCAGGAACAGAGCCCGGAGCTCTCGCCCTCCAATTGGTGATCCTAACCCAGTGCATTCATTCTCCTTCCCTTCCCCCTGCTCCAAGCTTGATATGTGTTGAATACACTCAGTAGTTCTCAACATGTTTTTTCCTTACAGTTCTTTATTAGCAACATTCATTTAGGTTTTGGACTCCTGTCAAATGTAATGTGAATGGAGTCCAGATGCCTTTTCTGAACTCAACAGAACAAGAGGAGAGTCACAGAGCCCATCTTGCCACAATCAAAACTAGTGCTTACAACAACACCCACTGTTGGTGACAGGCTGTGTGGAGCAGGGCCAGTGCTGATCTAGCAGTATATGCCAGCTCAATGAGTCAGAAAAATGTTTCAGATGTGCCAGGTTGTTCAGAAATTCCCATCAGTTCCTGGGCAGAATAATTGCTGTGTTCCCCAAGAGCAAGGAATCAAGATGAGAAGAAGCAACATCCCTAGGATGGCGTATGTCATTTACATCCCTTGCTGGCAGTAGAGGACCACTGCTTTTAAAATGGTACCACAGACTTGCATGAAGGGCTGTAAAGGCTGGGGTTGCTAGCAGCAATTCAAAAACACAACGATAGAAGAAGAAGCAATTGTGGGAAAGATTTCAACATGGACAAAAGGATTAACAGCAAAAAGATGCAGGGTGTAGGGGGACAGATGATTATCATTTGCTGTGGGTTTAGCAACACTGACATGTTTTTATGAATATTTACAGGAACATTTGGAAGCTGTATCTTTTGCCCACACAGCCTCCACCCCCAGCCCTCTTGGTAGGAACTGCACCGTATTTAATGAGGCCGGGGTGGGAGGGAGAACCAGGTCCTCTTTGCCTTCAGGTTGCTGTCACTGTGCCTAGTTGCCAAGACTCCTGGGGGCAAATATAAGTGAAGGAAAGTTAAAACAGAAGAAGCCAGGCCTGGGTTTCTCTGCTTGTAATGTGAAGCCTGGTGATTAAAGGGAATGAGAAGTCAAAGAAATGGTAGTAAAAAGACATGAAAGGGACAGAGGGAGAGTCTCAGAAGAAAGATCCATTTTGATACCAATGTTCTTGCCCTCTTCAGTAAAGGAGCTTATCAGCATATCTCCATAAGTTAAATGAATCATTAACAAAATCACATCAGTTCTCAATTCTTATGAGTCCTCAATTCTGACACATCTGACTCCTGCTGTCTGGCATTAGTCCATTTCATTCTACCACAACCTCCACCAGAGGAGACTTTTTCCTCCTTGATTTCCCCTATTTCTATCCCCTCAGCATTTCTCTAAGTATGTATTAAGGCAGAAGAGATCAGTGGTCAAGAGCACAGGCTCTAAAACTACACTGCCTGCATTCTAATCTGAGCCCTAGCACTCTGGGAAAGTTGCCTGGCCTCTTTAAAGCTCAATTTCTTCATCTGTACATTGGAGCTGATGATAGATAAGGTTCATCTTCGGGGATAAATCAAGGAAAGCACTTGAAATGCAGTAAGAATTCAGTAACTGTTAGTGTTATTATTATAGAACATCCTCAACTTCATACAATAATCATCTCGAATATGACCCATGCTTTCACACATCATACATTGATACTTCTAAAATGCTGAATTTCAAATGTCAGCTGACTCACAATGTTGTCCAGTTAATCAGGACACTTGGCTACCAGCTAGTAAGAGAGGACAGGAGGTTGCTTAATTCCTTTAATACATTCCTTAAATGTATGGGGACGTGCGGCAGTATTAACCCTTGAGCTGATGCAAAGCAAACTTTCTGGCAGATTTGTGTGTCTCTTCCAGTCAGATGCCGTAATTATTCACCTAGAAAATCATTATTATATTTTTTTTCAAGATTTTATTTGAAAGAGAGAGAGGGCACGAGCAGGGAGTTGGGGCAAAGGGAGAGGGAGAAGCAGACTTCCCACTGAGCAGGGAGCCTGACACGGGCTCGATCCCGGGACCCTGAAATCATGACCTGAGCCAAAGGCAGACGCTTAACCGACTAAGCCACCCAGGTACTCCTACATTTATTTTCTAATAAAGTTTTTTGTTTTCATAGTGTTAATATTCACATTATTCTGAAATTTCAGGATGATGTGCTTTCATGTGAGTCTTTTTGTTGTTATTCATTTTGCTGGACACTCAGAGGCAATTTCCCATCTTTAGACTTACTTCAGTTTGGAAAAACTTTTTTTGTTTTTCTGCAATTTCTATCCCATCATTTTCTCTGTTCTTTTTTTTTTTTTGAATTTAGATACAGACTTCTTGGATCGAGCCTTTTATTTTCTTTCATTTATTTCCTACTATATATTTCTTTGTCATTTTATTTTCTGGGAGATTTATTTTCTGGGGTAATTTATTATTTTTGGTGCAGTTGTAAATGGGATTGTTTTGTTTCTCTTTCTGCTGCTTCATTATTAATGCATAGAAATTCAATGGATTTCTGTACATTGATTTTGTATCCTGTGACTACTGAATTCATTTATCAGTTCTAGTAGTTTTTTGGGGGAGTCTTCTGTATTTTCTATATAGAGTATCATGCCATCTGAAATAGTGAAGGTTTTACTTCTTCCTTACCAATATGGATGACTTTTAATTCTTTTTGTTGTCTGATTATTGTAGCTAGGACTTCCAGTACTATGTTGAATGAAAGTGGTGAGAGTATTCCTGACCTTCAGGGAAAAGCTCTCAGTTTTTCCCCATTGAGTATGATGTTAGCTGTGGCTTTTTCATATAAGGCTTTATTATGTTGAGGTATATTCCTTCTAAACCTACTTTGTTAAGGTTTTTTTTTTTTTTTTATCATGAATGGATGTTGTGCTTTGTCAAATGCTTTTTCTGTGTTTATTGAAATGATCATATGGTTTTTATCCTTTCTCTTATTGATGTGATGTATCATGTTGATTGATTTGCAAATACAGAACCACCCTTGCAATCCAGGAATAAATCTGATGTGATAGTTCTGAATGAATTTTTAAAAAAGATTTTATTTATTTATTTGACAGAGAGAGAGAGAGAGAGAGCACGAGTGCACAAGCAGGGGGAGCAGGAAAGGGAGAAGCAGGCTTTCTGCTGAGCAGGGAGCTGGACTCAGGGCTCAATCCCAGGACCCTGGGATCATGACCTGAGCTGAAGGTGGATGCTTAACCGACTGAGCCACCCAGGCGCCCCAATAGTGAATGATTTTTTAAATGCATTGTTGGATTTGTTTTGCCAATATTCTGTTGAGGATTTTTGCATCTACGTTCATCAGATATTGACCTGCAGTTCTTTTTGTGTGTGTGTGTGTCTTCAACTGGTTTTGGTTATCAAGGTAATGCTGGCTTCATAGAATGAATTTGGAAGCTTTCCTTCCTCTTCTATTTTTTGGAAAAGTTTGAGAAGAATAGGTATTAACTCTTCCTTAAATGTTTGGTAGAATTCCCCTGTGAAGCTGTCTGGTCTGGACCTTTGTTTATTGGGAGTTTTTTGATTACTGATTCAATTTCATTGCTGGTAATTGGTCTGTTCAAATTTTCTATTTCTCCTGCTTCAGTGTTTGTATATGTTTCTAGGAATTTATCCATTTCTTCTAGGTTGTCCAATTTATTGGCATATAATTTTTCATAATATTCTCTTATAATCATTGTATTTCTGTGGTGTCATTTGTTATTTATCCACTTTCATTTATGATTTTGAGTCCTCTCTCTCTCTTTTGGATGAGTCTAGTTAAAGGTTTATCAATTTTGTTGATCTTTTCAAAGAACCGGCTCCTGGTTTCATTGATCTGTTCTATTGTTTTTTTAGTTTCTATATTCTATATTATTTATTATTGCTCTAATATTTATTATTATTTCCTTCCTTCTGCGGGATATAGGTTTTGTTCATTCTTCTTTTTCTAGCCTTTTTAGGTGTAAGGTTAGGTTTTTTATTTGGGATTTTTCTTGCTTCTTCAGGTAGGCCTGTATTGCTATAAACTTCCCTCTTAGAACCACTTTTCCTGCATCCCAAAGATTTTGGACCATTATGTTTTCCTTTATTTCCATGTAATTTTTAATTTCTTCTTTCATTTCTTGTTGACCCATCCATTGTTTAGTGGCATATTGTTTAACCTTCATGTATTTGTGCTCTTTCCAGATTTTTTCTTGTGGTTGATTTCTAGGTTCATAGCAGTGTGGTCAGAAAAGATGCATGGTATAATTTTGATCTTTTTGCATTTGTTGAGCCTTCTTTTGTGGCCTAAATGTGACCTATTCTGGAAAATATTCCATGTGTACTTGAAAAAAATATGATTTCTACTGTTTTAGGATGGAATGTTCTGAATATATATGCTAAATCCATCTGGTCCAGTGCGTCGTTCAAAGCCATTATTTTCTTATTTTCTGTTTGGATGATCTGTCCATTGATGTAACTGGGGTGTTAAAGTCCTCTATTATATTACTACCAATTGGTTTCTTTATGTTTATTAACTGTTTTATGTATTTGAGTGCTCCCATGTTTGGTGCATAAATATTTACAATTGTTATATCTTTTTGTTGGATTGTCCCTTTATTATTATATAGTGTCCTTCTTTGTTTCTTGTTACAGTTTTGTTTTTAAGTCTATTTTGTCCAATATAAGTATTGCTACCCAGCTTTCTTTTGATATCCATTTGCATGATAAATGTTTCTCTATCCCCTTACTTTCAATCTACATGTGTCTCTAGGTCTGAAATGAGTCTCTTGTAGGCAGTATATAGATGGGTCTTGTTTTTAATCCATTCTGTCACCCTATGTTTTTTGATTGGAGTGTTTAATCCATTTAAATTCAAAGTAATTATTGATAGATATGTATTTATTGATGTTTTGTTGCTTGTTTTGTGGTTGTTTTTGTAGTTCTCTGCTCCTTTATTCTTTTATGCTCTTTTGTGGTTTGCTGATTTTCTTTAGCGATATATTTTGATTCCTTTTTATTTTTTGCGTATCTATTACTGGTTTTTGATTTGTGGTTACCATTAGGTTTGTATATAATATCTTCTGCATATAGCAGTCTATGTTAAGTTGATGGTCACTTAAATTTGAACCTGTTCTTTACTCCTCTCCCCACTCCACCCCACATTTTAGATACATGGTGTCATATTTTACATCCTTTTATTTTGTGAATTCCTTAACTGATTTTTACAGATATGCTTATTTTTACTGCTTTTATATTTCCTACTTTTCTTACTCTTACTTATGGTCTTTTCTTCTACTCAAAGAGTCCCCTTTGACATTTCTTGTAGGGCTGGTTTAGTGGTCATGAATTCCTTTAGCTTTTATTTGTCTGAGAAACTCTTTATGTCTCCTTCTATTCTGGATAGAGTATTCTTGCTGAATAGAGTATTCTTGGCTGCAGATTTTTTCCTTTCAGCACTTTGAATATAACACTCCAGTCCCTCTGGACCGTAAAATTTCTGCTGAAAAATCCACAGATAGAATTATGGGGTTTCCCTTCTATGTAACTGTCTTATTTTCTATGCTGCTTCTAAAGTTCTTTTTTTTTTACCACTACTTTTTGCCATTTTAATTACTATATGTATTGGTGTGGGTCTCATTGGGTTGATTTTGTTGGAGGATCTCTGTGCCTCCTGGATCTGGATATCTGTTTCCTTTCCCAGATTAGGGAAGTTTTCAGCTATTATTTCTTCAAATAAAATTTCTGCCTCCTTTTCTCCCTCTTCTTCTTCTGGGATCCCTATAAAGCAAATAATATGCTTGATGGAGTCACTGAGTTCCCTAAGTCTATTCTCATTTTGCATAATTTTTTTTTTCTCACCAGCTTAGCTTGATTACTTTCCATTACCCTGTCTTTCAGGTCACTCATTTGCTCCTCTGCTTCTTCTAGCCTGCTATTTATTCCATCTAGTGTATTTTTAATTTCATTTATTGTGTTCTTCATCTCTGATTGGTTCTTTATTTCTTTGTTAAGAGTCTCTCTGATATCCTCCACTCTTTTCTCAAGTCCAATGGGTATCTTTATGATCATTACTTTAAATTCTCTATCAGGTATATTACTTATACTCTTTTTGCTTAGGTATCTTGCTGTAGTTTTGTCCTGTTCTTTCATTTGGGACATATTCCTCTGTCTCTTAATTTTTTCTAACTCTCTGTGTCTGCTGCTGTGTGTTAAGAAAGTCAGCTCTGTCTCCTGCTCTTGAAAGTAATGGCCTTATGAAGGTGAGGTCCTGTAGTGCCCTGTAGTTGGTGTCCTCTGTTCACCAGAACCTGGCACTTCAGGGGGTGTCTCCTGTGTGTGTTGTGTGCACCCTGCTGTTGTGCCCTGGCCACATTTTCTCTCAGTCCAGTTGTTTGCAGAGGCTCCCTTTGCCTCTTGTGGGCAGTGTTTGGTCCCTGGATGGGGTGGGGCATGGAATTTTAACAAGGTGTGCCTCAGGCTTCTATAGGGCCAGCTGCCCCCACCTCCACTGGGACTGAGGCTGCACAAAGCATTCAGGTCAGGAGCTAAGGGTTGGCAAGGTTTGCACAGGTCTTCTGGAGGAGGGGACCTGCAGCACTGGGATTTGGCAAAAGTGACCAGGAAGGGTGGATCTACCAAAGTGTGAGGGGGTAGGGCTTGGTGTAAGAAAGTTAGTGAATGCCGGCTCAGTGCTGGTTCCTGCAGGTGGCCATATGTTTATCCTGGGCGGTAGAGAAGGGAGATTGTGCCTTCCAGCTCCTTTGTTCCTGGAGAAGTCCCTTAGCAATCTCTGCCCCTCTATGATGTACTCTGAAATGAGTAAACTATTCTCCCTCCTATATGTACCAGGTGTTTTTCAAACTGCTGCTTCTAGGCTATATCTCCTTGGACTGTTTGTTGCGTTATCTCTCTAAGAGTGGGGACTTGGCTTCCTATCACCCTCTGGGCTCTTCCAGATCTGAGCTGCTGATTTTTAAAATTCCAGGCTTTAAGTCCTGCTGGTTGTAAGAACTCACAAAGTTCAGTCCCTCTCATTTTCAAAGCCAAATGTTATGGGGACTCACCTTCCCCATGTGGACCCCCTGGTGTGATAATCTGTTTCTCTCCCCTCTCCATGCCCCTTGCTCCCCACAACCCCTCACATCTCTGCCCTTCCTACCTTCTTCAATGTGACCTCTTCTCTATCTTTAGTTGTGGAGTTTGTTCTGCCAGTCTTCAGGTCATTTTCTGGGTTATTTACACTGATGTGTTATCTAGTTGTATCCATGGGACAAGGTGAGTTAGGGTCTGCTTACTCGGCCATCTTCCCAGTCTTGCCCTCAATCCCTTATTATACTTTTGGAATAAGAAAATAAGATATTGGAAGATCAAGGCATTTATGATGTGGTATGTATAATGTTTCTAACTCTAGCAAACAGGGAAATTAAATGATCAGGGCAACTTCAATATAATAAATGACATTAACATAAACAGCATTTCTATATTTGTCCGAAATTTGGAAGTTATGTATGAAGGACTTTATTTAGTTGGCTTAAATAAAACATCTCTACAAAATACACATATCAAATGCTATATATGCTGTGTATATGTTGGTAATACATAATAGTCAACAAAATCATTGAAGAAAAAATAAAAACAATGGCCAGAACTTGTCCAATATATAATCCCAAAGATTATTTATTTTTTTTAAGATTTTATTTATTTATTTGACAGAGAGAGAGAGATAGCAAGAGCAGGAACACAAGCAGGGGGTGTGGGAGAGGGAGAAGCAGGCTTCCCGCTGAGCAGGGAGCCCGACATGGGGCTCGATCTCAGGACCCTGGGATCATGACCTGAGCCGAAGGCAGACGCCCAATGACTGAGCCACCCAGGCGCCCCTAAACCCAAAGTTTAATGCAGTAGAAACTCATGCTTCCATGTGAAGGTTCAAATGTCATGCTTTAAGCAAGATGATAACACATTGGTTTTCTGGTGAAATCTTTTTCTGCACCTTCATCAGCTTACTTTGCTTATGAAATGCTTGTCCCCAATTTTGCTTACTTACAAAGCATTTTATTCCCATCTTTTTATCTCTTAGACTCATCTTTACCTCTCTAATGATAAAGCTATAGGTTGCCAGGCCAGGTCCTACAGCAGCCAAGAATCAAAGCATCTAGTCTCTTCATAATCACATTGATTCCCTAGATAGCTATATATTTTACTCCAGAAGGAGGAGATTGTTTATATCTGGCTCTCATCCTTCCTTAGTTTGCATTATAACCAGAAAATTATGTATTCTTGAGTTGAACCAGCTCACAAAATAACAAATGAGTAATGATACTTGGCTCTTGTTTTCCTTTTTTAATTTTAAAGGACATAATGTGTGTTATCTCAGAGAATGTCAGTTTGCTGATTCAAATTTGGCCATGTGGTTGAATCCAGCTGCCCTTTATAACTCTACTTTTTATATATTTCAAATTTCTTTCACATTCCAAATAGCATAAGTGAATGCATTTTAAAGGCCAAAATTGGCATTCCTGCTCGGATTTTTGTCGAGAACTGTTCCACTCTCAGAATGAGCTTCTTTAGGCCATAACCTTTTCCTTCCCCTACTCCAGAACCTTAAAATCTGGGACATATTGGATCGCTACATATTATCTGCCAAGAAGATTATCTAGCTAGAAGTTAATTCAAATGCATGTATTTTTATAAAGTTTCAAAAATGAGCTTTCATTTATTAGATTTCTATAGCACCTTTTCTCCAAAGACTCAATGTATCTTAAACACATGTTACAATATACTTTAAATAGGTGTTTTCAAATTTGGCATTGTATGTGAGAAATCCTGCTAAAATTATGAATTCCAACTGCAAATTATTGAAAGAATGAAAGGAAATTTCTGTAGCACTTAAAAATTTTATATATATATGTGTGTGTATATATATATATATATATATATATATATATATATATATATATATATTTAAATTTTATTTTTTTTTTCCTTACAGGCTTGTTAGCTCTATCAGAACCTCTTTCCACAAGAATTGCAGGGTTAGGTTTGAAACAGTGAATGTTACCTATAAATACAGGCATTTAACCGTTAGGCAGTTTTCTTGTTTGTGAAGGATCTGATGTTTCCATTGATTTCTAGAAAAACAACAACAGCCATTTTTGTCTAAATGTCAAGTGACAGGCCCAACAGGCCTTGGATGTTTGTAAGGTTGGACTTAGAGGGGTTCCCAACTCTTTTGCAGTTAATATGCTATTTCTTTTCTTTTTGCTGTCAGTATTGAAGCAAGATTGAGCACAAGGGAGTTGTCATCAATGAACTCTTGTTCCCTTGATAGCAGAAGGAAGAGTGAGGGTGATGGAGGCAATTACTATCCCTCTCTTCTTGGAAGAGGAAAATTAACACATTATAATCTTTAAGTTAGAGGTAATTCAAAAAGTCAGTCAGGCAATGCCTTTCAATTTAGAGACACTTTCTTTTTCTTTGCCACTCCTTCAAACTACAACAATAAGAAAAGAAACCCCATAATCAAAGAACCAACTCCGACCTCCCTATCCTAGAAATCCCAAATTGTGGGCTTCGATTGCATTCTGCCCTGTTCTTTTCTTTCCTCTCTTTTTTACTCAGGTGGATTGCTTTCAGTTGGGGCAGTCTTCATTCCACATGAGCTTTGAAATCATATCCCTGGATCTGTATAGAACGGCAGTAGTTCAAAGTATTAGTAGCAGCCTTCCATAGTAATGCTGCCATTAGATCATTATGACTATTCTAAGGTTCTGCCTGTGAGCATGGCACGAATTTTATATTTGGAAATAAAATCCTCCCGGGATACCACAAAGCTGCACGCCAGCCTTGCCCCTTCTTGAAGGCCGTTAGGATTGGCTGCCCTGCCTCGGTCTTATGTTACGCAGGAATAAGTCCTGCCGTGTTTGTTTCACATAAGAACCCCTTCAATTTGTTTATAGTGATCTGAATGATATTATTAGGTGAACAAAGCCATTCAATGGTGACATTTATTAACCAGTCATATCATCTGTGTTTAAATCTCATATTACATTTCAGGGAAATAGTGTGAACCTAACTCCAGCATAACTTTTCTTTGGGGACCATTGCTTTGTATTGAGTTTGAAATAAAATAGAAGAACATAGAGAGCAGTTTTATTTCCAGGAGAGCATTTCAATTAAGAGGTTTATACTGAGCCAGATTATGTATAGAGGCCCACAGAAATGTAGATGTTGGAACTTTTCAACCTAGCACTGGCTATAGGTCTGTTTGCATGAGTTAGGGAGTATGGTTCATTTCTAAAGAGGGATGTGGGGGGGCGCCTGGGTGGCTCAGTCGTTAAGCGTCTGCCTTCGGCCCAGGTCATGATCCCAGGGTCCTGGGATCTAGCCCCGCGTCGGGCTCTCCGCTCGGCGGAAAGCCTGCTTCTCCCTCTCCCACTCCCCCTGCTTGTCTTCCCTCTCTCGCTGTGTCTCTCTCTGTCAAATAAATAAATAAAATCTTTGAAAAAAAAAAAAAAAGAGGGATGTGGGGATTGGAATAAATAGTACCATTAAAGTAGAATAGAGGTGAAAGGAAATGAATGGAAGAAAACCATGTCTATAAAAATGAAGTCTTCCTCTGCTTGACTTGTTTGACTTAGCATAATCTCCTCCAGTTAGGAATAGTGTGGACCATAGTGGATGGGAAGGAAAACTGAATGGGAAAAAATCAGAGAGGGAGACAAACCATGAGAGACTCTGGACTCTGGAAAACAAACTGAGGGTTATAGAAGGGAGGGGGCTGGGGGGCTGGGGTAACCGGTTGAAGGGTATTAAGGAGGGCACATGTTGTGATGAGCACTGGGTGTTATATGCAAAGAATGAATCATTGAACACTACATCAAAAACTAATGATGTACTATATGTTGGCTAACTGAACATAATAATGAAACAAAAAAAATGAAGTCTTTGTGTGTAAGCTGGGAGAGTGATGGATTTCCTATAACACCTCTATAGGGATGAGTGCATGTGTGGGATAATGCCTACTGTCTGGGGGGAAGGCATGCAGATATCGGTGACTGGGTGAATTACAATGCAAAGAAATTAAAACATGATTGAAGGATGACAGCCTGTTTATGTGAAAGCAAGAAAGGCTGGCACGGGTATATGATTTTGAATGATAATGGAATGATATACTTAAAATTTTTTTTATTTTGGAAAATCTTAAATATTACCCAAGAATAGAAAGGAATAGTATAATGAGCCCTCATCTACCTATTACTCAACTTCAATAATGAACTCATGGTCAATCTTGTTTCACCTTTATTTCCCCTCTCCCCCATTACTGTTGTATTAAAGACACCATGTCTTTGCATCCATAACTCCTTCTGTATGAATCTATAAAAGATGAGAAATTAAAAAAAATCACAACAATGATAACATTATCACACCTATAAAAATAATAATTCCCTCTATCATCAAATATTCAGTCAGCATCCCAATTTCTCTGATTGTCTCATATATTTTATAGTTGGTTTGTTCAAACCAGAATGTCAACAAGGTCTGCACATTACCAAATCATTGTTATGTCTCTTAAGAATCTTTTAATCTATAAGTTATACCTCTATTTTTCCTTGTAATTTATTTATAAAAATTGGGTCATTTTCTCTGTAGAGCTTCCCACATTTTGGATTTTGTTGATTGCATCTCTTTTTTATTTCCTATGGAATAGTAGTTAGACTAAGAGGCTTGATCTGATTCAGGTTTGATTATTTGACAAGAATACTTCATAGGTGGTATGGTGCACTTCCATCAAGAGGCACATAATGTGTGGTTTTATTTTTTGGGATATAAGCAGCCACTGATGTTTATTGCCCAGATCTATTATTATTGCATTAAGGGTTTGAAACAAGGAATTTTCTTCCCTTTGCTAGAAAATGTCTATAGTGAGAAACTTTTCCGTAACAACTATTAACAACAATTCCCTGAAGCAGAGTTCACACAAGAAAGGCAAATTAAATGTTTATTTCTCTTTATTTAGGTGGTCTCCTAATACTCTCTATGATCAATGAAGTTTATTTCCTCTAGTACCACTATGAATGCATTGATTTTAACATATTTGATCAGTTTCAGTCCATAGCAATTAATATTATTATCATTATTATTTGATGCCCAAGCTGTCCCACTTTTAGCTGGTGGGAGCCTTTTCAAACTGGTTTAGTTCTTTAGCATAGTCACATCTGAGAACTTTCTTGCCTTTTGACATAACTAGATGTCCCTGTTTCAACTTGTACATTTCCTACACAAGACCTGGAAAATCAAACCATTTCTTTAGGAAGCCTTGGTTCCTTTTAGTGGGAAATGGAAATTAGGAGTGTTCATCACTTTTGGTTTGTTGTTTGTTTGTGGAATGGTTTGCATTAGGGCTTGCCAATATTTCTGAAGTACATCGTGCTTGTTCAGCTCACATCTGTTCAATGGCATTATTTACAATTGAATCAGGATGCTTTGTGTTGTAAGAAACAGAAAATCTGACCCAAGCTAATATGAAAAATAAAGGAATTTTATTTTATTTTATTTTTTTGTAGCTGAAAAGTCCAGAGATAAGATCAGGTTCAAATGAGGCTTCCAGTTTCTTTCTGTCTCTGCTATATACCTTTCTTAATGTTGGTTCTATTCTAAGACTTGCTCTCCTCATGGTCCTGAGATGGCTGCCATCCGCTCCAGGACTGCATGCTTCCACATTTACACCCAGCAAAAGGCATCTTTGTTTCTTCCTTCCCAGAAATAATTCTGAAAGTCACTCTGAATGAAAATTTTTAGTTAGGTCATGTGCTCAAGGCAGAGCCAAAAACTTGTTAGATAGATGGAATGTGCTAATTGGTTTAACCTAGATTACATATTCCACTCCTGGAGTTGGAGATAATAAGAGCTTCTCTGAAACCACTTGAATCTTCAAACAGAAATTGGGACTGTTGGAAAGGAAGGGAGGGAGTAGATACTGGAGAGGGTCCAACAAATATCCATTATTGCAATATAGTATTTTTTTCTTTTTTTCTATCCATCTATCACTTGAGCTATTCATGCTACCCTAGGTCCTATTTTAAGCATTCGGGAGACAAAGAGGAGTAAATTATAATTTCTAGTCTTAAGGAATTTGTAGACCAATATAAGTAGGCATCTTATCCTTCCAATAAGCATGAGAGAAAGCTATACAGGGTACATTAGGGTCCAAGGAATGAAGTAATCATTTCTACTTAGGTAGAGATCTTTCCAATGCCAAGATTTCAAGATTCTGTGGTTATTTTATGATAGATTTGTTATTGTCCATGGAGCCTACAATGGAAGACTCAAACAGTGAAACATCATAAAAACACTATTTCTTCTCAATGGTGGAATCATCCAGAAAACTCACATTTCTAGCATAAAGGTATCAGCTGTATAAGAACTAATCTCTGGAATTCTTTTCTCATATGGCCAGAAGTGATAGAATATTAGTGCTCTTTTAGAGATGAAAGTAATTTGTGTTGTTAGTGAAAAGTTGTTTGATCTTTCTGAGCTGGTTCAGATATCATCAGAACATTATATATTTGTAACTTAAAAGAAAACAAGATGCCATATCCAGATTGTTACTTTGGACTGACCATGTATTAAGGTGTAATGTTTGGATTATAATATAAAACTTCTCTACCACATGAATTATAACAGAGTAGAATTTGGTAAGTCAATACCTCTTAAATCCCTTCTAGGCGAGTCTCATCTTAAAGAGCAAAAGGTGTACCCTGTAGAGAAGTCCCATAGCAAAATATCTGGGTAGAAAGGTCACAGTCACAGTGATCAGATCATCAGTTGAAAAATAAATTAAAAACAGCCTGATCCAACTTAGTATAGATGGTACAGCAAGGAAACAATTGATTAATTTAAAGCCAAATATACCTCTAATTTCTTTAATACGATTATGAAAGGCTATAACGATGGTTACCTTTTCTATTTTGTCAGCTGGCGTGAGGGTCCAGTAACAAATTACAGTAACAGCTTATTTTATAAAATACCAACTTAATCTTTTAAACCCATGAAGTGTCACCTAATTATTTTTTTTAATCATTAAAGTGACCCATGTATTCCTTTCTCAACCTACTTTTCATCATTAAAATGGCTGGCTTCCAAAGAAGACATCCAAATGGCCAAAAGACACATGAAAAAGTGCTCAACATCGCTCAGCATCAGGGAAATCCAAATCAAAACCTCAATGAGATACCACCTCACACCAGTCAGAATGGCTAAAATTAACAAGTCAGGCAACGACAGATGTTGGCGAGGATGTGGAGAAAGGGGAACCCTCCTACGCTGTTGGTGGGAATGCAAGCTGGTGCAGCCACTCTGGAAAACAGTATGGAGATTCCTCAAAAAGTTGAAAATAGAGCTACCGTACGACCCAGCAATTGCACTCCTGGGTATTTACCCCAAAGATACAACTGTAGTGATCTGAAGGGGTACATGCACCCTAATGTTTATAGCAGCAGTGTCCAAAATAGCCAAACTGTGGAAAGAGCCAAGATGTCCATCAACAGACGAATGGATAAAGAAGATGTGTTGTGTATATATATACAATGGAATATTATGCTGCCATCAAAAAACCGAAATCTTGCCATTTGCAACGACATGGATGGAACTAGAGGGTACTTTGCTAAGCGAAATAAGTGAATCAGAGAAAGACATGTATCATATGATCTCACTAATATGAGGAATTCTTAATCTCAGGAAACAAACTGAGGGTTGCTGGAGTGGTAGGGGTGGGAGAGATGGGGTGGCTGGGTGATAGACATTGGGGAGGGTATGTGCTATGGTGAGTGCTGTGAATTGTGTAAGACTGTTGAATCACAGACCTGTACCTCTGAAACAAATAATACATTATATGTTAAAAAAAAAAAAAGAAAATAGTAGTAAGGGAAAAATGAAGGGGGGGAAATTGGAGGGGGAGATGAACTATGAGAGACTATGGACTCTGAGAAACAAACTGAGGGTTCTAGAGGGGAGGGGGTGGGGGGATGGGTTAGCCTGGTGATGGGTATTAAAGAGGGCATGTATTGAATAGAGCACTTGGTGTTATATGCAAACAATGAATCATGGAACACTACATCAAAAACTAATGATGTAATGTATGGTGATTAACATAACATAATAAAATAAAATTTAAAAAATATATAAAAAAATAAAATAAAATAGTTGGCACTTGTTAACTGGCATACCCTGCCTTAGTCTCCCATTCCCACTCATTTTTATTAACAATATCTTGGAGACCTATCACACTGTACTGCAGAAAACTTACTGTGGTCAAGTTTGCCCTTGGAAAAGTGCTGGGGGGAAAAAACAAAGTCAACAATCTCCAACCCAAACCCAACCATCTGTGCTGTTTGATGGGGCGTTCCTGATGCGAGCATCAGTCCCGGCTGAGAGTTACCACAGAGTACAATTGCTTATGCTGTACCACAGTGTAGAGCAGACAATACCACACAATCAAAGCCTTCACACTCAAACAGACATCACACTCTGTAATTATATTTGTCTGACAGATTATTATAATTGTACATGGCAGGTAGTGTAAAGCAGCTCCTTTTTACAGCTTAAATAATGTGGCATATTCTGCATACTCTAAATCAACCTTGCAGAAGGTAAATTATGAAAGCTAAATACATGTTGAATGTTTTTATTTACTCTTTTAGTTAGCATCTTGTGTGGTGCTAGACAGCAAAAGAGTATTGCCTTATTTTGCCTGGTAGTATTTCATTTAACACTTTGTTGTGCAAAGTTCCTTTCTGGATGGCAACTTCTTTTATTTTGGCATACTCAGGGCAACTCAAGCAATGATTAATTGTAATGTTTTTCTCCACACCCAAATTGACCAAATATTATGCCAAGTCACCATGAAGAAAAAATGCATTTATTAAAATCAAAAAACAAAAACCCCCACCTTATTATAAACTCAATTATATGGTTCCTTTCTGAAAGCCTTCTGAGCTAAGGACATGTGTTTTGGTATGGTCTTCTAGTGTTCACCATATCTGATTCTCCTTTCCTTCCAAGCATATGAGAGGATTACATTTCTCTACCACTGTGCAATTAGATGGGGCCATGTTGACTAGCTTTTGCAATTGGTTGTGGGTGGAAGTGATCCATGTCATTTCTAATATTGATATGTGCTTAGCAATGTGAGACCCTCCAGTGTCCTCTCACCCTGCTAGTGACTGAAGAGTCTGCATGTTCCAGAAGAAGTAGTTGTTAGAAGGTAGTGTCTTTGTCAGCCCTAGTCCCTGAGCAACCGAAGCTGAGCCTCTGCTAAATTAATTCGTTGACTTAGCCTACTCTGATACCTGATTTTTCAATATTTGATTTGTCTATGTTGGCCACATTTTACATTAGATATATTATATCAATCTGTCGTAGTTTTTATACTATGATTCTACTGTTCCAAAAATATGTATGATAAAGTAATAAAAGTTACCTTACCGTGAGGACTTGACAAGTGCTGGCATGGCATGTTCTTTACATACTCTATGTAATCCTCATAAAAATTTACAAATCCTCATAAAAATTTACAAAATGAGATCACTCAGGTTAAAGCAGATAATTGATTTCCCAGGTCCTCACAGAAGCACTGTTCAAAATCAGTCCTGTCTAGTTCCAAAATCTATAGCTGTTCCATTTCACTATACAGGCTCATGTTATTTTTTCCCTGAAGTGGTAAAATGATTAAAAAATAAATATGAAAAATAAAGATATTTATATTTCTCAACATTTTATAGTTTTCTATTTATTTATTGCCTGGATTGATGTATGGGGTTAGATGTTGCATAAGGCAAATCTTAAATAGCAACGCACTGTCTCCATAAATTATTATTCTAAAAGGACATGAAACATATAAACACATTCAAATAAAATGCCTGATGTTGGGACACCTGGGTGGCTCAGTTGGTTAAGCGTCTGACTCTTGATTTCAGCTCAGGTCATCATGTCAGGGTCCTGGGATGGAGCCCTGCATCGGGCTCTGTGCTTAGCATGGAGTCTCCTTGTCCTCCCTTTGCTCATGCTCTCTCTGTCTCTCTCTAAAATAAATAAATAGAATCTAATAATAATAATAATAATAATAATAATAATAAAATGGCTGATGTTTTAAGCACTCAATCCAAATGTGAAATTTTGTCAGGTGTGTCTATGAACTTCTTGGGTGTACTCTTAGGACTGAAGTTAGTTTCATGTGTTCTTATCTAGGTATTACAGTATATAGCATGTCACATGTTCTAACCCATTCATGACAGTTGCTGCTACTGAAGTCCTCTTCAACATTTTCCTGAAGACAACATTTTTCTGATTTTTCTAAGTTTTCCCATTGTTCTAGTTTTTTAGAGGATAACACTCACTGAGGAGTTTTTAAAAGCCAATTTATTTCTAATTACTTCACATAGACTTCCCTATTCCAATTTGTTTCTGAAATACACATCAAAGAATACAAAAAATTCCTTGCTCTGCTTATTTATTTCACTGCTAATTTATTTCACTGCTAATTTATTTCCAATGTATACCATTTTATATGAAGCTTCCCTAAACTGCCAAGATCTCTTCTATGGGTCCCTGCCCCTGACCTCATCTGATTAGATTACTGGCAGATCTTTAATTTAAGGGGAGTTAGTCCATAGGCAGCTAGTCATAGGTGATTTTGCCTGTCTAGAAAGATGATCTGGGCCAATCAGATTCATTTCTAGGAGTTGAAGATTAGGAAATTAAAAAACTAACCTAGTATCAATGGTAACTAAGGTGGCAGTATTTATTTGACTCCCTGATTTTTGTTGACAACCAAGTATTATAAACTTTATCACCTGGGAACTTCCTGCAACGTGAGAATTACCAAAGTAACATAAAATCAGGGAAGGGATGCTCTTATTAAGAGAAGAAAGCTTTAAGGCAGAGCAAAAATATTCCATGGAAGATACAGCAACAACTTAATATTCTATGAAGTATTAGATCCCATTATGAAAATAATCTCTATTGCTCTGAATCATGGAATCCATGAAAATATTACCAGAACCAGAAAAATTACTTAGAAAGTGGGCCAGGAAAGGATCTGAGCAAATACTTGGATCTACAGCTTTTAGTAGAAAATGAGCAGTCTGGTAGCATGTAGTTATACTTATAGTTCATAATTTTTTTCAATAGTTTGGAAATTTGACCTTGACCCAACTATGAGATTAAATAATTTGGAGAAAAAATGTCTATTAATGTAGAAATTATAGACAGCTACCTTTTACATGTGCTTGATTCAAGCATCTTCATTACCTGCTTTAAAAAAAATTGTTCAGTTAGAGAAAAGTCAACAATTGCTTACATTTACTTTGATAAGCCACCAAAGAAACTTTGATATTCAGAGATATGGGGGAATTATACAAGATTGAGAGCCAAAAAATCAGGATTTGGGGCTCAGCTCTGCCTAATTCTTTCAGTGTGGCCTTAATAGTCGTTCACTCCTTATTTCATGTATTCATTTAATTACCTATCTTCAACCAGCATGTTTGGATTTGAATACCATCCCTGTCACTTACTAACTGTGAGACCTTAGGCATATTATTACTTAATCTCCATTTCCTTATTTGTAAATGAGGATAATACTACCTATCTCATAGAATTGTTGTATTAACTATATAAATATACTTAGAGCAGTACCTGACATACAATAAGGTTTAGCTAGGGCTGAGACTAGGGTGAGGCAAGAGAGGCATCTAGAGGGCAAAGTTTAAGGAAGTGCTTGCACAACCCTGAAAGAGCAAGCCTCCTTAAATTTTGTCCTGCACCCCCCCATCTTATTCTAGTCCTGATCCTAGGTTAAGCTATTATTATTCATTCATTTATGTATACTTTATTGTGAAAAGGTGTAAGGAGGGTTTTAGTATGCACACAAAAATGGGGATATTTAGAATTCCTACTCTATCAATTTTTGAGAGGACTACATGAGATAATTTGCATAAAAAGCTTAGCACAGTATCTGGCATGTAATAAATACTAAATAAATGTGAGCTTTAAAAAGAAAAAGGTGGTGGACTTGGTAACCTCTAACATTGCCTCCTACCTCTAAAAATCTGTATTCTAAGACCTAGCTAGTTAAAATGTTGCAGTTATTGATAGCTGCTTTGAAGAAAGGTGGCACCAACATTTAGCAGTGTAACTCTGGGGGTGGGATCATTACAGAATAAAGAGAAAACATGTTCTTAGTCTTCAGGGGCTCACAATCAGGCTGAAAAAAGGCAGGTGAATAAGTAAAACATATTCTCATACATATGTAACAACACTATCTATATCCAAATACACATTCCATGGGGAATGGCATGCTGTTGAGATGGAACTCTTTGGAAAGCTGCTTTATCTTCCAATCAGTCAGGAAAGATTTTGAGAAAGAGGCCAGCTTTGAGTGTTCTTTGAAGTATTCACTAGAAGAGGACCATTGTTTAGTCTGATGGAAGTCTGGGAGGGTGTTTGAAGGATGACAGATAGAATGGGTGAAGTTTTAGGTTCAGAGCTGAATCACTGAAGAAATGAGAAGGTAGACATACTAAAAAGCGAAATGATGGGATAAAGGAACACAGTTTAGCCTGAGGATATGCAAGAGAGATATTGATCTTGATGGACAGGTCCTAAAACTTACTGTGGAGGTGACGGGACCCTTAAAGTTTGTTAATATAACTGCTCATTTGCCCATCTCAAGATGAGCCTCTTACATAACTGATATCTACTGGCTGTTATCTAAGGGCCACAGAAAGTACAGAACTGCTGAAAATCCTGTTGATTTGGCCCAAATTGGCATAGATTATATTTCTGTCAAGAGAGATTTGTTACAGGATGCCTAGGTGGCTCCCTTCGTGAAGCGTCTGCCTTGGGCTCAGGTCATGATCCCAGGGTCCTGGGATTGAGTCCCACATCAGGCTCCCTGCTCAGTGGGAAGCCTGCTTCTCCCTCTGCCTGTCACTCACCCTGCTTGTGCTCTCTCTCTCTCTCTCTCTCTGACCAATAAATAAATAAAATCTTTAAAAAAAAGATTTGTTAGACTTTGTTATTAATTGGTCAACAGGTGAAAAAGGTCCACATTGCCACTCAAAAGTAGAATGACATCTTTATATAACATAAATTAAGTATTGCTTCTGTTATTTGAAGAAAATATAGGAAAAACATAAACATTTCCTAGTGGCTTTGACTTTGAAGTAAAGATATACCCAATGTAGATACTTAAATATTTCTTCAATGGCATGTGGCATAGTACATGTTATACAGGAGGTGATTAATAAGTACTTACTGAATGAATCAGTAAATAAATGAGAATTGTCTTTGGATTAGGTGGAAGTAATTGTGCACTGCTTCTTAAGTGTGCATATTATTTCATGTATTTATTCTAAGGATGATGTTGCAGAAACAAATATATATGAAGTACACATTACAGAGTAGGTAGAAGTAAAATGTTAATTGATGCAGATGCAATTATTTTGACAAGTTTTCAAACAACAGGGGTGTTTTTGTGTAATATATCCTTAAAATTAAATGGAAGTCAATAGAAAAGTCTAAGTCACTAAATTCACAAGAGTTAAAGGCATTAAGAGCTGTAAAATGTCTTATGAGGAGTGCAGATGGAGGTTTTGGTATTCAAAAAGAACTTGCTATAAGTTCATTGCCATCTTGGGTCCCTGGGTGGATCAGTTGGTTAAGCAACTGCCTTCGGCTCAGGTCATGATCCCGGGATCCTGGGATCGAGTCCCACATTGGGCTCCCCCTGCTCTGCGGGTGCCTGCTTCTCTCTCTGCCTCTGCCTGCCACTCCCCCTGCTTGTGCTCTCTCTCTCTCTCTCAAATAAATAAATACAATCTTAAAAAAGAAAAGTTCACTGCCATCTTAATTGGGTTGTGAAGGCAACCTAAATATCCCACCATAGGCAACACAGTGTTCCCTAATGGAATACTACACAGCTATTTTTTTTTTTTAAAGATTTATTTATTTATTTATTTGACAGAGAGAGAGACAGTGAGAGACGGAACACAAGCAGGGGGAGTGGGAGAGGGAAAAGCAGGCCTCCTGCAGAGCAGGGAGCCTGATGCGGGGCTCAATCCCAGAACCCTGGGATCATGACCTGAGCCGAAGGCAGAACCTTAACAACTGAACCACCCAGGCGTCCACTACACAGCTATTAATGTGTTACTGTAGTTGGAGAGTATTTAATCACATGGAAAGATATTAACAAAACATTAAGTGGAAAGAAAAACACCAACTTAAAAATCAGTTTGTGCCAGATTAACTCATTCAAACATGCATAGAAGAAGCCCGGAATAATAAGATCTAAAATCAACAACAAGGATCATTTCTGAGAGATAGAATCATTGATTTCTTTCCTCCATGCTTGTGTGTTTTCTGAATTAAAAAAAAAAAAAGGACCTGTATTTTAAAAACATGTTATTAAATTATTTCTTCAAATAAAGAAAAGACCAATAGAACCTGCTAAAATTGGGAACACTACTCTCTCTTTGTTTCATTATTGAACTCAATGTCAACATCCAGCTGCCTCTGACTTTGGATTTACTTATGCCAATGATTCTCCCTTTTGCTTGTCGCATGGAT
The DNA here is from genome assembly GCF_004348235.1 of Phoca vitulina. NCBI lineage: Eukaryota > Metazoa > Chordata > Mammalia > Carnivora > Phocidae > Phoca > Phoca vitulina. The sequence goes on along the minus strand of NW_022589710.1, from coordinate 7,227,963 downwards.
TTAATGTCTCCTATTTTAATACAGCCACATCCTACCAAGTCCTAAATTTTACTTCATAAACTAGATTTATGAACTAGATGACTCATTTGCTTTTTGGTACCTGTGCTAACTTTTGGTTACCATGAATATTCAGGAGTATAGCACATAGAGGCCCCACTCTGCCCCATAAACTTCAATAGAGTAAAGGCAGTTTCTGGAATGATAAGGTCATATGGTCTGCGAGGACAGTACATTTGCTGATGGATGGGATAAAAGACAGAAAGGTCAGAGAGAAGACTATTATCTGGGACCATTCCGAACTGACCAGGGCCTATAGAAAGGTCAAATTAGGCTGCTTAGCATTTTAAAGAAAATGATTTGATTTGTTTGCTTAATACAGTGTAAGTACCACTGTCAACACATATAGTGTTTTAACATTATGAGCTTATTAAAATAGTAAATCTGTGGAGAACATTCAAATCTTCACACAATTATGCTTGAACCTAATGTACAAGTGAAAATAGGCAATGGTAATAACATCATACAACACTGGAGACAATTTCTCAGCCTGCAGGTACAAAAAATGTTACTGATTGCCTGAGCTTTGTGCCAGCTCCTTTTTATCTGTCTGCTTGCTGTTTTTCATTCAAATTATAACACCTTTTCCTGCAAGATAAATTAACAGGTTTTTTTCCCCCTAGTTTTAAGTTTAGATCCTTCGAAAAGCTTAACATAAAGTAGAGTCATTAGGCTTTGGTAAGAGGCCAAATTTAGGCAAAGCAGATACAAAAATACTTCATGTAAAATAAAAATTCAAATATGGGATGCATGCATGGAGCTGCCTGATTGCTGTATTTATGAGGGCCTGCAGGTTTGTTTTAATTTCTTCCTGCATTCATGAATCCTTTTTATTTTTTTGCCATCCTTTCTCCTACTGTAGGGGGTTTGTATTTGGCTTTCATTTCCCCTTCCTGGTCCTTTTTTAATGAGGAAATTATTTTTTTTCTTATCATTTATTAGAAGATTTGTTTTGAAAGGTAAAAAGTGTCCTCTATTCTTGAGTAATCATTAATTTATTAAGGCAGAGTTCCACCTTGACTGTAAAGAGGTATAAGTGAGCATCTTGGTTTGGAGGTACAGAATGGAGAGTGCGAAAGGAGAAAGATGGTAGATAATGACAATCTGGAGCCCAAAGCTCCTCATTTCAGAGACAGCCATGGCTTTTAAACAGGCATTGTCTTTAAAATGTATCCAAGTTGGGGAAGCAGTTGGGAGGTAAATGGTATCCCAGGTGGAGAACATTTCAGCACGTTTCCCTGACATCTTAGTTGAATGTTTTATTTCCCTGAGCTTCTGAGACATACATCTATGAATCAACACCCACTACTAAATATCTACTAAGTACAATCACTTAGTTTGTATATATAAAAGCAAGGTGCAGGGTCCAGGTTTCAAAGTGTTTCTAATCCAGACACGTTAATACCATCCCATTATATAAGACTTTACAGACTTAGTCATTTGATTCTTACATTAATCCTAAAATGTAGGTAAAGCAGATAAAATTATTTTCAACTTATACATGATTAAGAGTGGGTCTCAAAGAGGGTAAGGATCACACAACTAGTAAGTGGCAGAGCTGGGACCTGATGTCAAATCACCTGATTTTTAATCCAGCTAGCTTACTGGTTCTCACCTGGGATGGGGTGGGAATTCGAACCACTAAGGGAATATTTAAAAATGCTTATTGCTAGTGCCTTCACATGTTCTGGCATACACTCTTAGGGTTTAGATAACTACGCTCTCCTCTAGATGGTCTTAGACTACTGAGGAAGGCAAAGTGAGGTAGGTGGAAGGATAGCCTCAAAAATATAAATATTTAAATATATATATGCATTTCTGCTCAGATGTTTTTGATATTCCTACTCTACATTACCCAACCAATTAAGAAGCACTGAGGTCAACAATTGCATGAGAAAAAATAACAATAGAAGCCAGGGTACAATAAATGCCATTTGGGTAACAACAATAATAATGCTATGAATTCAGGGACCAGAAATATCATTTCTAACTCAGGTGGTCAGGAAAGTCTTTTAGAACAAATCGGGACTTAATGGTGAATAAGAGGAACGTGTGACTCAGGGAGTTCCTGAGACTAAATACTGAGAGAAGCTCAACCATATTTTTCTTCTGAGTGCCACCACTTGTTAGCTGTTTGGCCTTAGGCAAGTTTGACAATCTGAGGTTCATTTTTCTCATCTATAAAATGGGGATAATAACCACCTCATTGGGATGTTGTGGGGAGTAAATGAGAAAATAGATCTAGATGCCTGGTACAGTGCCTGCTCAACATTCTGCTCAACAAAGTGGCATTCCCTCCCCTTCTCAAAGTTCTAAACAAAAGTTTCTCTAATTTTTGGAAAACTTTATACTTTTTCCCACCTTAGTAGGGATATCCCTCTCTCCTGGTATAGTGCCTGCTCAACATTCTGCTCAACAAAGTGGCATTCCCTCCCCTTCTCAAAGTTCTAAACAAAGTTTCTCTAATTTTTGAAAAACTTTATACTTTTTCCCACCTTAGTAGGGATATCCCTCTCTCCTCATCTATGGAGTCTGTCTATCCTTTATTTTTTTATTTTATTATGTTATGTTAATTAATACCCATCACCAGGCTAACCCATCCCCCTACCCCCTCCCCTCTAGAACCCTCAGTTTGTTTCTCAGAGTCCATAGTCTCTCATGATTCTGTCTGTCCTTAAAAGCCTCTTTTAGAAGTTACATCCTCTAAGAAGTCTCAGGGTTTCTCTCCCTGGGATGTGATTTAGTCCTTTCTGAATTCTCTTAGGACTCCTCACTTCTCCTGCTCTTCCCCTCATTCCATGTTGTCTAGTGTTGCCTTATGTCTCATCTGCCTCCTGTTTGAAAATTTGTCTTTATATTGCTGCAATACCTAGCACAGGACCTTATTTTATTAGCTTCTAAACAAATTTTGGGAAAACTGGATGCAAGAGTCTTCATGTTCCCTTTGATCCTGGTATCATCAGGCCTGGACCCTAAATTAGTTCCCTTGAGCTGGGGACTTGCTCCAACCACTTGGGATTTTTCTCTAATCTGTAACAGTTACACTAATCGGATTTAAAACTGACTGAACACTTTTATTATAGCCTGCCAGAGGTATGCATTAAAATTTAACACTGTTTCCTCTTTGAACAGAAAGAAAGTACTTATGGTGTGATTATAAAGGATTAGAATTTTTCATTAAAAAGGGTTTTAAACACTTCGGCAAGTAAAAGGCAGAATCCTATTTAATGAGTTTTTAAAGGTAGTGAAAGTAAGCAAAGTTTAACAGAACCGTTTTTCCTCCCCTCACATAAAGCTTCCCTTTCACCTCAATATACCAGGCCATGCACAAATCATGGCCTGATGACTTGTAAAGGACTGCCATTTGCACAGAGCAAAAGAAGACAAAGCCTGTTATAAAACGAAGGAGAGATTATAGAGAAATCTAAGAGCAGATCAGAATGCTTCACAGCCTCAAGTTTGGAGAATTATCTGAATTATAACTAAAGTGATATTATAGACTCCACACTGAACTGAGGAGGTACTTTATGGTTTGTGAAATCCTAAGAAGCTTACAGCCTAGATTCCTGAAGAAAGCCAAAGGTCTGAGAGTTTGAAGGTGGTAATTGAGATCTGGCGTTGTCTTGTCTGTGTGGCTCACAGTGGCGATGAGTGCAAGGGGCTTTCCCTGTGGGGCATGGTACTTATGGAGGTTGGCAGATGTGGTGCCATTTAATACTGGCCCCATCACCACATGCAAATGCAGAAGCCACAGAATACAAAGCCCAGGACTCTGGAAACAGGAAATCTAGCCAAAATATTTAACCAAGTAATTTTATCACTGCCTTTGAAATGGCTATGGTATGCATTTTAGTTGGGTTCAGGAGCACACATATCTCAAATAAAGGACTTGGGTTGAAATAAATCTACCTCAGATCTGTTTACCCAGCAAGATCTAAAGATTCAATTTTCTAAGCATTTCTGAAATAAGAGTTGTTGGAATTGGAGCAAGGCAGCTCAGTGGCAACAGTTTAAGTTTTCTCTGATGTGAACTTTGATAGGAACAGAGTAGCTATTGGAAATGTTGTGTGTACATTCTCATTTATGGCTAATTAGAAGTATTTTTGTGACTGAATAAGGGGAAATGTGTCATGGGTGTCAGCACATTGCGCTGCACAGTTAATAAGAATTGGCACTAAAACCACATGTATCACACTTGGAAGTAAACTTTGATGAAGACACAGTTTTAGAATTATTGTGTATACATTCTCATTTATAACTGATTAAAAGTATTTTTTAATTTGAACCTAGGAATGTGACATGAATGTCAGCAAAACGTATAATACTAACAGTTACATCTCAATTAAGAAAAAAAATAGACCACCAACATGAACTTGCACACTTCTTGAAAAACTGGGATTACCAGGAAACTGGACAGAGAATCCTTCAGGTCAGGCCAGACACCTGGGAGGAGGGGGAAGTTTGACTTGTCCCACCAGCATCCAAGTGGAACCTTTGGGGCTGTTTCTTTCCTTTTCTTTCTTTCCTTGTCCTTGTCATCCTCCTCCTTTTTCCTTCCTCTTTCTTTTTGTTCCTCCCTTCCTCTCTCTACCTCCTTTCTTTCTTCCTCTCTTTTTCTTTTTTTTCTTTCTTCCTGGAAGTAGAAGCTACTTACTTACAGGAGCAGAGTGGCTGTGTGTGAATGGTTACCCAGGCCAGAATTACAGTGAGGATATCTTTCCTCCCTGCCTAACTAATGGTGTATTTAAGCCCTCCAGCTATTTTTCAGTCAACTATAAAGAAATAATAATAGCTAACTTTTATGTATCATTTACTATGTGCCAGGCACCATTCTGAAAGCTTTACCTACATTTCCTATTTAATTTTCTTAACAGCTCAATGAAGTAGGTAATATATTATCTCCATTTTACAGAGGGGGAAACTAACACCCAAAGAAATGAAATAACCTGCCCAAGGTCACACAACCATAAGTGACGGAACCAAGATTTGAATATAGTTGTCAGGCCCCCAGAGTTTGTACTCTTTACCACTATGTCAAACTGCCTCTCCATATTTTGTTTTTAATCTACAGTTATTGCAAAACTTAAAACAAGAAAAGTGTGAGGTAGAAAGTAAAAGCCTACCTGAAATCCCACATTTGAGATGATTATCTTTAGCATATTGGTGACTATCCCTCTTTCATCTGTCATAAGCATGTACTCATATTTGTATGATTTTACCTGAATGGAATAATATGTCACACATGTGGTTTTTAAATGAAGACCTCTTTTTCTTTGTTTTACTAACCTCCTCTCTTCTACCCCAAACACATTTAACAAACTAGCATATATCCTTTTTTAAAAATTTATATACATATATAATTTTAAAATAAATGCTTATATATACATTTACAAATAAGTATATTTATGTACAGATATAGAGCTTTTTGACAGGCTATTTGTTTTGTTTTACAAAATGACATCGTATTGTATATACTACTCTGCATCTTCCTTTTCTTACTCAATAGTATGTCTTAGAAGTTTCTGATGAAGGGGCGCTGGGGTGGCTCAGTTGGTTAAGTCCACTATTGATTTTGGCTCAGGTCATGATCTAAGGGTCCTGAGATTGAGCCCTGTGGAGTCCACTTGAGATTCTCTCTCTCCCTCTGCCCCTCCTCCCACTTGATCTCTCTTTTTCTCAATTAAAAAAAAAATAATAAAATAAAAGAAGTTTCTGATGTCAACTGGATTAGTTTACCTCGCTTTTTTTGGGGGGGGGGAAGAGAGAGAGGGAGAGAACCTTAAGCAGGCTCCACACCCAGGGTGGATCCCAACCCAAGGCTCGATCTTAGGACCCTGAGTTCATGACCTGGGCAGAAATCAAGAGTGGAAGGCTTAACCTACTGAGCCACCCAGGTGCCCCAAACCTCACCCTCTTTTTTTTTTAAACCTCACTCTTTTTAATGGCTGCATATTATTTCATTGTACGGTCATTTTATATATTCCTCCAACAACAAAATTCTGCTGTTAATATTTTCCTTCTATAGATAGTATTTTGGCCTGGTTTTCTCTCTAACGCAAAGCCTGAGACAAGGGTTTGCATGCCCGTTATTCATTAGGGAAGTGATCCAGGCAGGGGTCAGGAGTGCGACTAAGGACAGTGAAACAGAGAAGGCAGGAAAGTCCACGCAATAGTGCTTTGTTTGGTTTGTGCCCACTGTGGGTCAGTGGGTTCTCCCTGTCTGAGGGATCTTACCGACAGAGCCTCAGAACGCTGGCGTTCAAGCTTCATCCCACATCCCCCTCAGCCAGGAACCGCTCCTCAGGCGTAACAGCTCAGCCTTTACAGGCTGCGCCTGCGCGCTGTAGAGCCCCGAGGGCAGACCGGAAATGCGTGTGGGCCGCATGCGTGGTCCTGCTCCTCCCGCACTGGCTGGTTGCCGCTTCGGTGGGGGGAGTGAAAGGTGGTCTGAGAGAAGCTCAGGCTTCAGGGGCAGAAAGCCATGCTTGCTTTCCTTTGTCTTTTCCCATCATGGAGATCGATGGTTTTTATGCAGGGGACGACGAACTCTTTTCTCTTTGCTCTGGCAATCACAATAATAATAATATAGCTTGTCTTCCACACCAACTTTGTATCGAGTGCCCTGCACAGTACATCCCCGTCTTTACAACAGTCATATCAGGTGGGTGTTTTATGTAGGGGAGACCCAAAGAGATTATGAGGTCTCATGATCTCATTTGTACCCTGTTCTCTTTGTATTTTCCGTGGTTAGCACAATGCCTGCTGCTTAAAGAATATTCAGTCTGTACTTTTAAAGGAATGCTGCTGAAGTAACTTGTGCTCAGTTACACACCCACTATGTGGCAAATCTGGCCTTTAAACCCAGGACTTTTTGCCTCCAAAACCTGTATGTCTTGTACTAAACCACTGAAGCCTAAAGAATTTTGTAAAACTTCTTGCACATTTTAAAGCAGAATATGTAAAATTGTTCATCCTAAATTTTTTGAAAGCTTATTTTTTTGTAGGAGGAGGAAAATACTAAACATTTTATAAAATGAAATAAGATGAAGATAGGCTATATTTAATACATTTAGGCTATGTTTGTGTTATGATATGATAAAATGAGTTTTAACTACTTATTGAATAGCATTTACAGACCATGAAAAAAATTACATGAAGTTTTTATTTGTAGATTTTATCCAGTATATCTTGAAAATCTTGAAAACTTTACAGTTGTATTTAAAGGAATTAGCATCACTATCCTAAAATCCTCCAGTTGTTTTGAATCCAGAATATTACAACAATGGCCAAGCTTCTTCCATACAGAGATTTGTTTAAAATGGAAAAAATTGGGAAGCCTTATGAGTATAAGGTACAGCAATTAATCATTAGAGGGGGAATCCTAGAAACCAGTATTTCCAGTCATTCTTTGGTTTGGCTCCTGTTAGGGTTCCCCTCCACCTAGCAATGCACCATGAAAAGGTTTAGGATGGATGAGGGGTACTTGTCTTTTGAGAAGTCATTGTCTTAGATCTCTGGGCCTCTTTAAAACCTCTTGACCAAACTTCCTTGAAATATTTTCTTTTCCTTACTTTCTAGTTTGTTTTTTAATTTTTAAATATATGACACATGTTAATGATAAAAAATTAAGCCATTCAAAAATACAAGAGTACAAAAAGCACTCCAAATCCCACCACCCAGATAAAACATTGTTATCCTCTTCCCTAACTTCGATGTGACATTGCCTTTTGGTGATTCTTCCTTTCCCTTCCTTGTGTATTGGCTAACTCCTCTTCTTCCTTCCAAAATATAATTTAATTCCTAAAAACCTATGGATTGGATATTATCAATCTCATTTTACAGATGCAGAAACTGATCTCTCCATGCCATTGAAGATCTCTGAGTTCTGTGGTCTGTGATTATCAGGGTAAGTCTGAAATAAAAGGTTCATATGTGTCTCTTCTTTAAACTTCTAGAGATGATAACCTGCATGTGTGAGGTCAAGGGTTGGCACATCTGTCTATTAGAATTCTAGGATGGGATTCTCTTGAAGAAGTTTTCTTTTTTGCTTTTGTGTTTCTGTCTGTTGGACAATAAACCAAACAAACCAACAATGAAAACTTTAGTATAGAAAATAAGCACATCTATAGTAAATTGTTTCACTTCAAAAAAGACTTTGGGCCATTGTAGTTTGAGGATAAAACCAAGCTACTTGTCAAGTCTCTTTACTTCTCTCTCTTGGGTTGTTTCTTATTTATTTCATCTCCATGAAAGTATATTATGATCTGACAAATAAACTGTGGGTACTCAAAAAAGTGCATTATGTTTCCAGAATATACTGTCTTCTCACAGTCATTTAGAATATGCATTGAAATACATATAATTAAATAGAAGAATGAAATTATATTTGGAGGCCATTAACTAAAAGTGCCTACCTTTTTGTCTTTCACCATAATTCTTAGGCCTTACAACAAAGAATGTGTGTTTCTTAATCTACCTGGGAGCAGGGCTTTCTATGTACTCCTTCTGAAGTGAAAAGATTTACCTTCTGGCTGTTGAAAATAATGTGCTAACTGAGGAAATTAAAAGGAAAAACAAAGCGTAGGCTCAGTGTGATTAGCTTATGCTTGGGTTCCAAGTGGCCCATGAATTATGAGATGCAAATATACTAAAAGATTTAATACTTTATTAATATTGTGTAATCAGGTGAGAAGATTTGCTCCATAGGACAGCACACCAGTGTTTGTCTTCCAGAAATGGTATCAAGTCACAAATTAAGAGTTATCTGGGGAAAGTAGTGTGTTCTTCCCTATGCTTGAATGCATTGAGTTGGACTAGATAGAGCAGGCTTCCATCTGTGAGTGCATGCCAAAAGTACGGGAGCCTTAAAAGTTGAAGTGATCCATGTCAGGCACCTACATGTCTATACCTGTTCTTTTTTGCTATGTAACCCGCCACTGCAAAACAGCTACCATTTTATTATATCTCACAATTTTGTGGGTCAGGAATTCAGGCACTTCTATTGCATGTGCTTTGATTGGCATCACTTGGTGACATTCAGCTTGTGTCTGGGCTGATCTGGAGAGTTCAAGACAGATTTACTAACGTATCTGGTCTCCTGGCTGACTCAGCTGGGCCCTTCTCCCTGTAGTCTCAGGGCCTCACCATCTGTTCTCTCCATCAGAGTAGTTAGACTTCTTATATGAGGTGGATGCTGTCAGTCTCTTAAGGACTGGGCCCAGAAATGGGCTCAGTATTATTTCCACTGTATTCTATTGGTCAGAGTGGTCACAGAGCCCACCCAGAATCAAGGGGATGGGATAGAGATCTCCCCTCTTGATGGAAGGCATTCAAAGAATTTGGCACTATCTTTAATTTGCCTTAATTTGTCTTTTCCCCCATTGTCAATGTCTAGGAAGAGGGAAGAAGGAAAGTATCAGGAAAAGCAGTTCTAGATAGATTCCTCATCTGGTCTGTTTCAGCCTGGAGGGAGGAATGGAGGACTTCAGCACACACATAGGTAAGCTCAAGATGTATATTTAACTTGGGAGATAAAGTACCCGAGTGTCCTATGTCAGCCTCCTGGTGAATTAACCTCAGCATTGTTAAAATATCTCAACAGTGAGTTGAGATTCCCCAAGGTAAGAAGGCTGTGATCTATTTCCTTAACTTGGAGGGCCATGTGGCCCCTTTGTATCACCTGGCAAGTAGGAACATGGACGTATGGCTTCAGGAAGAACTTCCCACCACAAAGCAGTGAGCATCCTGAGCTTTATCTTCCAAAGAGGAATTATTCCAAGGTGTGAGGGAGAGAGGATCTATGGAACAGAATAAACACACCAGTTGCCTACCTCTTCTTAAGAAAGAAAATGGAATTTGGTGATGAATTCTATTATTTTGCTTCAAGATCAGTTTGTATCAAAATATAAGAACAGAAAATGTTGGGCCAAAGGTGTTAGCATGATTGGTACAAAAATGTCTCTTCCCTGTTTTCTTATAAAGCGTACCTTATAGTGTTGGGGATGAGAATGTGGGCTCTGGGGTTGAATTCCAGCCTCAAAAGTTGTAGCAGTGTGTGATCCTGGGTGTTCCACGATTCTTTTATCTATAAAATGGGAGTAATAATAGTATTAAATAATAATAATGGTAATAATAAATACTTCATAGGACTGATATAAGGAGTAAATGAGATGATGCATGGAAAACCCCTAGTACAGTGCCTGATGCTTATTAAGTGATTACCACATAAAAAGTGTTCAATAAATGTCAGCTTTTATTACCATTATTATAGCAATAGCCCCCACCCTGGTGGTGGAGCATGAGGGCGCTGGGGGACTGAAGAAAGGGAGGGATGGAAACCCAAGTAAGACTTCTCATTCCTCTCTCTCTAGTTATAGCCACTGGGGTATAATGTGATCTATAAACGCTTCTGTCTGTTGACATGCCAGCAAATGATATGTGTCCCTGATCTACTTAGATTTTCAAGCTTAATGAAAGGGCCCAGGTGCTGGCGGCTCAGAGCAGAGAGGGAGCTAGGGGCTGAGGGCTGTCCTGGCCTTTACAAACCATTGCCACTCTAATAAATAAAGCATTCACCCAGAGAGTCTGAGAGCTGGGGAGCCACATTGCGTGCAAATCCAGATCAGTGGCTGAGCTTCTTCCGGGTTGAAGCTAATCATAACTGACATGTTAGAGTAAAACTACTTTATAAAATCAATATTAAATTTACAACCTTTGACATCCTGGGACATCAAAGATAAGGGGGAAATAAGCCATAGAGTAAACAGTCCTCCAGCTATGCCATTTGCTCAAGGAGATGGGGAGATGTGGGAAACCAGGAGCCTGAATCATACACTTTTAGTTTTGTTTTCGTACCAACATCTTGACATCAATAAAAACATTAAAAAAAATCACACAGACGTTTACACACAGAGAAGAAAGGGAAACAACAAGGAGAGCTCCACCAATCTAACAGAGTCCCAGAATCATTCCAGAGTGAAGTGATTGGATTCCTTCTCTGACAGTGAGGCTTGATTTTCCTGGACAGTGGGATGCTGCAATTATGGGGCAAACATCACTTTGTGAGGCTGGCAAATCCCCTGCTGAAAACGCTAACCTATCTAACCAGGGACCATGCTCTAATAAAAGTCTGCACCTCTCTAGTAGGTCTTCCTACATTCACTGGGATTCAAATATAGCAGAAAGGGATACTTGGAAGCAGAGTAAAGCTATAAAGGTCATCACAAAGTGAGAATGTGTTTCTCTGAGTGCTCTTCAGGGGGTACCAGCTCTCAGCTGTTCATGTGTGGGGTGGAATTCTTACCTCTGGAAAGGGAATTTTAATTTGGACTTCTAAAAGCAGAATCACCTTAGTCTTACCAGAAGAAGTCAGTCTGGCACAGAAGACCCTGCAGCATCCAGCATGGGCAAGATAATGAATCACCTCCTACTCCCTTACATTCGAAAGCATTTTGTCCCAGGAACTGGTCAGAGAATTTTGTCACCTCCATTGTGGATCTGGGTGCCTTGAGTTTATTATATAAATTAGGAAGTACTCTAGGAAAGGTGGAGTGGGGAAGGCAAGGCCAGGCAGCTCTGCTGGTCTAAATAGACTCTTCTGTGGTACTTCCCCTTTTGGAAGCACAGTTTAAATTTATGCCCTGGCTCACCTGTATTCAATATTGTGAGTCTGAACTCACCAAAATAGGTGTTTAGTTCAGTATTTTCATCTATGAAACCTTTAAGGGACATAGCAGCAATGCCATTCTTTCCCCCCCTCCTCTCCCTATATCCCATCATTAGAACCTCTAACAAGGTTCATTTGAGTCTCTCTGCTTTGTGGCCATTGGGAGATCATAGTGGCATTTTGGGCTTGGCCTTTGGGTTTTGTAATATTATTATTACTTTTTAAAGATTTTATTTGACGAGAGAGAGAGGGATCACAGGCAGGCAGGCAGGCAGGCAGAGGGAGAGGGAGAAACAGGCTTCCCGCCGAGCAGGGAGCCCGATGCGGGGCTCGATCCCAGGACCCTGGGATCATGACCTGAGCCGAAGGCAGACGCTTAACGACTGAGCCACCCAGGTGCCCCTGGGTTTTGTATTATTGTATGACCAGAGTCAGGTACACTAAGACTAAACCTATCAGTAATGTTCAGTTGTCATCTGCTTCCTTAATGTAAAACAAAACATAAATAATATTCTTCCTTTAGAGTTCTACAGAAACAAACTCACTATGCAAGCAGGTCAAAGACTAGGAGATGTACAGTTGTGGGCGGGTCTTGCTGAAGTGTGTGAGTGTGAATGTGTGGGAGCCTGTGGCACAATAGTGGAGAAAAACAAATGCCTACTTGAGGCTGGTGTGTGGAGAAAGTGAAAAATAACCCCATTATGTAAAACAATTTTGCTCTTTTGATTAGGGTGTAAATTCCATGAGTTTCTGGAATGGTGTCTGGCCCATAGAATGTGGTCTTGTGTGTGTGTGTGTGTGTGTGTGTGTGTGTGAATAAAATAATTAGAATTTCCTAGATAAATTGTAGGAGGAAACAAATACTTGGTTAGGGCTTATTCTGTGCTGGGCGCTGTGGTAAACTCTCTGCTTATGCTTTCTTACAACACCTCTGTATTGGTTTTTTATGGTCCCTGAAACAAATTACCACCAACTTAGTAGCTTGAAACAATACACGTTTTTTAAAAAGATTTTTATTTATTTACTTGAAAGAGTGAGAGAGAGCATGAGCAGGGGAGAGGCAGAGGAGGAGGGAGAAGCAGATTCCCCACTGAGCAGGGAACCTGAGGTGGGGCTCGATCCCAGGACCCGAAGATTTATGACCTGAGCAGAAGGCAGATGCTTAAATGACTGAGCCACCCAGGCACTCCAACAATACACATTTTTAATTTTATAGTTTTAAAGGTCAGAAGTCTGACAGAGTTCTCACGGGGCTAAAATCAAGGTGTCAGCAGGGCTGTGTTCCTCTCTGGAAGTCTCTTTTGCCTTCAAAGTAACATTCACAGATTCTGGGGCTTGGCGTGTCGACATTTTTGGGTGTCCTTCTTCTGTCTACCACAACCTCTCTGCAGTAGGTATTATTAACCCCATTACAGAGATGAGAAAACTAAGTCTCACAGAAGTGAAGTAATTTGCTCAAGATCATACAGTATGTGACAGAGTTTAGAATCCAACCCAGGTCTATCTGTTTCCAAAGCCCAGGCATTTCCTATTTTGCTTTTTTGTCTCAAGGCATAAAAGAACATGTTGTTGGATGGGATTGGGCTTAGGATCTGGTGGGGTGGGAGCTGGAACAGAAACTTGAAGGAGAATTCTCACAAGAGGCGGGACAGAAATGGCAGTGAATTCCATTGGAAATGCTCCCTTAGAAGAAGAAACAGATTTGCATTTGAAAAAAAAATAAATTCACCTCTCTGAGGGAAAAGTTAGTTTAGGGGCAGGAAATCAAGTCTGTGCCTTAGATAAAACACCATCTTCTTTCCTAGGGCCTCAGGTACACTAGAAATCCCATAGCCTATGTTGTCCTGTAACCACCTGGAAAGAGATTTACTAAACCACTTCCTTCTAAATTGTAGGGACTCAATGTGCTACCTCTCCCAAGAATTTTAATGTAAAAGAGGATGGTGTTTACCCAAGGCATACATAGAACCTCTGAATTTCTTAGTTTTTTGAATTCAAGCTGATCAGGGCAATATAGGTTGGCATTTGTTATCATGAGCTAAATTTGTTTGTTTGTTTTGGTAATAGTAGACTTTCTATCACCATGGCACTTGAGTCAGAGATATTCAGGACAGGTGAATCTTCCAGGTACCAATTTATTATCACCTATTAGTGTGCTTGGAGAGAATAATATATGAGTAATAGAAAAATGAAAAAAAGATTGTTATAAAATTTAAAAAAATTGTATTGTATATTTGCTCATAACATAAAACCATTACCTGATTGTGTGAAGAAAGGTGGTTTGGGGAGTTGGGTTTGATGAGGGCCTTTGTCAGAGATTGGGCAGGAGGCTACTCTAATAGTTGATGTTCAACCTCTTTTCCGTTTTTATAAGGAAAAAATGATAAAAACCAACCTTCCTGAGTTTCATTCTCTGGTGCTAATAGGACAGAACAGCAATGGCATACCACAAAAAATAAGGGTAGGATTTACAAGTGAGCCAGATGGTTCTCATCTCATCTCATTGAATTGTTATCCTTTGAAGAGTTTCTTTTTGTGGATTACAAAGAGAATGTAATCACTTTAGGAATCCCCAGAGAGTTTCATAATGAACCCTACTTACATTGTGTTGACACTAATAGTAACTATAACCATGATCTTCAAATCTCTATGTGTGAGACAAGGTTATTGAAATTATAGCACAGGTCAGTAATTCATTTAAAAACATACTTTTAAAAGTGAGCTTTATGCTGACCAAAAGCCCACTTACACCAGTTTCACTTACAAATGTGAGATATTATATTAATAATGAAATCAATGTAGTTTAACTCATGAAAAATAACATTTTACTATCAAGTTTTGGCCAGTTTAGTCTCATATCAAATTAAGAAACTAAGTAAACCAAACATTTATATGACTGACTCATACTGTGAAAAAAATGTGATCACAGCTTCATATCACAAAACTATTAAGTTCTGTTCAAGTAATTTCCTCTCAGCATTTCCTTTCCTCACTTAAGGTTTCCTTCTTAACCAAAACGCATCAAATTAGGAAGCTTAAATGACTGAAGTATTAACACTCTCAGGACAAAAATGATTGCCTTTCAGAATGGGGAAAAAACCCCTCACTAACCAACCCTCCCAAGATAAACATTTATAAAGTCACAGGAACAGAGGGGTGGTGGTTGTTGTTGTTGTTACATTCTTTTCTGATAGTTTGATTTTCTATTTGAAGTTTCTTTAAAATTAATCCTTTAAAGTCATTTCCAGAAATGAGTTAATTCAGCAAGTTGAGAGAACAAAATGGCCAGACCTTTGTATCCCTGATATTGGATTTAGAGTAAAGGGATTGTATTGAAGTAAATTCTGCCATTTTGAGTCTAATAAATTTTAACTCATATATGATACAATTAGCGTTCCTGTGAATAAGTCTGACATTTCCCTTTATGTAATCTTTGTTTAATTTGGTATGCCTAGTTCATTTTCACTGTATCTCTATTTGAATACAAATGAAATTATTAAATTTTACCTATCTTTTCAAATTTTATATTTATTCATACAGATACATCCTCCCCCCGCACCCCCCCACACACAGCAGTTTGTTAAGTAAGTGTATATTTAGGTGGCAAATGTGTAATGTTCCCATTCTAGGTATAAAACAATCTTTTTCTTTTTTATTTAAATTCAATTTAGTTAATATATACGGTATTATTAGTTTCAGGGTAGAATTTAGTGATTCATCAGTTGCATATAACATGCAGTAAAATAATCTTTTTCATGGAGTTTGGGCCTCAGTCTCAAAATTCTTCTAAATATATTGCCCTAGGCAGCCGTTGCCAATTAACTGAAGTAGGCATTTAAGTAAAAACCTTCATCATCAGTGTTTAGTTCATAAAACAGAACCTGCTTTAGATATTTTTGGCATAAAAGTATATAATACAGGGACTTAGGTGCTTACAGAAATCGCTGGAAGACTGCAGGAGCAAATGCGAGACCTGACCTCCAGCAATGACTTGTAGAATGCTACAGAACCGGGCCTCCAGTTAATGCTGCTGCAATTGGGAATGGGAGGAATCAGGAAGCTGCAAATAAAACTCTGTAGTTCTGGTACACACTGCTGTGGCTGTAACCCAGGGAACAGAGAGCTGGGATCTGGAAGCTGCTACCACCACCCCAGTCTCTCAACACCCAGGAAGCTGCTAATTGGACAGGAACACAGAATATGACTGTTTCTACCACTGATGCAGCTGCCTCTTAATATCCAGGAAGCTGGGAATTGGTACTGGACATGAAGCAGAAAAACCCTGTGCTTGCCTCCTTTCAGATCTCATCTGAGCGATTTAATTGGAGAGAATTTGTATCCAGAATCCTGGCTTCAAGGAAGCCTGAGAGATACAGTTTTCAGTTCAGGAAGACATACAAAGTCAAAACTTAAATTGAAGGTATATCCCTGGCAAAACCTTCTTGCTCTTTCTGTCCTAATTGGAACCTCAGTGAAGGGAGATGTAAGACTTGTATACAGAATAACAAGAAAATTTAAGGAACTGGCTTTTCTTAGAAGATATGCCAAGACTCTATGGGATTTGATCTCTAACCTCTTCTTAGAGGACATAGGTAATGATAATTCTAGCTTCTTATATTTAACTTTTCCTTTCTCCTTAGCAATTCATTTTACATAGGAACTTAATTCTAGTTCTTGAGCAACTTGTTGCCACTGAATTACTTAGATCTTTGCATCGGCTGATCCTGCCTTTCCCTCTTACAAGAACAGAGAGTACTTCCTATCTTTATTTCTTACCTGAATTAATAGGGACTAGCTCTGTGTATTTCATGTGGCAGCTTACTATGCTAATAGTCAATTAATTGTCGCTTCAGTTAGGGCAAAAGTAAAATGTGTATGAATATGTTATCCAAATATTATATATCTAAGTATGAAATGTGCTCTTAAGCTGAAGCTAACAGCCTTATCCAACTCTCTTGAGGAAAAAAAAAATCGATTCAGTGGAAAACCAGAGTATAGGCACAGCACTGAAAGTATTTTGACTCTGTAATCCATCCATTATGGCCATGTGGCTAAGTTACCTAACTTTTCTTAAGTACCCAAAGCTTTATGTACTAGTATTTTCATTTGTATAGTATCCCACAGAGTACAAGTATAAGGCATCCTTGTAAGTACATGTGGCATGATCAGCATGGTTAAACAACATGTTTCAGTCATGGAGTAGAGTGGAATTCAAACCCAGGCCTTTGAACTCTGAATAAATTTGTTTTATATTATACTAAGAAAGATTAATATTATTATTCTTAGAGGAATGTTAGTACTAATAATTTGTACTTAAATCTTTAATGTAGCTAATGAATATGAAATGCCTAAAAACAAATACCCATGGAATACAATTTGATATGCTAAAGAATTTAGTTTCACCTTTGCAATTTTATATAACTGGCAGAGAAATCTTTGTATAACTTTAGCAACTTTCATGTGTGGGTTTTTATCTTAAGATGTAATGACTGTTTAGATGCTTCCATTTAACAGCCACTTTAGATCAACTGTTCATTCCTATGGAAATATATTTTTTCAGGGCACCTGGGTGGCTCAGTCGTTGGGCATCTACCTTCAGCTCAGGTCATGATCCCAGGGTCCTGGGATTGAGCCCCGCATCGGGATCCCTGCTCGGCGGGGAGTCTCTTCTTCCTCTCCCACTCCCCCTGCTTGTGTTCCCTCTCTCTCTGTCTCTCTGTCAAATAAAAATAAATCTTTAAAAAATATATATTTTTTCTAGGAAAAATTTATGTGTAGAAAGAGCATGGCCATGAAGTTACTATTTTCGATCATAGCTTTCACTGTAGTAAGTTCACCACCATGTTTTTGTCCATACACAACCATTCCTTTCAAGGCTGCTCCAAGTGACCATCTTCAATCCTGCCTTCTCTCTTTGTTGTCACCATGAGAAACTTCCTCTGTGGTTTTTTTTTTTAAGATTTTATTTATTTGCGAGAGAGAGAATGAGAGACAGAGGGCATGAGAGGGAGGAGGGTCAGAGTGAGAAGCAGACTCCCCGCTGAGCAGGGAGCCCAACGTGGGACTCGATCCCGGGACTCCAGGATCATGACCTGAGCCGAAGGCAGTCGCTTAACCAATTGAGCCACCCAGGCGCCCTCCTCTGTGGTTTCTTGTCACCTGCCACATCTTGCAAGACTGAACTGCATTTCAGTAGGTTCTACCATCTAATCTCACTTATCATATACTTTGTCTGCAGAGTAAGCACAATATATTGCATATCATTCCTATATCCTTTCAAAGTGACTTCCTTTTGGAAACAGGTAAGGCTGAAGGGAAGCTACCCAGTCTTTCTGACCCTAAACTAATTAATATGAGAATGAAATACTGCTTTGTTTAGGCTGTCAGGCCCCTGTGAAAAAAGATACAATTTTTAAGCCTAGGGAAGCTAGAAAGCACAATGGAGACAATCTGAAATTTTTTCACAAGGCAGGGCTAGGCCTGAATAAAAAAGGTAAAGCATAGAACTGAAAAAAAAAATCTTTCAGGAGTATTTATATATTAAAAATGTACTTGTTATTTGTTTAAGTTCTTAAACTAGTATGTCTGCTCTGTCACTACCTCTTTCTTTGTGGGGAAATTCTACAAAGAAACTCACTCAGGTAAGTTACTTAGAAAAGTTCCTTTGCTTTCATTTTTTTTTCATTATGTAGAAGCTAGCTGTTCAGAAGTGCTTTCTAAAAAACACATGGTGCATATAAAGAAATAAGCAAGATGGCCAAGCTTTAGGTCAGAAGTCATTTGCATCCAAGAACCCTAGATAGAAATGAGATTCTGGGAGTTAGAATGAATGGATCAAGGAGTGCTCTCAGGTGACAGTTTCTGATGGGTTATAAGATCGCATCATGTCCTAGTTTTTGGTCTCTGTTAATAATCTGTTGTGATGTACAGCAGGTTCTGGTATGCAGAGTAATTCAAGTGCTCTTCTGTTGGGCATATGGTGCTTTTAAGAACACCCCAAGGATTGATTTGACTGCTCTGGTTGATAAAGGATGGCACAGTGGGAAGGAAGAGAACAAGCTATGGATGGTGCGTGGGATTCAGGAGAGGAAGGGATTCATCTGAGAGCAGAGCTGCTGAGAAAAACAACATGCAGTGACTTAATTAGAAAACTAATTTTGCCGTCATTTAAGTTGAATTCCTGCAAGTGTCATTGCTTCTTATGGTAAAATTTAATGATATATAAATATGTGCATATGTGTGTATGTAAAATATGTATATTATGTACATGTATGTTGTATGTATGTAAGTATGTTTGCATATATACATCAGCATTGAACAGTAAAGTCATATGAGGCAGCAAAAGGACAAAATTTAACCCCAGCTGCTGAACTAGGGTCAAGGGAGATATTTGGTAAGAGCAAAAAGGAAATAACTCTGAGGAAACTTTTTGAGTAACAGAAAAGACTCTTCCAGGAAACAGCTTGGTACTCATTCTTTCCCCATTTAAAGAGGGCAAAAATAATACCTTTTTTCTCATAGTGTTACCTACAGGTTCAATTCATTGGTAAAAGGAGTGATTTTGTATAGAAAATGAAATGGGGGAAAGTTTGCACTTGAAGAGTGTTATGCCACCAGAATTTCCTGTTACGGGAATTTGGGTAAGAGTAAATAGGATCAGAAATTGTCAGAACAATAGCAATATGGCTGACCACATCTGTGCAGTTATAGAAAGCCCTAATGCCAAATTTGAGTAATTACAGGCAGAGAGCCTGAGAACTCCGTAATCAGGAAGTCTGCTCTGATATAGCAACTGACCAAACACCAACCAGTATGGAATAGATATGGTCTCAGGACCTGACAGAAGTAAGAGGTCAAGGAAGAATATGCTTAAAGCAGGGCCATGATAGATATTAACTAGCCATGTTCAGCAAAGATTTTTAAAAAACCATAGCATATGGCCTGTGAATCAGATTAATTGTATCTGAAAGTAGGTTGTAGTTCACCTGAGATTTTGAAGAAAAAAATTGATTTCCCTAATTACCTAATTTCTCCATCCTAATCAACCGACACACTTAGCTGAGACCTGACTGCTGCTGGGTTTTACATGGAAGATTTAGATCAATAATTGTAATTGAAGCCAAAGTCATCAGTTATATACTTGTGGGTTTTTCAGGTTTAAATCCACACTGTCCTATCTTGGAAGTTGGATATCATGAATGATTGTGGAATGAAACAAAGTTAGCACAAATAGATCTTTCACAGAGACCACTCATGCTTGAATTGAATTCAGTATTCACTGGACTTTCTAGCTAAATAATTAAGTAAGTAAGTAAATGTCCCCTACTACTAAAGATAGGAGTGTGCTCTGAGCCCAATAGCACAAGAGAGGAGGAAAGAAGAATGCTGGGAATGGCTCTAAGGACTTTTCACTCATGTCTTCTTGTAATGCCCACCAAACAGCTACAATATACAGATTCCCACCTTACAGACAAGAAATCTGAGGCATAGAGAGCTTACTTAACCAAAATTCTACAGTTTGGCAAAGAGTATAGCCAGCTCTTTGAACCCATGACTCTAAAGTCCATATTCTTAATTATGCCTGTATATTTTTTATATTTAATTGCATATGTATTTGTTGCATATACATGTATTTATGAATACATTAATTGTTTCCTAAACCTTGCATGGTTAATTTATTACTGTGAATTCAGGTCTTCTCAACTATAATTGCAGCATAACATAAAAATATGTTAATAAGATTATCAGTTAAAAATATGTTATTGCAAATAATAATAGCAATACTCGATGAAAAATATTTTGGTTACCTAGAAAAATATAAGTTGAAAGAACTCAACTAAATTACTAAGAATGATTGTTTTAGGGAGAAAGGATAATGGGTGACTTTTAGTTTATCCTTTGTACTTTTTTGTATTTCCTATTTTTCAACAATGATCACAGATCACTTTTTTCTAATCTAAACCAGTATTATTTAATAAATAAAACCATGAGGGTATCGTAATAGAAATCTACCTAAAATAGACAGATCCAAATATAATTTGTTATGCCTTTCTTGGACATCATTAGTAAACCAAGAATGCACATCTTGCTTGAGCAGTGTTCCTTTCTCATTTCTTTTTGAGTATGCTACCTCTTAAATTTACTTGGTCAGCTTTGTTATTTCTAAATTTATTTCAAGGACTTTTGTGATCAATTGAATTTAAAATACTTATGTGGAATGACCTATGCAGGAAGCTCTAAATGGTGGGTGTATATTTGGGCCCAATTGTGAATCTAAAGCCAGATGTCAAAGAAATAATAATGAGGCCTGTTAAAAGATTTTTAGAAGTTATACATATGTGGTGTTCCAAAGAGAGGCTGTCTAGTATGGGCATTAATGCAAGGGCTCTAGGGCCAGATGGTTTAGATTGAATCCTAGTTGCAGCATTGCTAGGTGTATAATCCATGGTAAATTTTCAAATCTTTCTATGGCTTAGTTTACTTAGCCTTCTATAAGATAGGAATAATAATAGTACCTATACCTCATAAGTTTGTTGGGAGAATTATGTGAGTTGTTATATACACTTAAAACACTTAAAATAGTGCCAGATACTTCATAAGCATTCAATAAATGTTAACTGTCACTTAGCTCAGATGGACATATATCACACTAAGGAGAGAATTAGTTCTCAGATTTCTACAAAGACTTGTGTTATATAAAAACTAACTAAATGAAAAGTAGATTTTCTCACAGAATACATACCAATGCCCTTGGAACAAAATGACTTGAAAGCACATTATATATCATGTTTGAACTTACCTGATATCTGTATCTTACCTCCAGGTAGGGGTGTCTCTATAAGAAGTCTGTCCTGAGCCCTAAGAGGTTGTCTTAATATTGCATTTTGCTGTCCCCTTTTCTGTCAGATAAGCTGCAATGGTTGTCATGAAGTTGGTTTTACATCCTCCCTTCCTTTATTTTATCAGAAGGGGAACGTTGAAAGTGTGTGGGAAGAGTTTAGGCAGCCCGAGGTTTGGCCTTTAAATAAATGCCTAATAATAATAGCTGCCAATAATTGAGTACTTTACCATAAGCCAACGCAGATTAAAGCACTCTCCAAGAATTAATTAGTTTAATATTCTCAATAAACCTATTATATATGTATATGATAATGACATATATTATTGCCTCTATTTTACAGATAAAGAAACTGATCTCCAGAAATTAGTCATACAACTAATTAAGAGATGGAGCTGGGATAAAATCCAGGCTGCCAAAGGTAAGTCTGGCTTTCCTATCAGATCCATCTGGTCCAGTAATGAACACAAGTAATAGAAAAAGTAAAAATAGACATTGACTTTAGGCACAGAGGGTTGATACTCAAAATATTCACCAGCTGGCTAGCTCAGACACTAATTCTGACTAATCAGAATGGATGGGCAGTGGTGAACAACTGGTATGGCTATACTTGTGTGAACTGTCTGAATACCAGCTTTGACTTTTTAGGGAAAAAAATGATTAATTGGCAAAATATGTCACTCAACATCTTCAAAAAGAAAATCAATTAAAGTACAAAGGAGCAGTAAAGACTATATCAAGTTTTTTTTAAATTATTATGTTACGTTAATCACCATACATTGCATCAGTAGTTTTTTTATTATTATGTTAATCACCATACATTACATCATTAGTTTTTGATGTAGTTTTCCATGATTCATTGTTTGCGTATAACACCCAGTGCTCCATTCAGTACGTGCCCTCTTTAATACCCATCCACCAGGCTAACCCATCCCCCCACACCCCCACTATTATTGTATTGTTGTCGATGTGTTTCTTTGCTTTTGTTATTAATTGGCTTATATAATTGGCTGCTCCCATGTTAGGGGCATAGATATTTACAATTGTTAGATTTTCTTGTTGGATAGACCCTTTAAGTAGGATATAGTGTCCTTCCTCACCTCTTATTATAGTCTTTGGTTTAAAATCTAATTTGTCTGATATAAGGATTGCCACCCCAGCTTTCTTTTGCTGTCCATTAGCATGGTAAATGGTTTTCCACCCCCTCACTTTCAATCTGGAGGTGTCTTTGGGTCTAAAATGAGTCTCTTGCAGACAGCATATCGATGGGTCTTGTTTTTTTTATCCAGTCTGATACCCTGTGTCTTTTGATTGGGGCATTTAGCCCATTTACATCCAGGGTAACTATTGAAAGATATGAATTTAGTGCCATTGTATTGCCTATAAGGTGACTGTTACTGTATATTGTCTGTGTTCCTTTCTGGTCTATGTTACTTTTAGACTATATCAAGTTTACTACATAAGGTAGGTGAATTCATGCTCCTGACACATACTTTACTCAACTTTCAGATACTCATCAATAAAACGGCATATTTTAAAGAAGGTAGAACTGTTTGCCTGTGTTATTCCCCCAAACAGTGCTCTTTTCTTTTCTGGTACCATAAGCCATGGTAGCCAGGCTCAGGATGGAAAGAGTGGTCTTTTTTTTTTTTTTTAAGATTTTATTTATTTATTTGACAGAGAGAGAGAGACAGCAAGAGAGGAGACACAAGCAGGGGGAGTGGGAGAGGGAGAAGCAGGTTTTCCGCCGAGCAGGGAGCCCAGTGTGGGGCTCGATCCCAGGACCCTGGGATCATGACCTGAGCCGAAGGCAGACGCTTAACAACTGAGCCACCCAGGCGCCCGGAAAGAGTGGTCTTGAAGTGGCCCTGCCTTTCTCTAAATCCATCTCACTACCTGTCCAGAAAGGATTAAAATGGGTTTTTAAAAATTCATTTCATTGATTTAGCATCTGTTTGGTATTATGTAGAAAAGAGGATAATGAGGCTAATGTTACAGGGGTGCCTGGGTGGCTCATTCGCCCTGGGATCAAGCCCCGCATTGGTCTCTGCTCAGCAGGAAGCCTGCTTCTCCCTCTCCCACTCCCCATGCTTGTGTTCCCTCTCTCCCTGTCTCCCTTTGTCAAATAAATAAATAAAATCTTTAAGAAAATGTTACAAAACTGAGTGGCTAAAAATAGTGTCCACCTAGAATCTAAGGATAAATAAGTTAGTGGATTCCTGTTGATGTACTTTGACAAATATGCCCACATTTAGTGCTCCCACTTTTACAATGTCCTGCAACAGTACATGCAAATTTTCTTACTAAGGTTTTCTCCTGCTTCTCCTACAATTGGGAAGCCAATTGCTTCTGGCACTTATAGCCTGAAGTGTAATATTAAATCAAAGAGAAAAAAATATTTGGGTCCTGGTCCTGGACTTGCTTCTGACAGCCCTTGAGCAGGATGGCTACTATGTCAAACAGTCTCTACCCTGGAATGCTGTGGGAGGATTTTCTGACATCAAGCACATCAAGCCACACTTCCTTTTTGGAACAACAAGAACAAAATATTAAAATATTTGGAATTCTTATATTCTCTTGACCCTAGAAAGTTTTTAAAGTGCCATAGTCCTTAAGATTACTTACACTTATCTGAGAAAAAAGTTTTAGTTATTGTTATTTCCTTGGGGGGTGGGGTCACTGTACTGAACATGTCTGAACATGACTGCTAAGTCATTAAGATAGCCATCATGATTTGCTTTGCTGCTGTGTGTCTCCTCTGTATTTTATCTGCTCAGATGTGTGTGTGAGGCCCAGTTTGGCATGCCTCCCAAACCCTAATCCTGTCATCATAAGGAAATTATACTGAGGGCCTGTGAAACTTTTCTAGGTTTATAGCTAATGTGGTACATTTCTTTGTTTCATTTAAGATTTTCCCATTCAGATTTTTGGTTCCTGTATAGTTTTTAGTAAAATGATAGACCCATGCTTTTATACCTTTTTATTCTTCTGGCCAGTTTTCTCCCAACTTGTCATTTTATTTTACTTTAGATTTTATTTAAATTCAAGTTAGTTAACATATAGTGTATTATTAGTTTGAGCGGTAGAATTTAGTGATTCATCAGTTGCGTATAACACCCAGTGCTCTTTACATGAAGTGCTCTCCTTAATGCCCATCACCCAATTACCCCATCCTCCTACCCACCTCCCCTCCAGCAACCCTCAGTTTGTTCCCTATAGTTAAGAGCCTCTTATGGTTTGCCTCCCTCCCTGTTTTTATCTTATTTTATTTTTCCTTCCCTTCCCCTATGTTCATCTGTTTTGTTTCTTAAATTCGACATATGAGTGAAATCGTATGGTATTTGTCTTTCTCTGACTGACTAATTTCACTTAGCCTAATACATTCTAGTTCTATCCACGTCATTGCAAATGGCAAGATTTCATTCTTTTTGATGGCTGAGTAATATTCTACAATATAGATAGATAGATAGATAGATAGATAGATAGATAGATAGATAAATAGATATTCTTTATCCATTCATCCTTGCCTCTGGAGATGTGTGGGGTCTACTAAGAAGTTGCTGTGGCCGAGGTCAGAGAGGTTGCTGCCTGTGTTCTCCTCTAGGATTTTGATGGATTCCTGTCTCACATTTAGGTCTTTCATCCATTTTGAATATATTTTTGTGTATGGTGCAAGAAAATGGTCTCGTTTCATTTTTTTGCATGTTGCTGTCCAGTTTTCCCAGCACTATTTATTAAAGTAACTGTCTATTTTTCCACTGAATATTCTTTTCTGTTTTGTTGAAGATTAGTTGACCATATAGTTGAGGATCCATTTCTGGGTTCTCCATTCTGTTCCATTAATTACGTGTCTATTTTTGTGTCAGTACCATACTGTCTTGATGATTACAGCATTGTAATACAGCTTAAAAGCCAGAATTGTGATGCCTCCAGCTTTGGCTTTCTTTTTCAATATTACTTTGGCTATTGCAGGTCTTTTATAGTTTCATTCAAATTTTAGAATTGCTTGTTCCAGCTCTGTGAAAAATGCTGATGTTATTTTGATAGTGATTGCACTGAATATGTAGATTGCTTTGGGTAGTGCAGACATTTTAACAATATTTGTTCTTCCAATCCATGAGCATGGAATGTTTTTCCATTTCTTTGTGTCTTCCTCAATTTCTTTCGTAAGTATTCTATAGTTTTCAAGTACAGGTAATTTACCTCTTTGGTTAGGTTTATTCTTAGGTATCTTATGGTTTTCGGGATAATTGTAAATGGATGGGATCTATTCCTTGATTTCTCTTTTTGCTGCTTCATTATTGGTGAATAGAAATGCAACAGACTTCTGTGTGTTGATTTTATATCCTGTGACTTTGCTGAATTCCTGTACCAGTTCTAGCAATTTTTTGGTGGCGTCTTTCAGGTTTTCTACATAGAATATCATATCATCTGTGAAGAGTCGAAGTTTGACTTCTTCCTTGCTGATCTGGATGCCTTTTATTTCATTTTGTTGTCTGATTGCTGAGGTTAGGACTTTCAGTACTATGTTGGACAACAGGGGTGAGAGTGGGACATCCCTGTCATGTTCCTGACCTTAGGGGAAAAGCTCTCAGTTTTTCCCTATTGAGGATGGTACTACCTGTGGGTTTTCATATACAGACTTTATGATGTTGAGATATGTTCCTTCTATCCCTACTTTATTGAGGGTTTTTTTTTAAAGTTTATTTTATTTATTTATTTATTTATTTATTTATTTATTTATTTATTTATTTTATTTGAGAGAGAGAGCACACAGAGGGAGAGGGAGAAGCAGACTCCCTGCTGAGCAGAGAGCCCAACATGGGGCTCTATCCCAGGACCCTGAGATCATGACCTGAGCCAAATGCAGACACTTAACCGACTGAGCCACCAAGGTGCCGCTCTTGAGGGTTTTTATCAAGAAAAGTATGCTGTATTTGTGAAATGCTTTTTCTGCCCTTATTGAGAGAGAGGATCATATAGTTTGTATACTTTGTTTTATTAATGTGGTGTATCATGATGATTGATTTGCAGATGTTGAACCATGATTACAGCCCAGGAATAAATCCCACTTGGTTGTGGTGAATAATCCTTTTAATGTACTGTTGGATATGATTAGCTAGTATCTTGTTGAGAATTTCTGCATCCATGTTCATCAGGGAGAGTGGTCTGTAATTCTCATTTTTAGTGGGGTCTTTGTCTGGTTTTGGGATCAAGGTAATGTTGGCCTCATAGAATAAGTTTGGAAGTTTTCCTTCCATTTCTACTTTTTGGAACAATTTCAGAAGAATAGGTATTAATTCTTTTTTAAATGTTTGGTAGAATTCCCTTGGGAAGCCATCCAGCCCTGGACTCCTGTTTGTTGGGAGATTTTTGATTACTCATTCAATTTCTTTGGTTATCGGTCTGCTAAGGTTTTCTATTTCTTCCTGTTTCAGTTTTGGTAGTTTATATGTTTCTAGTAATTTATCCATTTCTTCCAGATTGCCTAATTTGTTGACATATAATTGTTCATCATATTCTCTTATAATTGTTTATATTTCCTTGGTGTTGGTTGTGATCTCTCCTCTTTCATTCATGATTTTATTTATTTGGGTCCTTTCTCTTTTTGATAAGTCTGGCTAGGGGTTTATAAATTTTTTTAGTTCTTTCAAAGAACCAGCTCCTAGTTTCATTGATCTGTTCTACTGTTTTTTTTTTTTTCTCTATCATTGATTTCTGCTCTAATCTTTATTATTTCTCTTCTCCTGCTTGTTTTAGGCTTTATTTGCTGTTATTTTTCTAGCTCCTTTACGTGTAAGGTTAGGTTGTGTATTTGAGACTTTTCTTGCTTCTTGAGGAAGGCCTGTATTGCTATATACATCCCTCTTAGGACCACCTTTGCTGCATCCCAAAGGTTTTGGACTGTCATGGTTTCATTTTCATTTGCTTCCATGTATTTTTTTAATTCCTCTTTAATTTCCTGGTTGACCCATTCATTCTTTAGTAGGATGTTCTTTAACCTCCATGTATTTGTGGTCCTTCCAAATTCCTTCTTGTGGTTGACTTCAAGTTTCATAGGATTGTGGTTTGAAAATATTCATGGTATGATATCAGTCTTTTTGTGTTGGTTGAGGCCTGATTTGTGACCCAATATGTGATCTATTCTGGAGAATATTCCATGTGCACTCGAAAAGAATGTGTATTCTGCTGCTTTAGGATCAAATGCTCTGAATATATTGGTGAAGTCCATTTGGTCTAGTGAGTCATTTAAAGCCCTTGTTGCCTTGTTGATTTCCTGTTTAGATGATCTGTCCATTGCTGTGATTGGGGCCTTAAAGTCCCCTACTACTATTGTATTATTATCAATGAGTTTCTTTAAGTTTATTATTAATTGACTTATATATTTGGCTCCTCCCAAGTTAGGGGCATAAATATTTATAATTGTTAGATCTTCTTGTTGGATAGACCTCTTTATTATGGTATAGTGGCCTTCTTCATCTCTTATTACAGTCTTTGGTTTAAAATCTAGTTTGTCTGCTATAAGTATGGCTACTCCAGCTTTCTTTTGATGTCCATTAGCATAATAAATTGTTCTCCACCCCCTCACTTTCAATCTGGTGGTGTCTTTGGGTCTAGAATGAGTCTCTTGTATGCAGCATATATTTTTTAAAAAGATTTTATTTATTTTATTTGACAGAGAGAGAGAGAGAGAGCACGAGCAGGGGTAGTAGCAGGCAGAGGGAGAGGGAGAAGCAGGTTCCCCGCTGAGCAGGGAGCCCGACATGGGGCTTTATCCCAGGACCCTGGGATCATGACCTGAGCCAAAGGCAGACGCATAACTGACTGAACCACCCAGGTGCCCCTTGTAAGCAGCATATTGATGGATCTTATGTTTTCATCTATTCTGATACCCTATGTCTTTTGATTGGAGCATTTAGTCCGTTTACATTCAGAGTAATTATTGGTAGATATGAATTTTGTGCCGTTGTATTACCTATAAAGTTGCTGTTCCTGTAGATTGTCTCTGTTCCTTTCTAGTCTTTTTGGCTTTTGGTCTGTCTTTCCTGCTCAAAGGGTCCCCTTTAATATTTCTTGCAGAAACTGGTTTAGTGTTCACAGACTCCTTTAGTTTTTGTTTGTCTTGGAAACTCTTTATCTCTCCTTCTATTCTGAATGACAGCCTTGCTGGATAAGCTATTCTTGGCTGCATATTTTTCCCATGCAGCACATTGAATATATTATGCCACTCTTTTCTGGCCTGCCAGATCTCTGTGGACCAGTCTGCTGCTAACCTTATGTGCCTACCCTTGTAGGTTAGGACCTTTTTTCCTCTAGCTGCTTTTAGATTTCTCTCTTTATCTTTGTATTTTGCAAGTTTCACTATGATATGTCATGGTGTTGGCCTGTTTTTGTTGATTTTGAGGGTAGTTCTCTTGGACTTGAGTGCCTGTTTCCTTCCCCAGATTAGGGAAGTTTTTTTCAGCTATAATTTGTTCAAATAAATCTCCCTCTCTCTCCTGCTCTTTCTCTCTGGGCCTTCTATGACACAGATATTATTTTACCTTATGGAATTGCTGAGTTCCCTAAGTCTACCTTCGTGTTCTAATAGTTTCTCTCCCTCTTCTTTTGAGTTTCATTATTGTCATAATTTTATCTTCAATATCACCTATTCTCTCCTGTGCTTCTTCAGTCCTTGTCGTGATCATATCCAGTCTGTTTTGCATCTGTTATAGCATTTTTTAATTTCAGCCTAACTAGTTTTTAGGTCTTTTATCTCTACAGCAAGGGTTTCTCTGGTGTCTTCTATGCCTTTATGAAGTCCAGCTAGTAGCTTTATGACTGTTGCTCTAAATTCTTGTTCGGATATATTGCTTATATCTGTTTTCAGGAAGTACCTGGCTGTGATATTTTCCTGACCTTTATTTTGGGGAGAATTCCTCCATCTTGTCATTTTGGCTTAGTTTCTTTTACATGTTATGAAAGCTTGTTATGTTTCCTGCACCTCAGAGTAATTCTATATTAAAAAGAGGTCATAGACTGTCCGGGGCCTGACACTTCAGGAAGTGTTTCTGGTGTATGCTGTGTGCACTCTGCTGTTAGTTTTGGCTGCTCTTTCCCACTGGTCAGTCCTCTGCAGAGCTCCTCCTTTCTTGCAGTGGGGAGTGCTTGGACCTTTATCTAGGTGTGCTTTGATTTGTTTGTTTAAAAAAGCCTGGAAAAAAGGAAAGAAACAAAAAGAAAAAAAAGAGAAGAGAAAAAAAAAAAAAAAACCCGCTACAAAAAAAAAAAAAAAAAGAGAGAAAAGGAAAAGGAATGAAAAAAACCAGACAGATAATAAAAAACAAAACAAAACTATAAGCCTGATTCCAAAGAAAAAGAAAGGAAAGTAAAGGAAAAGGAAAGAAAAAAAAAGAAGCCTGATTCAAAAAAAAAAAGAAAAAAAGAAAAGGAAATGAAAAAACAAACTAACAATCAAAGAATAAACTATAAGCCTGATTCCAAAGAAAAAAAAGGAATAAGGAAAATAAAACACATCCTGGTCCTAGTTCCACCAGAACTGAAGGGGATGCTTTGAAGCACTGTATGATCTGTAGACTTGGTGCTTGCGGCGTGTTGACTGTGTTGCTCTTCTGGTGGCAGAGGCCAGCTGTGCTGGCTGAGTCAGTCCTGCCCCTTTAGAAAAAGCACTTGCCAGACACGGGGGTGTGGGTGGGGGGGGGTGGTTTGATGTAAGTGATTCCCACCTCCACTGGGGGCCGCTCTGTTGCTCTCTGAAGTCTGACTGTTCTGGTAGTGAAGGTAAAGTGGCGCCACCCCACTCTCTTCTCCTGGAGAGGGGATCTCAACCCTCATGCCCCACTGTTCAGGAAGCCCTCACAGAAGAGCAAAGCCATTGGTGTGTCTGGTGCCCAGCTCTCTTGTGTTTTATCTTTGGCATGTGGCTGGGATTGAAAAGTCTAAATCCTGAAGGAGCCAACACTCACATCCTCTCGCTCTTCTGGATTAGAGCCTCGCTGCACTCTGACTAGTGCCTTTTGTCCCAGAAAAACAGTCCCCCCTCCTGCGTGGTGCTCAGAATCTATGGTGTGTCACCTCGAAAAGCAGAGACTTGTTTATCTACCCTCTGGGCCCACCTTTGTCCCCTGCTATTGAAAGACCATTTGCTGGCGCCTGCAGGGTGGGTCCTTTGTCCTTGGAGAGGCAATATACCCTCTTCCAAATGTACTCTAGGAAGGGGAACGGTCTCTCCCAGTGTGACCCAGAAGATGTCTACACCACTTTGTGCACGATCCTGGGCCAGAGCCCTCCTTCCCTCCAAGAGCCCACACTACAGAGCTGCTCTAGTGGAAGTTGTGCACTTCCAAAATCAGAGCTTGGTTTCCACTCACTATTTGCAAAAACCTGTGACACTCAGTTCCTCCAACTCCCCAGTCTGTGGTCCATGAGGTTTTCTTCTTGAGCAACCTGAGGCCACAATCTCTCAACTCCTCTCTCCCTCTCTCCTTTTTCTCTCCTTGCTGAAAGGGTTCCCTCCCCCAGTTCACATTCATGTACCTGCCACGCTGTCTCCCTCCAACTGTGGAGATCCTTCTTCCAATCCTCACATTGATTCATTGGGTGTTCCAATTGATCTGACCTCAGTACAGCAGTGTTTGAAGGAGGAGGAAAGCCCAGGGTCCTCCCACTTCTCTGCCATCTTAACTCCTCCCCCTCCCAACTTGTCATTTTAAATGGACACTTGTAGATATTTCATTTTCTGACATTTTCACCTTCTAAGTTGCAAAACATCAACAACCACAATAATCTACTTCACCTGGACTCCAGCAACAGAATAAATGATACTCCTTTTGGTATTACTACTCTGTGCATTTTAAAGTCATGATTTTCACATTTTTGAATGCTCTTTTTTTTATTAATTAAAATTGCTCTGGGCCTATGTGGATGATGATCTGGACTTATCTAGGGTATAACATACAATGAAAGCAACCAACAACAGTGGAACCCTGAGGGACTGAACATAGACCAGAACAGCTCATGGAAAATAACACACAGGAAACAAAGTGCACTTGGAAGCACAGTTTATTTTTGTCAGGTTCTTGGCACCTGGTTTTTCAACTAATGCTATTTCTTGAGTTTTGAAAGAAATCATACACATTTTTGCTCTAGGAGCACTTAGAGCAAGAACAGCATCAACCCATTTCTAAAAATATTTCCCAGTGGATAAACTGTTAAGAAAACATGTTTGTATTCACACTTTGAGTAGAAATATTTACTATTCAGACTCTGTACTTGAATGTTTTTTTTAATCAAGTCACTAAATTGGCTTTTTGTGAAATGATGACCAAAATTAGGGTACTGGGTCACCACCTTTATAGCCAAAGCAAATGATCAAGGATTCCAGAGCCTTGAAAAAGCCTCTACTGAAACAACTTACATTGTACTGAGTTTTGTTTGTTTTAATTCAAAAGCACAATATTTCAGTAGAAGAACATGTTAGAAATTAGTTCCTAAAAATTTGAAGGACAATGAATATTTGATGATATATTGAAGCTTTAATGAAAGATTCTTGCATTCATTAAAAAATGAGCTCAGACAATTCTAGTTCTGTGGATGAATGTCTGAGCTGATTGGCTTAATGTCACTATTGTTTTTCCCTACTCAAACTTACATTCTGTGTATATTTTATATAATTCTTGTTCTGAAAAAATTTTTTGAGTGTAGACTGGGTATTTAGGAGTCTCTGAAATAAAGTAACTTAATGGCTCAGCTCAGCAAGTCTTTACCAGCTATCAATCAACCTCTTATTTCATGTTCTACTATCAATCCTACCTTGAAACTTTTGACGTCTTTAGTAAATGCCTCGACTTTAAAATAGGACAATTTACCCATTCTGGACAGTGTTAGGAATAAAGGACAACATTGCCAATAGTTTTGTTTATTCTTTTCTTGCAACTTTAGAGTAGGATCATTTATTTATTTAAAAGGTTATATTTATTTATTTGATGGAGAGAAAGAGAGCGAGCGAGCACAAGCAGGGGGAGGAGGAGAGGGAGAAGCAGGCTCCTCACTGAGCAGGGACCTCGATGTGGGGCTTGATCCCAGGACGCTGGGATCATGACCTGAGCCGAAAGCAGAGCTTAACTGACTGAGCTACCCAGGCACCCCTAGGGTAGAATCATTTAACAAACACATTTTTTTTGCAGTGATTTTTGTTTTTACTAAGCATATCATTCACTGATTTTTGCTATTTAACTGTTCAGTGTTTAGCTCATTCAGTGCTGCCTGATGATAAACCTTTATTTCATTTCTTTCACTTAGCTGTCATGAGATTATTTCCAAGGATGATAAAACCAAGGGAGTTTGAAAGGCAAATACAGGTTCATAAGCTAGCCTGCTTTATGACGCTCAAGACCTTGACATGGCTCCTAGGTAACAAGCTGCTTGTAGAGTCATTCTTAATTCCACCACCTATGATTGGGGTGGGGCAGGGTGCTAACACAGTACAGGCTGGTCAAAAAATTGGGAGCAAATCACTGTAGTTAGTTATCATTTACTTTTTTTGTTGTTTTGGGGGAAGAATTTTGTTTCAGTTTCAGAGAGCTTTAGAGAAAGGATGATATTAGCATAGAGAACTTGTTTGTTGATACAGTTTATATTATTGCAATTTCATATTACATTTGAAACTTTATATGCTTCCTTATATTACTTTTTCCCCAAGATTGGATTGCACCAGGATTTGTGCTAAGTTCTGGGAAATAGGTGGAATGTTTCTCTACTGGTTTACATATCATTTGAAAATAAATAGACTTTAAGACATTGTAAACAGAACCCTTTTTGATGTTTTTAAATGGCAAAGGGCCATTTAATAGGTTTTCACCCATTACTTCCTCATATCCAATCTCTTCTTCCCCCCTCCTTTTTTTTTCCCTAAGTAGGTTCCACACCCAGCATGGAGCCCAAAGTGGGGCTTAAACTCATGACCCTGAGATCAAGACCTGAGCTGAGATCAAGAGTCAAATGCTTAACTGACTGGGCCACCGGGTGCCTTTTCTCCCCTCCTTTTTTGAGGCCAAATTGAGGCAGTGGAATAAGGAGTATAAGAGAAGGATTGTGACTAAGTGGTCGGCAACACTTCTTCAGCACTTCAGCATTCTGTGTAAATACAATAATAGAAAAGCAAAGAGCCAGAGGCCCAATGGCTACTTACCAGGAGTTCAGCCATTCTTTTAAAAAAAGATTTATTTATTTTTTTATTTGAGACACACGCACAGAGGCAGAGAGAGAGAGAGAACATGGAGGGAGGGGCAGAGGGAGAGAATCTTCAAGCAGACTCCCTGCTGAGTGCTCGGGTCCAATGTGGAGCTCAGTCTCACAACCCATGAGATCACAACCTGAGCCAAAACCAGGAGTCAGACACTCAACCAACTGAGCCACTCAGGCATCTCAGGACCTTAGCCATTCTTATCAAGCAATGCCAGAAAATCCAGAAGCACGAGGTCAGTATTCTTAACTAGTCATCAAAGCCACCAGAAACAATCTTTCAGAACTTTCCTTCTATTTCTGCTTCTTTTCCTTCTTCTCCCCATTCCTCATTTTTTGGGCAGGTGCTCTTTATTTTTTCTTATCCTGTTCTGGCTAATCTGCTGGTTGCTTGAGTTGGAAAGGGTTAAAAAGACTTGAGGTGAATTTTGGAGAGGAAATGAAAGGAATGGCCAGAGATTCAGAAAGAGGTAACTGGGAGAAACACACTTTATGAGACCCTCTTAGACTTTGGGAGAGTCCTCATCAGGGAGGAAATAGTGGCTTCACTATGTGGAACAATTTTAGTTAAGATTTTGGGGGCAGCAATAATTGTAATATTTGGAAATCACTGGAAATATATTTTTTTGAGATTTTATTTTCATTTATTTGACAGAGAGAGAGAGAGAGCACAAGCTGGGGGAGCGGCAGGCAGAGGGAGAGGGAGAAGCAGACTCCCCACTGAGCAAGGAGCCCAATGTGGGGCTCGATCCCAGGGCCCTGGGATCATGACCTGAGCCGAAGGCAGTTGCTTAACCAGCTGAGCCACCCAGGTGCCCATACTGGAAATATTTTTCATAAAAAATTAAAATATCATAGTTTCATATATTAATATGAGAAAATATAATAAAAACATCTATTATATATAGGGATAAATGGCATGAATTCTATCATAACATAAGTACCAGAGAGTTATTGAGTAATCAGAACAAAAAAAATTAAAGGGCCTTAATATGACAATGTAAGTCTCATAAAAAAGAAGTAACTTAGTAAGATCAATAATCCAGGCTATTTTTTATGCTGTCAGTTCAAATTAAGAAGAAAAATTAAATGAAGTATTTCAGCTAAAATGTATCATCACAAAGGGAAATGAATTTACCTCCTAATTCCTGGCCCTCAAGCAACATGGATAGTATTAGCTTAGAACTTTGCTGCTTCCCTTTCTCCCATCTCTTTGAGATGATATCTGAAACTCAATAGGACCTTATAATTAAAGAATAATTTACTGATGGTGAAACACTTTTCATTTCACTAAATAGATTTGAAAATAGAAATTCACTAGAACTGATAATTTCAGGGATCCTGATGCCAGGAATGGGTGACATCAGCCAGGTTTTTGTGTGAATATCTTCAATGACTGTTCAAGATTTTGGGGTTTAGCCAAAATCAAAACATGTTCTCCATGCTGTTGCATTTTACATTCTGGGTTCTTTGGTTAATATGACTACATGCTCTATAAAAGAGGTAGAGAAGGCAAGGGAAAATCCAACAAGGGAAAATAAAGTATTTGACCGCTATTCTCTATATGGTAACAATCTTCAGGATGTCCAAAAATCATAGAAATGTCAAAGCAAAATTAGGGTGAGGAAACCCAGACAATGTGGGGCCTCCTGTTCATCATGGGAGGTGCCGTTTAGTGTCAGTCAATAATCTGTTGAATGAAAAAAATGAATGGCCAAGCCAGGACACAAGCTTGTCTAACTCACTAAAGCAGCTGTTTGTTGAACCAAATGTCCAGAATTATAGAGAAGTGAAGGAAATAAATGTAAGGCATGGCATCTTCCCTTAAGATATTATCTATATCTGAGAATTTTACCTTCTTTTTGGGGTTTGCTATCTTGGCTTGATTTGATTTTCTCCCCACTTCGCACAATGCAAAAGTACTTGATTTATGCTAGTAGTAGCAATGCTAGTGCTAAAGGAGCATTTCTCTACATGTAGTTTATTAAGATAAAATAAAAATAATTATTTATAAATACTGAATGTATTTATTAAGATATTAATGAAGATTTCATAACACACTACAGCTTTGCAATAGCCTGAATCTTTACATTATCTGAGTACGAAACTGAACTCTCAATTTTAGGTTTGAAAGGGGATTTGAGAAACATCCCTTTGAGTACAAAGGGATGTACTTTTTCCCAAGCATGAAAGCATTGTTATTTCGTCTGCTCTTGCCGTGCATTATTTTCCTAATTTAAAAGGGCAGCCTTCCATTGCTTCTATGTATTTTGTTTCATAGGATGGCAAAGTAGAGAATCAAAGGGGATGTTCCTTGGTAAGGAGAGAGTTTGTACCCTTAAATTACTTATCATTAGTGACTTTAGGATCTTTGAAAGTGTAATACATGTTTTGAAATGAATGCCCTGCCCAGATAATTGTTTCTTCCTCTCAGTTCTTTTAACTGTTGCTAGAATCTCAAAGATCCATGAAATCTGTCACTCTTTATTTATGTGATCTCAGACTGTCAATTGTGTGATTACATGAGATACTACTTACCTTAGAGCTCTGAGGTAGCATTTTGGAATTTATCAGGGAGGACTCAAAAGGGGGTTATGTTAGATATGGCTACTGTGAAAAATTCTGCACAGTCAGAATGACAAGACTGTAATTCCCGTGAATCTGAATTAAGAGTTCACATTTATAGAAAGTCAAAGACATACCAAGAGATGCCCCTGGTTCTCTGTGGTTAAAGGCATCTTGTTAGAAAGTTATATGTAAGTCAAGCCATGCCTTGGATTTGAGTAACCAATTATCTGAGACTTTTTATTCCCTTACTTGGTCAATGTGCATTAGAATGCATTTTGGAGTGACTTCTCATATTGAAACACTTAATAGCATAAACCTTTTCATTTGTCAGGATATCATTAAAACTTTATTCTTTTCTTTAGGTTGTGTAGTGTCCTGGAAGAAGGTAAATAATGCACTCTGTCTGAATTATAAACTAATTCAAAGCCATGTGAATTTCAAGTCAAATCCAGTTACTATTCTAAACAGATATAGTGATAGGACGGGCAGAGGGTAGGTCCAAAGACTACAAAACCTTTAATACGAGGAGCCCAGAGGGCTTATAAATAATGAAAGAAAGTAAACATTTTATTCATATCACAGAAAAAAATAAGGAATAACA
Source organism: Phoca vitulina (assembly GCF_004348235.1). NCBI lineage: Eukaryota > Metazoa > Chordata > Mammalia > Carnivora > Phocidae > Phoca > Phoca vitulina. Next base: position 7,190,991 of record NW_022589710.1, on the reverse strand, counting down.
ATACAAAATGGCTCATCCATATAACTTTGGCTGCAATATTGTGTACATTGGTTACTACTTAAGTTTTGATCACAAGAATGCTGCCAGGAGAACATATGTGCTTTTTTGACCTGCACAGGAATTTTGATGAATTACCTTCCAAGCACCTGATAAGAAAACTTTGTTATTGTAGCCTTAGAGGTAAAAGTCAGACGAGGGAGTAAAAAGTCCAGAAAAGAGCCTTGAGCAAATGGGGGTCGGGTCCAGTTGTGGATGCAGAATGAGGTTAATAGCAAAATGCCCTGGAGATCTGTACCAGAAAAGATTTTGGTTGTTGAATATATTTATTAACCATTTATAAGATGAGGTGACTAAAGGAATGATATTATTCAGTGACCTTAAATTTTCGGTCCAATAAGGACCACAAGGGACTCCAGCAAGAGTTAGCAAAAGTAGGTAATTGGACAATATGATGAAGATGAAATTTGAAACAGGCAAGTGTGAGGTGATGCACATCTAAAAGAACAATTTAAGCTAATCACACACAGTGATGGATATTGAATTAGCCATAACCTTCCAAGAAAAAGATCATGAGCTTTGCTCAATGTGCAACAGTGCTAAAAATAAGTCACTGGAAGAGGAGTGAGAATAATGTGGAAAATATTAAGGTGCCATTATATAAATTGACAGCATATCCTTGTCTAGAATATTATGTTGAGTTTTTGTCACCTCATCATAAAAATGGAATGGAAGAAACAGAAAAATGTGCTGAAGGCCAGCTAAACTGATTAGAAATATAGGATAAGCTTCATTATGAAGGGTATATTTTTATGTCGCATTTAAAGATCTCCTGTTGCAAAAATCCAATAGTGATATAGAAGGCATTTCTGACTCTCAGCATCTGAGGTATGCCTATTAAAGAGAAAATAAGCACTCACATTTTGCACTGTAGTTTCTAGACTTGGGTAATCAAGGCATTTTTATCCTTAAATAGTGTCTTATGTCCGCTGAAGGCAGTATAAGTTGGTGGCATTTTTTGAGGAAAAAAAAAAGAATATATTCTTGGAAAATACCTCTTATCTGGGCCAGATCTGATGCTTGTCTGTGCTTCACTTTTTTAGTGATAATTGGTATTCACAATGATAATTCCAAGTCATTGCATGATCTTAAAACCCTTACAAAATCAGAAAAAAAAACTAAACAAAAATTACAAACAGGTTTTATTTAATATAGTTGAATAAATAAAATTTGGCCTATTTTCCTAAAACTTGGGCATTGATTGGTCTACTAACTTGTTAACCATAATGTTTATTTCCTCAGCACATTCCATCCTTGGCCACCAAAGGTAAGTTATTATCGTTGTTTTCTAGTCTCTGTTTAGCCTCCAAGTCCCACCCAATTTAATAAAGAATAAAAATGAGATAAAGATGTAACAACAAATGAGACTAAAAAAAGGAAAGATCAGACACTGCTGTTCTTCTCTCTTGTTGCCTGGGGACTTGTGGGCAGGGAGTGGAGGTGGGGGAGTGAGGGTTTCTATCTCCATTATTATTTTTGTATGTATACACATAGCCCTGACCGTTAGAATTTACTGTGAAGAAGGACTGAGAAAAATGTGCAAGATGAGCTTAAAAAGAGCTGAATCTGGTATGTGGTAACAAGAGTAATAAAGTTGGGCTGAGTATTGACTCAAGAAACATTAGCCACTGAGAAATCAGTTTCATGATGTCTACAGTAGCGTTGCTCATACTTTCCTTTCCTAGGAAAACTATTTATATAACAAGTAACATCTTGGGAATGGTTTCTTCTGTAATGAAAAAGACCCTTTATTGCTTCAAAGGATAATCTCTACCAGGATACAAACATCAACAGTTGTTTCCATAAGCTAAATGAAATGTATTTCAACATTTATTTTTATCTCTAAAACATTATGTGTTGCTCTTGTACAAATAATGAAGACCAACCAAATGAGAACTAGCAAAGTCCATTTATTCAGGCATTACTATAGCAAGGGAATCAGCCATTTATGTCATTTGTGTTTTGGTAGAGACTTAAAGGCAGGCAGGGGAATGGGAAAGCTTTATGGTGGAAAAAAGGGAAGGCTTTAGATGTGTTCTAACTAGAGGCTGTTAGCATGGAGAAGCTGTAGGTAAGCTAACTAGAAGTGGGGCATCCTATGTGATTGGTCAGGGGCACATATTTGTCTTTTCTTAGTTGGTTCTAAGTTGGTAGCAGGGACAAAAATTAGAGAAGCTGTCAGTTAAGACCTGGATGTTTGGGGCTGACTGTTAACAGGGTTCATTGTTTAGCTTCCTGGTTTGTTATTAGAGATAGTCTGACTTGTAGGAGGCTGGCTATTGTAGATAATGAGTTGGTTTCCTTGGCAAGTTGCTTCAGGTTGTGGGTCAAAGTTCTGTTTTATATACAGTCTGACCATTGTCCATTTGTACATTCAGTCTCTCATTGCATAAAACAAAAAATGAAGTTTACATTTTCAGAGACCTGGAGTCTTGAAAGCATCAGACTTTGATTTTTGAATAGATTTTTAGTTTTCTAATGCCTGAAATAAATTATCACCAAATAAGAAAACCTTTGGAAGTTTTGGCTTGCTTGTGCTTTGGGTAAGAAGTGACCTGAGTATACAATTTTCATTCAAATAAACTAACTCTAAAGTTATAGAATATGTAGTTGAAAATATCACTGTATTTGAATAAGAAAAAAGACTATCACATGTTTGCAACTTCCTCTGTACTTTTGTTTTATTAATTAAAGAGTATAACTTTTGATTCAAATCCCTTTGTATATAAGGCTATCTTGAAAGTTGCCACCAAGGCACCATTTTGGAAACTGTTTCAGGGATCTTACTAATATTCTAACTGACTGAAGGAGCTTGCACAGCTTCTCACGTGCCCTAGTTTCCTCTGAAGGACACAGTGTGAACCAGGAAGATCTGCTTTAGCAATAAAGAACCTTGATTGATGGATTAAATAATATTCAGTTTCCAAGTTGGATGGTATAAAGCAAGCAGAAAGAGCTAATTTTTTTCTAGGTGCTAGCACTGACATTTAGCCATGTATAATGTACTAAAACAATTAACTAAAATATACCGTTCCTGAAATGTGCTATAACCAAATGCACTATATTTTTCATATGATTTGCAATTTCCGTGGAGAGCTCATTTGGATTACGTTTATAATATTCATTTAGCAAACTCCATTAGCAATGTTTACAAGTGCTTATGGATCTGGTAAATGAGTTTGCGGATATGCTGTGAACGAAGATAAATGCATCCATTTGTGTATGGGATCTAATTCATAAACTCATTCCAATCAGGCAGAGTGTATAGCACATTAAACTCTAACCTGGGAGTCTGGATTCCTATATGGTTTCTACAGTGTTTCCTAATATGACTTAATCAGTTAACTTTTTGGCTTCTTGATTTTCCCTAAAGGAGAAAAGTCATTGCAAAACTGGATTAATACAAGAAGCTGAGCATAAAAATCCTTACAGGCAGGCAGGCAGGCAGGCAGGCAAACAAACAAACAAACAAATCAATACACAGAATAGAGAGATAGTTGATTCAACCTCTTCCAGGTTTTTCATGGAAAACTGTTTCAGCACAGTCAGGTTCCTAGAATACTAATCATGTTAGAAGGAATGTAACTTTTTGAATTATTTGTGGTCACCTGAAAAGGATTCTGCATAACACAAAAGGACCTAATCTAAAAAATGCAAGTGTTCTTATTTGGAGTGGCTGATTCTTTGATGGAAAATGTCTGGAGTCCTGTTAAAAGGAGAACAAAGGTCCTTTGTTAGATTATTAATGATCTGCATGAACTGTGGATCTGCCAGTTCATGAAACCCAGATTTCTAGGTCATTGTTCATGCTGGGTCTAGATGGGGATGGGGATGTGGTACTTGGGGAGATAATACAGGTCCGTGATACCCAGACTTTCATAGATCTGCCAGGATTAGGAAGAAAGCCTATAATAATAATAGCTAGTATTTATTGATATTTACCATAGGCTCCAACCATTTTACATGTAACTCTAATCCTTAAAACCATCCTTATGAAGAAAGGTACTATTATTTTTATCTTAATTTTACAAATGAAGAAACTAAGGCTTAGAGAAGTTAAGTAGTGTGTCTTAAGGTCACACAGCCATAGAGTAGCAGTTTCAGAATTTGAACACAGGCTTTCTGTCTCCTGCTCTTTACCAGTATATGGCAGATAACTGATATTTTCCTTAGAACTTACATTGAGGTACAAAACTGGCTGAAATAGAAGAATCAGCAATTTTCCCCAGGGTTATATAGTTTTCTTTTGAAGTAAAAGTTCTGATTTTGGCTTGCTAAAGACATAGGGTATAATTCCCCACCTTGAATCTAATTAATATCCAGGACCCAGAAATTTCCCAATCATCTTTGATATGATAAGAAACTTATCAAACAGTGCCATCCAACGAGAATATTTTCTTGTCTTCTTTCAAAATCAAGTTGGGAATTTCAGTTATTATTTAAAATTTTTTTTCACAAATATAGTTTTTTTTTCATAGAACACAGATGCTCTTAACTCCCTAGCAGTCACCATCTGTACCTCAATTTACATTTCCCAAAACACTGCTGACATCTGTTTAAATGCCAATCTCTCCCCAACTTAGTAGGATTTTAGCTCAAAAGTGATATCCTATGAGCGATTTGGAGTTTCAGAGTTATGCTGATTTTAATCAAAAGGCTCAATGGCTACAGATAGACAACCTTTATTTGTCCCTTTAAGAAGATTTCCACAAAATGCAGGCTAATATTGAAAGTGATCGGTCATTTCTAAGAGAATGTGGGACTATTTCATCTCTAGGACGAGGAAGGGAAAGTTTCTGAGCTGTCATGGAGAAAATTCTGGGTGATTAGGAGTTCTCCCAAAGAATTGCTGCCCCTGATTCCTTGCTGTTGGTTGGGACTCCTTCTGTACAGAGATGCCTGACTTTCTTCAATGAATCATTATGTGAGGGGAGGCATAGAAAATACGCCTGGGGATAGACACCGTGTAGGAATGGGGATGAAACCTGGCCGAACAATGGGACTGAGAAGATAATCCTGAGCTGTGAGATACTGATTTTTTTTTTTAAAGAACATGTATAAATTATGTCCCTAAATGAGTATTGCTCCTTTATAATATGCATCCAAGGAAACGATAAATGTATAAATCCAATAGTGCTATAATTATTCAAAACATTCTTGGAGTTACTTTGGAGTCAGGGGCATTTTTTTTTTTTTTTCAGGGATGTCAAATGTTTATTTAAGAGAAAAATGGACAAATCCGGTAGTCATCTGGAATGTAATGTAGCTATGAAGTGAGTTTAAGGGGCCACTGTTTCCCAACTGGTTCATAAACTGATTCTAAGAAGGCAATTTTATTTTTTACTTACTTTTTTTTTTTTTTTAAGATTTTACTTATTTATTTATTTGACAGAGAGAGAGAGAGAGAGTACAAGCTGGGGGAGTGGCAGGCAGAGGGAGAGGGAGAAGCAGACTCCCTGCTAAGCAGGGACCCTGATGCGAGGCTTCATCCTAGAACCCTGGGATCATGACCTGAGCCAAAGGCAGATGCTTAACCAACTGAGCCACCCAGGCATCCCCAAGAAGGCAATTTTAAAAGATGAGTTTTATAAAAAAGCATAAACAATGGAAGCATCAGAGGACTAGGTATGTAATCCCTTGAGAAGAGTTCTTCATTTAGAAGTATAAATTTGGGGGACCCCTGGATGGCTCAGTTGGTTAAGTGTTCAACTCTTGATTTCAGCTCAGGTCATGATCTCGGGGTCCTGGGATCAAGCCCCACGTCAGGCTCCCTGATCAGCGAGGAGTCTGCTTCTCTCTTTCCCTCTCCCCTGCCTCTCCCCCCTCCAAATAAATAAATCTATCTTAAAAAAAATAAAGAAGTATTTGGTTTTGTTTGTGTTTTGGAATCAGACAGATCTGGGCTTTAGATCTGACTTCATAATGTTTCAAGATGTGTGACCTAGATTGCTTAACTATGTTAAACCTCAGTTAATTTCCTCATCTGTAAAATGGAGATAATTATAGTATCTACTATAGGATAGTAGGCATTGTAAGGATTAAAGAAGGTAGTATATGTAAAATACTTTGCCTAGTACCTGGCATGAGCATTCAGTAAAAGTGATGCCAACTCATATCCTCCCTCGTACCCTCAAGGTATATCTAGACTCTATAATCTCATCATGGGATAACCTGTGATACATTAGAAGGACTTGGAGCTGCCGTTTATTTGGCTGTAAAGGATCTAGGCAAATCATTTAACTTTTAGGGTCTCGGCTTCCTTCTTTGTAAAGTGGGTATAATAATACTTCTCATGCCAGATTACCCTGAATATTAAAGATAATGTACATAAAGAATTAAGAGCAGTAATTATGATTATTGTGGAAAGCCTATTAAGATAATAGCTTTTTAATGGGGTTCAGATTGTTCTACAAAGATGATAATAAATTTAATGTGGTACTAATACTTGCATTTTAAAACTGATCAAATTCCAGATTGCAACTTGGGAATTACCCAAGATGGCAAATATCTCTGGGCATGACTCCATCACACCTGGATTTATTAATTTCTAGGTTGCAGACCTAGAATGTCATAGGTTAGTTTGTTCCACTTATATTTCTGAATGAATTTCATAGAATTCCTAGTGTTACCAACATAGGGCCTTAGGTTAACTACAGAGTCCAGTGGACCAGCACTTCCATGGCTAGAAGTTTTTTCTTATCTGCAGATCAAGATGTTAGAGAATAGTTTCAGTTATGAAATATTTCAGTGAATTTTTTAAAATGAAAATGAAAATTTTAATAGAGACAGGGCATTACTCTCTTCCCATTCCAGCATTAAACTTCCCCCAACAAGTCTTCAAGAAATTCTTATAACAAAAGAAAATCAGATCCTGTACCAACATTTCTCTTTCAAGAGGACAGAATATTCATATTTTCTTTCATTTTGTTTGGCAAAAATGTCTCAGTTAAAATGAGATGTCTGACTCATTTCTACAGCCAAATATTTCTGAAATAAAAGTTTGGAGTTACAAAAATAAAAAAAAAATCAAAATCCAATTCAATTCTAAAATAGGCTTAAAACTTGCTGATTTAAATCAAACCAAAATGTTTAGGAACAAAATTGTAGTTAAATAAGTAGTTTTCAAAAAAATTTTAAAAGAGTGGAATCTTTTCCTCACATTGAATCTTACAGAGTCTAAAATTGGAAATGGATAAAAGCAAGGCTACTATGATTAAAGAAGGAACAGAGAGACCTATCCTTCACCTGGTTAACTTCTCCTTCCTTCCCTCCTCCATCTCCCATGATCATATGACCTTCCCAGAAACCCCAAGACTACCAGAAACATAATTTGGGATTTGTTACTCTAGATATTCCTTTGGTTTCATCTCTCGCCTTTGTTAAAAAAATAAATAAATTAAAAAAGGCAGTCTTTTGTGCCTAGAGCCCTAATCCTGTCAAATTGAGTAGGCAGGAGACAGGCATGTTTATGCCCTGACAGCTCAGTTCTTTTTGCTTTGCCCAGTGTTTGGGAGCAGGGGTTCTGAATATAGACAAGTCTGTCTGCACGTTTGATTTCTATTGGTGGTTTAAATTTCTCCTGGTTGATTTGGCAGATTTTCTCTAATGACTTTCACATCAAGAGGACAGGTACCACAGTCTTAAAAAGTAGCTCTACTGATGTTTGATAACATTGGCCATATTAGTACTTTCTTTTGTCAAAGTACAATGTCAAAACAGGCATGGGGTGGGGACTTGAATGCTCTTATAAATTGTAAAGGGCATAGACTCTCTGTAGCATATCCCACCCATTTAGGAAAGGTTGTTTTGCCCTTAATAAATTGCCCATGGTGGGACGGGGGATAGGGAAGAATGTTGATGTGGTTCATGCAGAGATTCCCTCTGGTGTCCTTTAATTGACATCTGGGTTTTAGAATCCAATTGCCAGAAATCATCCCACTCAAGGAGTAAAAATAGTGCAGCATAGCATCATGACCCTAAACCATAAGGTAAATGAAAATTGTGGGACTGATGTTCCAAACTGGCCTGACTGCATAGGATCTGATGGACAGAGGGAGGGAACTGTGGAGGAGCTGCAGAATATAAATAATGAGCAGGGCTGCTGGTTTTTGACCTCCCGGTTGTGTGCTAGTCAAAGTAGTCAAGTTCGAATCTAGAGGTTTATCATAGCCCCCTAACAGGCACTTGAAGAGCTCTACAATTTCAGTCCCAAGGGTTTAAGAGGAAGATGACTACAACTCCACTTTCCGTATGCTGTGTGTCTTTGCGCAAATTACTTAACCTCCCTAATTAAACCTTGGTTCTTTCAGCTGTAAATTCCAGTATTTCTCAAACTGTGCTGAAGAACCAGTTTTTTTTTTTTTTTTAAGTTACCAGTTCATGTATAGGCTATATATGTATTTATAGTATGACACAGTAAAAATGAATTCCTAGAAATACATAAACTTTTTATTCTTAAATTCAACAGATATAAAATGATTCTGTCAAATTGTTTTTAAAGTTTCTAAATATTTACTCTCAATTTCTGTAGTATTTTGTTTTATACTGCAGACTGGTAACAATTTGTGGGCTGACACCTATATGTGGACCAGTATCATTGGTATGATTGGTACAGACACTACTGGTACTCACTTTATATAGGGGTATTATGAGGCTAAGTGGAATAGTACATATATTTGACAACCATTGTCATAATTTTTATATTTTGTATAGGTTTAACCCTTGGAAAGTCATTTTATCACTAGTAAATCCCTACCTTTGTAAAACCATAACAACCCAGAGGTTTTCATAAAGAATACATAGGAAAGAGAGAGAAGGAATGGTTTAAATCAACGTCTCTTGAGAGACTGAGAAATGGCAGGTCTCAGGAACACCAGATGAGGGTTCAAGTTTTGGGAACCAATCCATATGCAAAGTACAAGTCTCAGGGCTGCTACTTTAAAAATGTGAACCGAATGTATCCAAACCAGGTTCCCCATCTGGGGGAGAGAGTCGTATCTGCTGCATAGTCAGTGTGATGCTCTGGTGATTAGGTGGGTCCTGGATTTCATTCCCCTTGTTAGAGCTGCTGGGTAGCTGACCAGCACAGTATTTAGTGCTTGATCTTAGAGGCACACAGACCTGGGTTTGAAGGTTTCCTCCTTATTGCTGGTGTGACCACAGATGAGGTTATTTATGTTCTCCAAGCTCCTGTTTTCTCATGTGTAAAGTGGGGGCTGGTAATAGTGCCTGGCTTCTTAGTGCTGCAAATGGATTAAATGAAATAATTAAATGAAATAATTTTTGAACAAATAATGGTAGTCATAAGGCCAGAGTGGGCAGTTCAATTTTAGCTAAGTGACGCTAGCACATGGCTGGATTTTGCTTGGTGTGATGGACAGAAGGGGCCGGTGGCAGCAGCGTAGCCCTCTTAAATACAGTAGAAGAAAAGAACCCCAAACCTTAGCACACTGGTTTTAAAAGCTTTCTGACCCTTAAATTATGACTTTCCCTGTAGCTATCTAACACTCTCTCTCCTTCCCTTCGCCCCAGCTGTGAAAGAGATGGTTATAATATGGAAAAATGAATCAAAGTCTTGAATACATCATCTAAGGTGAGGAAAACGGCAGGGGTTGAACAGAAGTCTGGGGAAGCAGAAGCCCCCTTTTCTTCCCTATCTATACAGCATGCTGAGACTATTTGTGATTAAAATTCTTAACATGATTTCAAAGCATCACCTTCCTAGGTAGATGACACGCAAAGGCAGCACAGAGATTGAGGAATGATCTGACTCAAGTGGCTCATTTGTAAGAGCTTGAGTAACACTCCATAATGAATTTGCTATTTACTGATAGCAGAGCATTCATTTGGCATTAATGGACAGGGCCAATGTACAGTCATAGTTATTTTATTTAAATTCAGGATTTGGTACCAGGCAACTAAATTGCTGCAGAAGGAAAGTGATATGCCAATTTCAAAGGTGCTTATTGCCATACTATCTCATAGCTGAAAAATAGAAGATACAGAAAAGAGCATGAAACTGTAAATATTAACTAATGATAATAATAATGCTGCTGCTGCTAGTAATACATTTTATTTGGAAGGTACATTTAGTGAAGGTAGATTTCCTGCAAAGTTATTGGCCCACAAGGGGTGAACTTAAGGTGCAAGACTGGCCGATGTGGCTCCCAAATACTTTTCCTAACTTACACAATTATGGGGAAAATTTCATGGGGTGTAATTTTTAATTAAGCTTCAGTAGGCTTTTAACCTCACCCTACTCTCATCCCTAAACTCCTCTTTAGTTATTTCTGGAGCCCTTAGACCAGGTCGTGTCTCGTGTGTGCCCTAGAATGAACCACCTCTGATGTCTTAGTCTCCTCGTCAAAGGACCTTGACATTACTTCCTTCCGGGTGGCTCTATAAGAATGCTGCCCTGCCGGTACAACTCCCCATCCTTTGGGGGGCTGTCTAGACCATGCAGGCTATGGTCTGTGGCAGAGCTGGCAAAGTAGTTCTCTCTCCTAGTCTTCCATAAACATAGATATCCATGTTTCTTAAATTAACCTCTTTCTTATAGGAGCTCAAAATCAGACCGTCAGTCTAGGTTTTTTTGTGTAGGTAGCAGGAAGTCAGGTGAGGATAGAGACCATGTCATTCCCTGCCTTGACTTTATCTGACTTCTCCCAGGGACCTGCTACAAAGCCCTCATGAATATTATTTATGTAAATAAACATTGGCAAAGTAGAAGGGATCACCCAGCTCCATTTACCAAGAGCATCTGGATCCTGGCTCCAGTCCAGAGAAGAGTACCCCTAGGATGAAAAACTGATTAAGTCATATCTACCATTTATACTTTCACATGAATGAGTTTTTAAGATATTTTTCTAGGAGCATGCTTGGCTGGGAGAGGAGCTGGAAAATATGGGTCACCTGAGATGGAAGAGATGGGGTGGCAGGGCAAAATGTTAAGGGTACTAAAACCAGTTTTGACAACTTCGCAGTTGTACTCTAAGATGGCCTGGCTCAGTCTCACTATTAGCAAAATTTAAGAAAAACCAGGAATGAGGTGGGTAACTGTAGCTGAAGTAGACCAAATAATGAAAGGAAAATGAAGTTCAAGTATTTTCACATGAATCTGCCACTGTGCATGTTCTGCTTCAGTATTTGGCATTTCTAATGTTGGGTCTGAATCCAGACCTTTGAAAAATTGAGGATAACCATCTATAGAGACTGATAACTACTCATTGCTGATTATGAGCAGTAACCTCTCAGAAGTCATTCATTTCCACCTTTTGTGCACAGGTCTTGTCTGAAGGTATGTGTCAGAGGAGAGCTGTAAAGGATTCCTATAATTTTGACTCATAAGGGAATACTGTAGTCATTCTCTGAAATCTGTTTCTCTGATGTCCAGGTTGCCTCTGCTCTAGATTTGGTCTTTGTAGGTCTTTGTAGGTGGAGAGAAGGCACATGGGGACCAGGAAGGACTTGTTTAAGCCTCGTGTGTGCCTCACTCAGAGTCACTCAGCCTAACTGGATCATTTCCAGTGAAGTGAATCCAGGGAGGTAGTGCAGACCGTTGGAGACATATGTACAGTCAGGGCAAAGGTTCCTCCCTTTATCATCATCAAAGTCTTTTTAAGATATGGCTTTCTTCCCTCAGGGACCTCATACTTTAACAATTTTATTTACCAAACAGTATTTATCAAGTAATAATGGCTTTGTTTTTCTTGTTTATTAAGATAAGCTATGGGGGCGCCTGGGTGGCTCAGTTGGTTAAGCGACTGCCTTCAGCTCAGGTCATGATCCTGGAGTCCCGGGATCGAGTCCCACATCAGGCTCCCTGCTCGGCGGGGGGTCTGCTTCTCCCTCTGATCCTCTTCCCTTTCGTGCTCTCTGTCTCTCATTCTCTCTCTCTCAAATAAATAAATAAAATCTTAAAAAAAAAAAAAGATAAGCTATGGATAACTGTAAATCAAAGTTTTTGATTGACATATGATAACTAGGTCACCAATGTTATTAATGCTATAATGCTGTAAAAATTAAAACAAAATGAAAGAAAACCTGGTGTGTGTATTTATGTTTATTTTAGTTATATGTATGTTTGCCATTAGGATTTCAAAATACTAAATATAATTCACAATGCCTGTTTCTGCTTTTACTCAACCTTTGAGGAATGCCAAATTGAGGAATGCAGGATGGAAAAACTTTCTGGGGTCTACTGGGGTTAAGAATATATGGAGAGCCACATCATGCCTTTGGAGACTTTTCTAGAGGGATTTTTGAACTTCAGCCAACATCTTGGGATGAATGATGGGGTATACCTCTTCCTTGGGTAGTTCAGCACTCTGCCTAAAGATCCAAAGGCTATTTTCAAGCAACCAACAAGACTGGTTGTTTAGCTGACTCTCTTTCTAACTATCCCATTTTATTTAAGTTTCCAGTCTTGACACCACAGAGAGAATATTGGATTAAAATGGTTTTACCCAACATTAGATGAGCTGGGTGGGCAAATTCAGCCTATGTGGCAATTTCCAAGCAAGTCTTTATTCATCAGTCTTTTGAAATACGCCTTTTATTTACCTCAGGGGCCTGAGGAAATAGGTGTTGGGACTTGGGTGGCACTTGAGCCACTTCCATAAGCACCTGTTGTAAGTCCTTATCTCCACTGGCCAGAGAGAAGAGTGAAAACAAAATGAACGAGTTCAGCAGTTTGCCTCCATGAAGGAAATGTCTGTTAAGGTATTTGTACCTTATGAGTAGCTTTCAGAGCATTCATCTACAAAATCTTGTATCGTCTTTAAAAGGATAATGGAAGCAGGATATAAATTGGGAAGTAATTTAGACTACAGTATTTTTAAGAGGACTCACTAAGTTATTGACCCTTTGTAGTTAATTAAAGCAGATAAGAGACTTCCCATATGAATGATTAATTTAAAATATATATAACAGGCAAATACACATAGAAGACTTTTCATAAGTGATTGTGGCTCAACTGCCTATTTAAACCAAACATACATTTGATTGTTTTTAAATATTGATGCCTTTGCTGTTATTACAAAACACTGAGTAGGAGTTCACACAATGAGGGTGATATGTGAATGTGTCAAGCTAATGTCAAAACAACAGCCTTGAGCAGCATCACAGTCTGACAGGTTTCAGAATGGAGTGACTGCTGACTGGACTACTCCAAGGCTGAATTAGGTCTCTCCTTGTAAGGACTTTGCTATTTTCTTGGGTGTGTGCAGCCTGGAGTTATGTCAGACTTCACTGATTATATCCCTGTGTAGAGAGGGAGGGCATGAACTTTGCCAACAGGAGGGATGAATATGTATGGTGTTTTTCTTTGGATCAGGCTGACTGCGACCTCTGCTGAGAGGGATTGTGTGACAGTATGCTTGACTTTCTTAGCATGAGGCCTGCCAAATAAAGCAGCTAGGTCACACGTCTCATACAAGGGCAATCAACCAACCAGTGCCGAACTTCTTAGAGCCTAGAAAGCACTTCTTTTACTGTAGGGCCACTGAAAATGTGATTTCCTTTGCCTGGAATAGTTCTGGCTCCCCTGAAACCAGAGTAAAACTGGTCCTCTCTGACATCTGCCCACAGTGGAAATCTTGGCCTACATGCCATATCCCAAAGACACCTTTCCTGACTTCCCAAACTAACTTAGGAGGACCCTCTGATATATTGTATTAGTCAGGTCTCTCCAGAGAAATAGGACTAATAAGAGGGATACATGTGTGGTGGGCAGAGATAAAGAGGTTGGAGGAGTCCAAAATCTGATGAGGTGGACTGTTAGGCTGGAGACACAGGGAAGAGCCTTTGATACACTTCAAGGCCAAAGGCCGTCTGTTGGCAGAATTCCTTCTTGCTTGAGGGGGGTCAGTCTTTGTTCTGTTTGTTCAACAGATTGGATGAGGCCCATCCAAGTTATAGAGGATAATCCACTTTGCTCGTAGTCCACCAATTAAAATGTTAATCTTATCTAAAACATACTGCCACAGGAGCATCCTAAATAATGTTTGGACAAATATCTGTGTATTATGGCACAGCCATTGATGCATAGAATTAACCATCACACCTAAGTAACATTATCTTATCTGTCAGTAGTTATGCATGTGAATGTTTGCAGTCCTCACTAGGCATGAGAACATAGGCCATGTTTGTTTGTTATGTTTTTGATACGTACCCTGAACTCAGCACAAGGCCAAACACCAAGTAGACACTCACTGAGTATTTAATTAAGTTATTATTCATTCAACAAATACTTACTAAGTACCTATCCTATGCTAGGTACTTCTCTACTTGCCAGGGAAAAGCAGTGAACAAGACATAAAATTTCTGTCCTCTTGGAGCTTCCATTCAAGTGGGAAAATCTAAAAGTTGAGATGTTTTAATAGGGATGTGACCTGATCTGACTTTGGTTTTAAAAATACCACTTTGGCTGCTATATTAAGTGGACTGTTAGGGTGGGACAGGAGGGAAGAGTGGGAGCAGAAAGCATCAACTTGGATGAGATATGATAGTGGCTTGGACTAGGCTGGTAGAAGAGGAAGTAGTGAGGAGTTTAGATTTGGGACTATACTGAAGGTGGAGAAAACTTCCTGAAGTGATGTGAATGTGGAGTATGCATGATAGAGAAAAGTGATGGGGCCTAAATTTTGGGTCCAAGTAACTGTGAGGATGGTGTTCCCACTTATTCGGTGCAAAGCTCAAGGGAGAAGCAGGTTTAAGTAGGAAATCAAGACTTGTTCTGGATGTGTTGAGCTTGACATGTGTGATTGATATTTGAATGGAGACGGTGAGAGGGCAATTGAGTATAGAAGTCTAGATCTCATGGGAGAGGCCTGTCCTGGAGGTGTAGACTGCCTATGAAGCCATGGGATGGGAGGTGATCATATAAGAAGTATACGGGGATTTGAAGAGGAAGGTGCTGAGGGAGAAGATGTGCCCTTGGGTTTGAATAGAGGAGGAATATCTGAAAATGAGACTGAAAAGGAGTGGTTGGAGGTAGGAGGAATAGCAGAAGGGTTTGGTGGCTAGGAGCCCAGGCAAGAAAATGTTCCAAGAAATAGGGAGAGATCATCTCTGTTTGCACCTAAATGAATGAATTAGGCCCCAGAATCTATGAAGCACTCAAATAACCCAAAGAGTTATAAGATATGATATTATGTCCATGTGCCTATCTGGGAAGATAAATCAATTGTATTTGACTGGAACATTCCTTGAGAGTTGTGGTGGAGAAATTGGGGAAAAAATAGAAGAACATTTTTTTTTCTCTTCTGGGATTAGCCACTCTTTGCTCTATGAGAAAGGGGGAGCAAATGTATTTGTTTGTTTTAGCATTTATTGAGAGCCTGTTATGTAACAGGCTCTATTTAACCCTTAAAATTATAATTCTGTGAGTTTGTTCTGAAAATCAAGCTTTTAGGGCAGTTGCAGTTTTATGTTTTTCTCTCTCTGTCTCATATTCCATCATAAGAAGTCCATGCAAATTAAGTACCTTGAACTGAAAAGAAAAAAAGAGAATGTCCTTCTAGAAATATATCACACAACGGAAAGAAATCTGAAGTTCAGAATTTTAAATTAAGATCAGTAAAATACCAAGAACAGAGTCCTATCAAGTGGAATATGGAGATGATAGAGGATAGAACATCATTAGGAGAGAACATTTATTGAGCATTTACGGTATGCCAGGCATTTTCTAAGTACTCAGCACATATTGATTTATTTAATATTTACAATAACTTGATTTAGCACTATTACTCTCATCCTAATGAGGAAACTGTAGCATTGACAAATTAAGAAATTTGTTTCAAAACAAATAGCTTGTAAGTGACTGAGCCAGGATTTAGATTTGCTGTCAGGCTCCAGAGTCTACATGCATAACCATTATGTTTCATTGCCTCTGATAACCCCGTGGGATAACTTCTAGAAGAAGCATGAAAGTGGTATTGGCTTGGGGGTCCAGTTGAGGTTCAGGAGAATGGTGGCACCGGAAATGGAGGTAGAAGCAAGATCTCTGAGATTTGATGACAGAGAACACTGGAAAATCTTTTCAATGAGTAGAGATGTCTGAAGAGGTGAGTGGTGTGTGTGTGTGTGTGTGTGTGTGTGTGTGTGTGTGTGTGTGTGGTGGGGAAAGCAGTAAAGTCTATCCACACCTGTCAGAGTGTTTTAGCAATGCTACTAGCCGCTCTGCCTAATATGTGCTCCAGTGCTTTGAAGAATAGGGTACAGTCTTCTCTAGGGAGGCAGGGTGATGACAGCTGAATTTCCATGTTCCATGTGTTAAGGGTTTCTTTGAGGCAGGGATAATACTGACAGCTTGGTCCATCTTGCTTGTTTCTGAAAATCTCTAAGCATGGTCCACAAAAAAGTCTGTGTGGTTATATTTTGATATAGTTATCAAACCAGCAGGCTGATAAGATTGATAAGAAAGAGAGTGGCAAGAATAACAGGGAGTTCCCTGTAAAGGAGAAACAAGGGACACCCGCTTGTTCAGGGATTGGCATCACCCCTTCTGTAATTGCCCACCCCATTGTTCTCTCTCACTGTAACAGGGCAGGGAGGATGGAGTTCACCTTCCTGAACTTTCAGAAGCAGGGCCTGCTTCCTTATTTATGCCTGATGCCAAGAGATCTACCTGCCTTCTGTTCTCTGTGCACTCAGTGGAGAGAGGAGATCAGGCCTCAAAAGACTTGTTGCAGCTAAACAAGTCTCTGTTTTCATATTAAAGAAGTTCAAAATCATGGCTGCCTCATCTCGGTGTATTAAAGGAAAAAAAAACCCACTCAGCTATTTATTTTTTTTTAAACAGGGGAAAGAGCTAGATTACTAACTAAATAAGTGTTAGCAGAATTCAAATAGGTGATAATTGCAAAAGGAAACCTAAACGGGCTTTTATTTTGCATTGAAGAGTGAAAAAGTCACTGGTGTTTTCAGAATCATGGAGAGCCTAACCCTTTGTTTTCCAGGGTTCAGAAGAATCTTTTGGAATTCTAAAAAGCCTGACCTGAAATAACATTCACTGCTCACTGAGGGCTGAACTGGGCTAGCTGTCTAATTTTCCCCATGTTTCTTATATTCGTAGATGGTCTTCATTTGCACCTCTGGTACTAGTCATAACAGAAAGCAATAATTGCATTACCCAAAAGCATCTGCTTTGATATAGTGAGAAAGTGTTGACTGGTGGATACCTTTTTCTGTGGTGTCCCAACACCAAATCTTGCATCAAATACCTTGTTAGACTAGTTATCTTCAATACAATTCAACTGGCCATTATTGGAGTCCAGCTAGATTGATGCACAGCACCGTCCTAGTCCTTGAACTTGATGGAGAGGGAGTCAGTTGTGCTTCCTGCTCTCTTCTGAGGAGGAGACAAGTATAAATAATTTCAGTATGAGGTAGACTGTGAACTGTAATGTAGGTATATGCTGAGTGCCATGGGAATTATGTATAATGACAACATAATAGAATGCTAAGAACAATCATATATTTAATAAAATTCTGTGATGATGACTATGATAAGATGGGAGCAAAGATGAGGCTTGAGATATATTTGGCCTATAATAACTAGCATTGGATCCATATCTTATCTGAAATCTGGACCACGATAGTTTCTCCAAACTAATATTAGCTGGCACTTTTGAATGATTACTATGTTTCAGGTTCTGTCCTCAGTGGTTATAGAATATTCCATTCATACTGTAGAGATAGAAACTGTTATTAGCCCAATCTACAATGAAATAATGTGCTTAGAGAGAGTAGGCCACTTTTCCAGTGCCATGTATTAGTGATGATGAAGCTGGAGTTAGAAACTCGGTCTGATGTACTTTAAAGGAATTCCATGTTACTATGAAATGGATATACCAAGATACACTGACCTCTAGTGTAGAGCACATTCTGTCCAGAAGGCTGGTGAGAGTTGTGATCCAAAACTATTTTTCCTCAGGTTTCTTCATGTCACAAAAGAAATAATGAAATTGTCTTGGGCCAAAATTTAAAAATTATTTGTAGTTATTGGTGCCAGAGGTGATTTCATGGTGAAAATGGCAGTGTCAGATGCATGAGCTGGGTATGGGATACTGGTTTTGTCAGTGCTTTTTTACAGCTCATCCTTGTAGAGCATTGGAATTCTGGAAGAGGTAAGACATATAGCAAACAATATGATAGCTAACTAGAAATTGAAGGAAAGTTCCTTAACTTCAGTTAATAAGATGTAGATCTTCTAATATGTTCAAAACAAAGAGTCATTTGATAATGTTATTCTGAACACGAAGGCATGGAAGGATGTCCACTGGAAAAGTATTGCAGTATGAGGTTTGGCCTAACACTATTATTTTTGAAACAGTGATTCAGTTGCATTCAACACTGTATGAGGTTGTGGTGAAAGGCTTCTCACGTGCTCAAGACGAAATTACAAAGTGAGGTAATTGTTCAACCTTTTCAACATAAATGTAGTCTCTAGTCTGCCTGAAAGACAGTAGGCTGGGATTTGGGTTTTAAATTTGCCACTAAGTTATATTTTCCAGTTTGTCTCTGTTTCTTGCTCTATCCAGTGGATGTGAGGGCACTCTAACTGTGAAATTGGAAATCATGGTTTATTCAGTTTAGATGTTTCACTGCTTCATGTGTATCTGTCACTGAGAGGAAGAGCATTCCGTGGCTGAAGCTCAGCTGTGAAGTGGGAATAATAGTACCTATCTACCCACAATATTATTGGGAGTTATCAGTGAGATAGTGGATATGAAAGCTCTTTAACTAGCTAAAAGTATACTTAGTGTGAGGCCAGGCATATTGCCTATACTAATTTATATATTTATATAGCATCTTCAAGGGCTTGTATATATTTTTTTATTTCTCACAACACCCCTTAAAATAGGAAAATATTTTACAGATGAGGAAACTAAATCACTGAGTGATTATGTGACTTATTGGCAATTAGAGAGTAAATTAGTAGAATAAGGACTGGACCACAGCTCTCCTAAATTGCTGCTGGGCACTGTCCCCTCCAAGTGTGATATATTATTATTTTGCTTTGAATCACAGAATAATGGAGAACAAGGAAATTGAGAGTCGTTTAAAGTAGTTTTTCAAATGGCCTGAAAAACAAAAAATATGGTTTTTTTTCCATTTAAAGCAGATTTTGGAGACTCGTTTATTGGGGGAAACAGGGCCATTCAGGAGGTAATTCCTCATGATGTTTGATTTTACTTTTTGGTGGGCAGTTGCCTTTTTTTTTTTTCTCTGCAGTAGAAAAATATTACTATTGTAAGTGAGGGTTGAAATGTGAAAACAGGCTCTCAAATGAAAATTGTATGGGGCACTTAGCATTCTGAAAAATATTTGAGTCATTATATTGCAGTTCTAAAATTGAATCAATGCTATATTTAATAAGGCACAACAGGCCATGAATTATTGCACATTAATTCATACCCAGTGTGTTGCTAGGCACATGGCTAAAAGCTGAGTACAGTCAATGCAACTAAACATGAATACACCATAATTCACACACCAGAGGGGCCCACTGTAATTATAAAATGCTATTATAAAGAGTTATTTAAAAATATTTAGATATGTTAAGTTTTATGCTTGCATTATTCATGATATATGGTATTCTCATAAATTTAGCAGCTCACTCCCCTTTTCTCAATACCATGATTCTAAGATTTACATGTTAAATCCTAGATCTCCATTTTCTGTCATCATTAGGCTCCCTAAGGCTAGAAATATTCTGTGGTTTCCAGTTTTCATTTGGGAAGAAACAGAATTTTCTCTAAGCAAGAAGTGTCATACCAAGCTGGGTGTAGCAACGTTTTGATGAAGGGCAAATAGTGAAGGGCTAGAAATTCTACTGCAGTTTCAGTGGAGACAAAATGATGGTCAGGCTGGAGGGTGGGGCTGGGCTCTCCCAAGAGGATGCTATTGGGCCCTGAGGAATAGGAAAACAGAAGGAAGCCCTGATGTTGGTTCCATATATAACAAGGATGGTAGGTGAGAGTCAGTTAAAGGAGTGATTGCTCTGGTCTGCTTTTATTTTTAACTTCACAAACTATGGTTTGCATTTAATGTTGGTAATTGTTGATGAGGAACTTTCAGGAAAATGTAACTCATTCTACAAATATTTATACAACACTTCCTGAGGAACTATCTGGGCATCATTTCCAGTGACCCAGGAGTATCATGGAGATTGCTAGGATTCTAGAGCAGGGAGCTCTGGGTCCTTACCCTCACATCTAAACATGATGCAAAATAACTGTTGCTATAATATGTACAATGACACTTAATTTTTATATAACATTTAAAATTATGTTATTTATGAAAGAAGTGTTTGGTATTTAGATTTTTATATTCATTGGTACTTGTGTAACTGACTTTGTTAAAATGATTAAGAGGAGAAAAATTGACCTTTTACCTCCCAATCAGTCAAATAAGATTTTCTTTTTATTTATTTATTTATTTTTAAAGATTTTATTTATTTATTTGACAGAGAGAGACACAGTGAGAGAGGGAGCACAAGCAGGGGGAGTGGGAGAGGGAGAGAGAGAAGCAGACTCCCCGCGGAGCAGGGGCCCAATGCGGGGCTCAATGCGGGGCTCGATCCCAGGACTGTGGGATCATGACCTGAGCTGAAGCAGACGCTTAACCATCTGAGCCACCCAGGCGCCCCAAGATTTTCTTTTTAATTATTGTTTTTCCTGAAAATCTGTTTTATTCTTGCCTTACCATATTAAATTGTGAATTTATTATCTATATTATTGAATTGTATTGTAAACTTTACAAGGCAAGATATTAACATAAAAGCTAGACTTAAATACTATTAAAAGCCAAACAAGGAAAAGTATTGCTAAAATTAATGAGCCGAGTTCAATTTACATTTCTATTACCAAGACTAATTGTGAGATCTTCCACCTTGATTAGAGTTCTTAGTAAATAAAAATATGCTCAAACTTTCTGAGTGTTTGAATTGCTCAAGTATTACAGGAAATTAGACTTGACCAAGACATTCATCTATTCGGACTAAGGATGGAAAAATGAACTTCCTTAAACAGTGAGTCTGTGGATACAAACTAAAGATCTATGTGGTCTGCCTCATGCATTTATTAGTTGTGATTTTTAATTGCACATGTTGTATTGAAACTTCAGCCATATTAAAACATGTTAAAACTAGTTAGTTCCCCTCAAAAATCTGCAAATAAAAACACTGTGCTTAGGATGCTAGTTCTGTTCTCAGACTAATGTAATGACTCTCAAACCCCAAAGAGCATCAGAATCACCTGGAGGACTTATTAACACAGATTGCTGGGCCCATCCCCAGAGTTTCTGATTCAGTAGTTCTGGATAGGGTTCAGTAATTTGCTTGTCTAACAAGTTTCCAGGTGATGTTGCTGTTGCAGGTCTGGGATCATATTCTGAGAACCACTGATGAATTTTTTTGAATTACAGTTAGTGTTTTAGTTGATGCTGTTAGCACACAAGTTGGTATTTGTGGAGCCTGGCAGGGATAAATTGAGTCTGTGATTTATTTACTTGATGACTAATAAGGCAAGTTAATAGGTCTAGATTGAAAGAAGAATGTTCAACATAGAATACTTTCCAAGTTTCTGCCCCTTATGAGTATTAATAGGTCGAAGGCTTTCAATCACAAATGCAGTTCCTGGTTTATGAATGGCTTGTTTTCCAAAGTTTGTTGTTTCTTTTTGAATGTTCCACAGATGGCAGAACTAACTAGCAAAAGAAAAAAAAAAGCCTATTAAATCCATATGTGTCTGAACCACAGTACCAGTTTAACTCTTATTTTCCACTACTTCTAAGGAAATATGTGTTTCAAATTAATAATAATTAAAATTTATAAAACAAATTAAGATGTTCAAAGTGCTTTCATATGTATATCTCATTTAATCCTCACAAAAATCCTATGAGAAAGATCTTCATTATAATAACTTTAAAGGTATGTTCTGCATAAGGTCATGCAGTCAGACTCCTTGACTCTAGACCCCATGCCCTTTCCACTTGCATACTTCTAAGTGTCACCTGGGACCTTGGGACTCTGGGAATGTATGACTGTGCTGGAAGCCCTAGCCTCTGAACCTGGCTGGTTTTTAACCCTTCCTACCTGAATTTCCTGGGTTAGCACCTGTTGATCTTGGACTAGATCTCCTACTTATTCCTTTATTCCTTATACCTAATCTTTGACACTTTTCTACTTTAGCTGTCCTTATTGGATTTGATTTCTGACTTCCTGGGGTAGCTTTCATTTGCCTTTTCTGTCTGGTAATTCAGGTCCTGTCATAACCAAGAAGTGTTTAAGAGAAGACTCAGATTTCAGGCCATGAACTTCTTTGCCTTTTAATTTTGGAGTCAGAAAGTCCCCTGAATAAGTCTACTTTTGAGGTTAAAACTCAACATAGAGTGGTAAAGAAGACTGAATAAAATGTCTGTTTTTGAAAAGCAAATATTCTCTTCCTTAATATCAGTAGAGACTTCTCCAGCTTTGATTCAGAAAGTTGACCATTATGGTGGTAGACGAGCTAGATTTCTAGTGTGACTGATGAATTTAGGGAAAAGCCAGATTATTACAATTATTGAATATGTAAGGTCCCCACTCAATCCAGGGCACCAGTGCATAAGCAAATGGTTTGCAAGTCCTTTGAGATATTAGTTATTGGCCAGTCAAAAATATGATAATATCCATTGCTGGTTGCCAACTGAGGATGCCAGTCTTACAAGGCACATTCCTGGTGTTAAGAAGAATCCAGGTAGTTCTAGTCCTCAAGGCTGCATTTTTTTCCCCATATACCTCTTGGGTCGTGTAAAGATGACTTAATCTTCAGTTGTTCAAAGTGCCAGTTTTACAAATACAATGGTAGAAGACAAGTAAGTCCTCCAGCAGCCTTAATTAGCACAAATATAAGTACATACCATTAAGATGAAGAAGAATATGTGGCATGTCTATCTGATTAAAGAAACGCCAGTGATGATGGCAGAGTGGTGCCACCAGAAACAAGGGGGCCAAGGTCGCCTTCAGGCCCATGGAGAGTTAATATTAGCCCTCTTCAGACATGAAAAATAATAATTAAACACTGCTTGTCAATTAATGCCAACTTAAAGAAAGGCCCTACACTTAGATTAAGTGAGGAGCACGGGTTGCTTGAGAACAGCAAGAAAGGAGGAGGGAAAAGGGTATAAAATAATGGAAGAGATAAGGTGAAAAAGGAGAATAATTAAACACACATGTACTTTCACAGAGTTGGGGCACTCATATTTCTAATTAGAATTTCAATGCAGGAGCCCAATTTAACCTTAGGGAGTCTTTATATTCATGTCACTGTTGTACACAGCAATCAATCCAACTCTGGCATCTTACTTGCAAGTTGAATTTTCATATTGCATTAGTGGAGCCCCAGCCTCTTTGTATCTTTAATGGGTATTTTCTTTTTTAGAGCTTTAGTGTGTGTTTTGTCTTCTAGAAAATTCTGTGCTGAGAGGAACAATAGCCATTTAGATACTGGAATTCAAAAGAGTCAGTGGCTTCTTGACATTAACCCATTTCTTTCTTGACAAATGCAGTTATGCTACTTCTGGTATTATCTTCTATCATGTCTGCCTGAGTGAAGTTAGAGGAATAATCCATGTGTGTTCAACAAAACAGCTTGGTACATTAGACAGTGAATGGTAAATAAAAGAATCCAGAATTCTGTCTCCTATGACTATATAGTCAGCAATTAACAAGCTGCCTCATAGTTCAGTTCCTCCCAAATCTCTGAAATGGAATTTTGACTTCCCTTTGTCTTTCCCTTCTATTGTCCTCAGCAGATTCATGTTCAACTAGCATTTTCTAATTCTGGAACATATTACAGAACCACCACCTATCGCTCTATATAGCTAAAAGGTCAGTGGTTCTAGCCTTCCATCTTACCAAATTGGGAAACTAAAACCATAGAAGTTAAATACTTTGCCTTAAATCAGATGGCTCAGGAGGAAGTGATTTTAACTCATACCATTTAATGTAATTTAGACCTTAGCATATCATTAATTCCTCTCAAGCAGGAATTTATGACCTCTATGATACTACTTTTTAGACAAGCCTGAAAATAACAGTTCTATACTAGATCAGATCTAAGTATTATCCAGGCTTATAGTTTATCTCCAACAATATCAGTAAGAGGATATTTTGTCCCTACTCCTTCTTCAGAGTCCTGATTTTCATCTGAGCTCTCAGAAACTACGTTTGCCTGTCCATCTCAGTATCTGCATAGTTTTGCCAGGTTCGCAGTTTGAGGCCAGAATCAAGAACCAATACAGACCCTCAGTGAGTCTAGCAACTCAGAGCAATGATGATCCGCAGAGAAGTACAGCCTATGGATTTATCTAGAACGAAAGATGGTGAATCAGGGTAGTAGGAACTGATGGGGATATTGGCATGGAACCCAAGACATCTTTGGTTTCCCAGTCTAAAGAGACTGGAGGAAATATTGGTCACTGCTTTAAAACATGGGCTGGGCAGCCAGGCTCAGTCAGGGCTCGTGTTGGACCATACTCTGTGGTGGGATTTGTGAGGCTAAGACAAGCAATCCTCCCAACTGTTAGCCAACCCTGAGATGTGAAATTTCCAATGCTAATAATCCTTCCTAAAGCTCTTTTTGTACAGTTTAACTGGCTAAAGGCATTATGATATCTAATAAGAAAATTTGTTAGAAAAATCTTATACATTATCTAGATTTAAATATTTTGCTCACTCAGGTTAAGAGAATTGAAATCTACTGATCATCTTTGCATGTTGCCAAGTGGAGAGGTACAGGTTCCCAAGGGACAAGCAGATAAATGTTTCAGTGGGGTGGAGGGAAGAAAGCTTTGGTGGTGTTCAGGTCTGTGGGTGCTGAATGGAAGTAGTTGAAGAAGTGTCTGAACCTTAAGGACACTGAGACCCTGTCTGAGGGTGATTTGGTTTCAGTAGATAATGGGAATGACTCAGTCATAATTGTGCTTTAATATAGCACCTGCCAATAGTATATGGAATAAATTAGAGTGAGATAAATCTGAAGTTAATGCAGAAATTTAGGCTGGGGGCAATAAAGGCTTGAAAGGGCAGTGGTGAGGGGAAAATTGGCCAAAGATAAACTATCCTTGTTCATAGGTTTTTTGGGGGGGAAATGGCACGGGGATGGTTTGGAGCTGATAGAGCAGTTTAGTTTAGCAGTTTGTTCTTTGGAAAAGGCCTTTATCTAATCCTTAGCCCCATGTTCACCATATACCTATTGTTTGTCTCTACTCCCCACCATTTTCTAGGGAAGTTCCAAATAGAATTACTTACAGGTGAGAACAAAATTAAGGGAGCTACAGGTATACCAACAAGATGCCTTAGATTATTTTTCTTCTTACTTGCTTCTTCCCAGCCCTCTCTTCCTAAACCTAATTATTTACATTGACTTGAAATGTGTTGTTTACCTGATTCCCAATTTCAAAAGTGTATTGAATGTTCATTTTCTTTGTGGATCTCCTTCCTCTGCCTTGATGTGATCTCTGGGCCTGGTAAAACAACTGCTCTCCAAAGGCAAATTAGGTAACAAGGCAAACCAGGCAGGCAGCACTTTCCAGAAGATTTCTCTATTTTTAAAAATTTATTTATTTTAAAATTTTATTTACTTATTTGAGAGAAAGGGGCAATCTCAAGTAGACTCCGCCTGAGTGTGGAGCCTGACGCAGGGCTTGATCTCATGACCCTGAGATCACCACCTGAGCTGAAATCAAGAGTTGGCGGCTTAACCAACTGAGCCACCTATGTGCCCCAAGATTTCTCCATTTAGATGGAGATATCTATATATGATCTGATAGACACACACACATACACTGATACATATCAGATCATTTAATTGCAATATAGAACTTGGCATTTGAACCCCTGAGGACAGGATCTGTGTTTATCTCACTGCCTGGCATATTGGAGAAGCCAAATAAATGTTGATCTAAACAGTTCTATTCAATTCACTATTAAAGAAGTACCTATCATATATCTTCTTGAATTTATCACACATGTGCACACACACACACACACACACACACACAAACACACATCTTTTCCAGATAATGGGGAGGAAGTAAAGGTAGGCCACATACTGTGTCAAAGAGTTTACAAGTTCGAATGAGTGAAATGCAAATTATAATAAAAGTTTGAAGAAAATGCTGCAGGATATGAAAGTGGTAGGTATTAAATAAGATAAAGGACAGGGAAAGGCTTCATGGAAGATACACCTGAGCTGAGCCTTGGAGGATAAATCAAAGTTGGAGAGGAGATGGAGTGAGAAAGAGGAGAAAGGAACAAGATAAACCTAGCCAGGATTTAGGAAAGTGCTAGACCATAATTTAAAAAGTGTCTTGGGGAGGGTGCCTGGGTGGCCAGTCAGTTGAGCATCAGGACTCTTAGTTTCAGCTCAGGTCATGATCTCGCAGTTGTAGGTTTGAGTTCCTCGTTGGGCTCTGCGCTCAGCGCAGAGTCTGCTTCAGATTCTCTCTCCCTCGGGACACCTGGGTGGCTCAGTCGGTTAAGTGGCTGCCTTCGGCTTGGGTCATGATCCCAGGGTCCTGGGATTGAGTCCTGCATCAGGCTCCTTGCTCAGCGGGGAGCCTGCTTCTCCCTCTGCCTGCCGCTCCCCCTGCTTGTGCTCTCTCTCTGACAAATAAACAGATAAAACCTTTAAAGAAAAAAAAAAAAGATTTTCCTTCTCCCTCCCACTCACTTTCTCTCTCTCAAATAAATAAATAAATAAATAAATAAATAAAATCTTTTTTAAAAAGTGTCTTAGGAGGAAAAGAGGTGTGTGTTTGTGTGTGTGTGTGTGTATGTGCAAATGTTTGATAAATTCAAGAAGATATATGATAGAAGACTTTGGATGATTTGGTTTCAGTAGATAATGGGACGGACTCAGTCATAATTGTGCTTTAGTATAGTACCTGCCAATAGTATATGGAATAAATTAGAGTGAGATAAATCTGAAGTTAATGCAGAAATTTAGGCTGGGGGCAATAAAGGCTTGAAAAATGATATGGCAGGTGGAAGTGTAAAGGAGGAAATGGATTCAAGAGATAATATAGAGATACAATTAAAAAAAAAACTTGCAAGCCAACTGAAAGAGGATGATAAGTAAGAGCAGCTATCAAAAATGACTCATGTTTTACATCAGCACAATAGAAGATCCTGATGACAATAACTGAAATAAGGAAGAGAGGAAAGAAGCATTTTAAGAGTTGAAAAATTGAGCACCCAGCCAGTTCTGGAAAGATGGAGCTGGAACAGATAGGTACTAGCCTCCTTTTCCAACTCCATTCTCAGTTCCAGTCGCCTCTGACACATTGAGGAGTTGCTTGGCTGCATGCAGGATGTGGAAGGTGTGAGCAAGTCCTCCTCTAGGGTTAGATGGGGGCGGGGGGCAAGTACAAAACCTTTTGCTCTCTGGGCTTGAGGCGAGCCTGTGAATTGCAACAGAACACTTAGGGATGAGGACCAGAATGCATTGAATCCTGAAGAAGGCTCAGCTTGTGGACATCCTTGGATCACCCTCACCTGCCTCCCAAGGAAGGACAGCCTTTCCTCCCCCCAGGAAGTGACTCTACCAGCTCCCAGGAACTGAGGGGAAGCTGAGGAGGTAGGCTCCCTACTCTGGAGGCTGTAGAAACCCTAACTTTGATTGCCAGGGAGAGGGGGGAAATGAGGATCTTCCTTCCAGTGCCCAGGTAGCAAACTGACAAATTGACTTTTGGGGATGACTTGTGGAAGCAGAATGCTTCTGTTAGGGTACCCAAACTCTGCTTGTGAGATCTGAGAGTGAGTCAGAAGCTGGCAAAGAAAACTAGGGGATCTAGCAATGATAGAGGAAGAGTAGGATACACAATATGTAGTTCCTAAAAAACATATATATATGTATATATGTTATATATTAAGTTATATATATATAAAATTGCATATGTATGTGTGTGTGTGTGTGTGTGTGTGCTGGTGTGACTAAAAAAACTTGAACAAAAATTGCTAAGAGAACTTGAGGCTCAAACATAGTTTAAAATCTCTCAAATTCTGGGAATTAAAAACTCATAATTTTTGAGTTAATAAAGTCAATACATAAATTGAAAGAGAAGATAGTCACCCCTGAATTCTGAATCAGTAGCTTGGAAATTAAGTGGAACAAAACACCTGAGAATAAAAATAGAAAGAGAAAACAGGAGAGAAAAGATGAGCAATTTTTGAGGACAGGTATGGGGCACTCAAAATACAATAGAAGTTCCATAAGGAGAAATAGCAATCAATGGAGAAGAGGCAATAATTAGACATACAATAGAAGACCATTTCTCTGTGTTGAAGGAAGATTTGCACCAGAGATTCAAAGGACTCACTGAGTTCCAGGCATGATTGTCAAGAAAAACAACCTAGGCCTAGTCTGATAATTTCTCTGAGCTCAAAGGATAAAAGGAAGATCATATAGACTTCCAGAGAGAGGGAAGAAACTGTTTTCAAAAAGAGTGAGAATCAAACTGGCAATCAGACCTCTCATATACAACACTGGAAAATAGGAGACAATAGAATGATATCTAAAGATTACCAAGAGAAAAGTAGACGATCCAAGAATCCTAAATCTAGCCAAGATACTCCTCACTTGTTTGGGCAAAAGAAAAATATTTGGGGATGCATAAGAATTCAAAGGATGCATTATCTACATACTGTATCTGGGGAGAATATTCAAGAAAACCTCTAACAAGTAATAATTGAATGAAAAAAGATGATGAATATATATGTGTAAGTGTGCATGTGTCTGTGTATGCATGGATAATGTTAGCATGATGGGGACATGTAATATAAGTGCTGCATAAGGATTTTTGAATAATATGACTTAATGATGCCAACTTTAGGATTTTGGTGTGACGTAGTGAGATGGTGAAAGAGGGAAGTAAAAGTGTTCTAATGTGTAGTGACTTGATCTAATCAACATGGATCCTGTTTTGTTTATAATTTTGACATTTTGTTCGATTTTTTTAGCATTTAATTTTGATTTAAAGAAATATTGCATTAAAATGTCATTTATTTTTATCACCAAGTTTTTTGATGGTCCCTTAAATTTTGTGCCCAAGGCAAGTGCCTGATTTACCTTACCCTGGTCCTGGTCCTGCCAGCAAATTAAGGAAATGGAAGAAGAGAAAACAGCAGGGTCATAAAGCCAAGTAAGAAGAAAGTTTTAAGAAGGGCATGGATAAGCTCTGAGTAGAGGTCATTGGGTCTGGTGCTAGGCAAGCTATGGTAACAGAGCAGTAATCTAGTAGAGGTAAAGTCTGAATGGGAGGTTAGAAAGTGGAGGCCAGAGATGTAGACAATGATTAAGTAAGGTATTGCTTTTGTAAATGAGAAAGCCAGTTATTAACAATTTCAATAAGCTTTTGTCCCTGAGGGTGACATCATGAGAATTTCCTATGAAATCACTTGGAGTTAGAGTATCACCAAAAGCAAATAGCTCCCACTCATCTTTGACTCCTGAGGTGGCTCTGAGATGAAGATGGTCTTTGAAAGGAACTTTCTAGGAAGTCCACGTCTCCTTAGATGTCTCATAGCCAGGAAAACAACACAGGCTTTCAAAAATCATTGTCATCTCACTCTCACATGGGTAGCCACGACTATGGAAAATGATGTGTTCTCTTTTCTTGTACATCCTTCGTTACACACATGCACTTCTGAAGGAATAAAAATAGGGAACTTCAGCTCTTTTTTTTTTTAAGGCCCTCTTCAGACCAGACTCCATTTAGGACCTGATCTTCCTGTAAATACTCTGAGAAGGGTTGCCAAGGAAACCTGAAACAAAGGCGACTTCATGCACTCAAAGCAGGAAAATGCATCAGCACCTCAAATCTTTATACATTACTGTAGATTGACAGTCTCCTTCCTTTCTCTAACTGGAGTATTCAAGAACAGCCTTAAAACACTTCACATTTTTTTTAAAAATCTAGGATACAGTAGATAGGGAGTTTTTCTTCTTATCTTCTGGCTACCTTTCAAGTGTTTTTGCCATTATTTCACAGTTTATGTATTCAAAAGTAAACATTACAATAATAGCAACTTTTCATTTGAAAAAAGTGAAAGGCTTAAATAAAGAAAATGTAGTTTTCATTTCATATTGACTTCTATAGCACCACCTTAAGAAATATTGCTGTGTCTTATATGTTGATTTTAGAACTCCTAAGGCTAATGTTTATATCAGTAGACAAGATCTTCTGTTGCTGCTCATCAGAGTATATAACCCAGTAACCTGCTAACACCTCCAAATCTTTTCTATACAAGTTGACTGGTTGTAGGAATTAACTGTCACAACTGAATAAGGGTCATTTTCAGCACTGCAAATTGATACATTTGATTTAATCCATTAAGTTGTCTTTTGCATCATGGTTTTAGAACAGGAAAAATGCACTATATTAAGCAAGGATCTTTGGGAGAAAGTAAAATCCTGATACTTGGCTAGTGGCATGGGAAACACATGGCTAGTTAAAAACAAACAGGTTTTTCATTTAAAGAAGTGATAGGTTTTATAAACAGAGGGTGATTGGGTAGCAAGGACCTCGTAAAAGTTAAGGATGAAGACATATAAAGCAAGAGTGACCATTTGGGGTTTGGTAAAGATGGTCACTGACATGGCATCAGAATTTGTGTGTGTGTGTGTATTTTCCAAAAAACCAAGTTTAACTTTTCCTGTGATCATCTTGTTCTGAAGAGTACCATTTTTTTTTTCACTGTATCTTGCCTTAAGGTATTATTTTTGAGAAACTACACAACCTCCTGGGAAGAGATGAATGTGATGTTGTGAGAAGCGAAGGGACTGGATACCAGCCACCTGAGTCAGATGGAGGTGGCTCAGAGAGGTAGCGCTTCAGGAGGTGTGGCAGCTATCATGTGATAATCATATCCTTGGAGAATCACAGATTCAGAGCAGTACCTCTTGCCTTACAATGCCCTAGGGTGTGATTATCTTATGATAACCATCTTAAAGATGTCTTTTTTGCTCAATTAACACATACTTCCATGAAAATTAGCTATCAGTATGAGTTACAAAATATAGATATTTAACATGACATGTTAAAATAGTGCAGATGTCTTCATCCAATTATTACAATTTGCACTCTGGACAAGGAAAACTACTTGGATGAGTGATTCAACTTGCTAACATTTACAGGTTTTGTAATTGTATATGATTACCAGATTTCTTCATATTGGGCAAACTCTGTATTTTCACTGACAGAGCTATGTTTTTGAAAGGCAGACCTACGAGGGTTTACATAAGTGTCTTCGGCTCTCCTCAATTTGTTCTGTTTGGACCTGCCCTTTTATAAAACTTCCCTAGGGATTCCAATACGTTTTCTCATCCATTCTATGGCATGCATTGAGAAGGAGCCAGGCCATTTGCTTTTTGAGTGTTTGCTGGCAGAGAGTAAAACACACTTGTCATGAGTGCACATGGGCTGGGAATATTTCGTGAGAATAAATGGAGCTGCAATATGAGGAAAAGTTTGTGCATTATAGAACAAGTCAGTATCGATCTGAATTCCTCCTTGCTCTTGGCAGAGCACTGAAACACCTCTGAGGCCTGTGGGTTCCTTATCTGGAAGTGAGCGAATTTGTTCAGATAAATTCTTTCTTTCCAGCTTAGCAGTCTGTGCTTCTGAAGTAAAAATACATGCAACTCCTGGTAGGTGAAGATATGAAATGGTTAGATGTTTTCTAAACTGTGTGTCTAGGGTAGTAGTTTTCACCCAGAGGCGGAACAGTTGACAGTGTCTGGGGACATTTTTGGTTGTTATACTGAGGGTGAGTGCTACTGGCATCTAATGGATAGAGGCCAGGGATGCCGCTAAGTAGCCTGCAATGCACAGGGCAGCCCCCCACCCCCACCCCTCCAACCCCAGTGAAGAATTATCCAGGCCCAAGTGTCCAGTGTTTAGATTGAGGAACTATGGTCTAGGGCAAGTTCCTTCATATCTCTATCCTTAGTTTCCTCATCTGTAAAATGGAGATGTTAATTATCAGCCTAAGTGAGTTTCTGTGAAGATCCACTGATGCAATGCCTGTAAAGCAACCAGCACTGACTGGCACATGTAATAAAGACTCACCAAGTGTCAGCAATAATCATTATTGTTTACAATTAATAGTGCCAGTATTTAAAAACTATATTGGCTATACACGTGGAAGAAAAATTCTTTCAAGTCAATTCTTCAGTGACTATTTAATCAAGTATGCCAACAACTTGAGAGACTTCTTGGACCTCTGAAACAGTCTAGCAGAGTGGTTCTTATGATGTAGTCCCTGAACCTGCAGTGTCAGCATCACTTGGGAACATGTGAGAAATGTAAATTCTTGAGCTGCATCTCAGATCTGTTTAATCAGAGGCTCTGATGGTGGGGACCAGGTATTTAACAAACACTCTAGGTGATTCTGATGCAAGCTAGAGTTTGAGAACCACTGCTCTAACATATACCTCAGGACTAATTCTTCAAAGTGGAAACTGGGTCTCATCCTTCTAATTACTCCAAACACCTGGTTGAGTGCCTTGTATGTGGTAGGTACTTGGTAACATGATTGAATGATGAAAAGCTAATTCATGAGCAGGACCTGATCCTACATTTTCGACAATTGTCCCCACAGCTTGGCATTGACTGATGTTGACAGACACAATTGAGTTACACCCACAGGCCCCAATCTCTCTCTGTCTGTCTGTACCAGGTGTAAGGCAGCACGCCTGTGGGCTAAAGAGGCCACTTGTGCTTACAAGTTGAGACCTGCCGGCACAGCTCAAGTGATCCTACACCTTAGTTAGGGCCAAACAAAGGGAGAGGTTTCATTAGAAATAATTAAACTCAAATGAAACAAACCCAGGAGTTCAACATAACTGCAGCTGTGTCTGTCATCAAATCATTCCTCTATTGTTTTTATTCAAGGGATTCTGGAACTCATGGACAAGTGTTTTGGGGATGTGTGTATGTTTATTTGAATTAATGATGTAAATGTCATTTTCTGAGTCTCCTTTTCAGTATCAAAATCGAATCACCCTGGAAAGATAGATCATATTGTAGAAATATAGAACCAAGAGGAAAACATGTTAATTTGAACTTAAAGTCATCCTCTACTATAGTTGCATAAATTTAGAAGAGGGGATTCATATCAGTAATCATAGTAAGACTTATTAAAACCTTAGCATATGTGGGTCAACATGTCTAGTAATAGGTTTTTAAATTATAAATGAGGGAAGTAAATAGGAGGGAGTCAGCATATTTGGGAGACAGTTTTTAAGAGCATATTTTTTATTAACATATAATGTATTATTTGTTTAAGGGGTACAGATCTGTGATTCGTCAGTCTTACACAATTCACAGCGTAAGAGCATATTTTTTAAAAAGTATTTGCTACATAAAAATATATATTATGTGTAAGTTACAAAGCATAAGTATAAACTGGATGCTCAGGAGGCGACCATTACACTTAAACAGTGGAAATTACCAATGTTATTGAGGCTCCATCTAGGTTACTTGTTCGTTGCAAACCTCTGACTACTCTCCACCCTTCACCCAGGTAACCACTATCTTGAATTGTGCTTGAAAAAATAATTTTAATACATGTATATTTACCTATAACTTACTTACTTTTAGAGTTTTACTTGTTTTTGAACTTTGTTATAAATGGTATCATACTGGGCGCCTGGGTGGCTCAGTTGGTTAAGCGACTGCCTTCGGCTCAGGTCATGATCCTGGAGTCCCTGGATCGAGTCCCGCATCGGGCTCCCTGCTCGGCAGGGAGCCTGCTTCTCCCTATGACCCTCACCCCTCTCATGTGCTCTCTCTCTCTCTCTCATTCTCTCTGTCTCAAATAAATAAATAAAATCTTAAAAAAAAAAAAAAAAATAAATAAATAAATGGTATCATACTGCCTGTATTCTGTGATCTACTTTTTTCATTCACTGTTATTCACATAGTTGTGAATTCCTTAATTCTTTGCCGAATTATAGTCCAATTTATGACTACATTACATTTTATGCATTCTCCTGTCCAGTTTGGGGTTTATTTATTTACTTAGTTTTACATTTTTGATGGAATGATACCAATTGGAAAACTCCCTTGCATGTGAATATAACCCAACATCTTCACCTGGAAAACAAAGTAGTTCAAGCAGTCCTTAAGCCTTGGAGTCCAAGGTGCCTTCTAGTCCTTGCTTTTTAGTGATGTACAATCTTTACATTTGTCTGTTTTATCTACTACATTGTGAATTCTTTGTGGGCAGAAATACATATATTTCATTTCTGTTTCTCTAATACCTAAGATGGTGCTTCACCCATAGTAGATACATTAGTAGGAATAGGGGTAAGTGACAGAAAATCAATTCAAATCAGATTCTTTTTTTCTAAGGGAATATATTGATTGATTTACCTGAAAATCTCAGGGTTAACTCCAAGAAACTTCAGACTCCTATCATCACAATATTCAGCCCCTAAGAACAAAGACTGTCTTTGTTTTTTCTCCCACAGAAGTTCTTGGATATGCTCTTACTGGTCTGAATTGGTTCATTAGCTCATCCCTGTACCAGTGATTGTGGTTCCAGATTATAAAATGCTATGATTGCCATAAGCGCAGGTCACATATTCTACCCCTGGGACCCTATCCAAACTGTTTCTATTAAGAGTAGGAATTAAGTTGTTCTCTCAAAGCAAAATTAGGGGGCTCCAAAGAGAAGAAATATATGTAAAAGCAATAAATATCTATTTCAATAGATGTTATATATATTCTAGTTGAATAAAAATGAAAGAGTAAACATAGAAAAGTAAACTTAAAAAATCACACAAGTAGGAACTGATCAAGGGTAATAGGGCATGAGCAAGGATTTAGTTTATAAAATAATCCAGCAGACCCATTAAAATGAAAAGTCTTTTCTGATGGTAGAAAGGGGAAAAGGGAAGGGAAAAAGACAAGAGTTATGGTTATTTCAGCATAAATTCTGTGGGCTGAGTACTTCAAAGATGCTAGAGGTAATGAGTCAATGAAAACAAGTGGTCTGGGATGACAGGTAGGCATTGGTGGGATTTGGAGAGAGGTTAATAGGAAGCTCATGTAATACGATCAATTTTAATGTCAGAAAAAAGGTTGAATATATGGAGGGAGGAAGATGGAGAGAATGCAGGGGCTACCAATGCCAATTTGGAGTTGGCACATCCAATTTACTTTCCTTGAAGAAAAGGATTTTTCTCAACTTCATGTTCCTTTAATTCTATAGACTCTGCTTTAGGAACATTCCTCATATCAAAAAGGCAGAAGGTTAAAGTATAAGAAATACTTTCTTCTTGAAAGGTTATATGTAATGACTTGTAAAAACAGATACATGTAAGGCATAGATAGTTAACCTCTCTAGATATTGTTTCATCATCATCATCATCATCACCATCATCATCATCATCATCATCCTTTGGTAATAAACTTAGGTCAGAGCAGAGAGAGTGATTTCTATGTCCTTAAGCATAAGTGTAAGAGATGCTTCTATAATTTAGTTTTCAGAGGTTCAGAGTTTTGCATTCAGGGAAGATATTTATTACTTCTACTCAGTGAAAAAAAAAGCCATGAAAAGTGTATCAACTTAGGGAAGAATATTTCTCTTTTTCTCAAAGCTATGAAATTTCAGTTAGATGGGTTTATTTCCACAGGAAATAAGATGGTGATAAAGGACTGATACCTGTCATGTCCTCTGCTCATGCCCTTAGGTGCCTGCCTATTTTTGAGTTCTTTGTGCTCCTTATACAATGGGATTTCCCAAGGTTTCATTCTTGGGGTCATTTCTCTTTCTTTCTTACTCTTTCCCAGAGGTCTTATCTATTCTTGTTTCTTCAGCTATTATTCAGATAATTTCAGATTATTATCTCCAGATACATTGTTTTATGTGCCAGTGGGGTTGTCCTCTGGACACCTTAAACTCCACATATCCAAAGGTAAGCTGCTCATTGTCACTGCATGAGAGTTTCTTCTCCTGACTTTCCTATTTTATTTAATGACATCAAAGTCTCCTAGATTTAAAACAGAGTCATCAGGGCACCTGGGTCAGTTGAATGTCTGACTCTTGGTTTCAGCTTAGGTCATGATCTCAGGGTCGTGAGATTGAGCCCTGCATCGGGCTCCGTGCTTGAGCTCTGCGCTCAGCAGGGAGTCTGCTTGAGATTCTCTTGCTCTCCCTCTTCCCCTCCTCCTGCTCATTCTCTCTCTCTCAAATAAATAAATAAATCTTAAAAAGAAAATTAAAAGAGTCATCAGTAACCTTTAAAAAATTCTCCCTTTTTAAAATTTTTATCATAAACAGATGACAGAATCTGTTTTCTCTTTTCCATCCCTCCAGCCATTCCCCTAGCAAAATCTCTCATTACTTCTGGTCAGCTTTCTGTAATAGCTTTTCCTCACATCTTGTTTGGCCCACCACTAATCCATCTTTTGCCCTAAGGCCAGATTAATCCTCCTAAAGTGCAACTCTAATTTAACCTGGCCCTCAGGTTAGAAGCAAAAACAAAAACAAAAGCAAAACTTCATTGGCTTCCTACTTCCTACATAATTTAGAATAAATTCTTCTCTGGCATTTGATGGTCTCTACAATAGACTATTAGTTTATTTTCTAGTTTTTCCTTTTACCACTCTCCTATTTATGCCATCCCAATTATTCATCATTCTATACACATTTTCTTTTAACCATGCCTTTGCTTTGCACAGAATGATAATGACTAACTCTTTTACAGGACTTAATATGTTTCAGGCAATAATCTAGCACTTTTTTAATAATAACTTATGAAAATTATCCTAAGAGATATGTATTATTACTAGCTCCATTTTATAATAAGGAAATCAAAGGTAGAGAGTTTTTTAAATGACTTTCCCTAAATCGCATACCTGACTGATAGTAGATCCTGAATTGGAATCCAGGCAGAGTCCATGCTCTTTGTCACTATGTTCTTTGCTTCTCTTTTTGTCAAATTCCTAACCATGCCTCGGTGCCCATCAAAATCCTCACTATCCATCAGGCCCATATAAATGCTGCCTTCAATGATGCCTATTTTGGTCTTCACAAATAGTGGTGATTTTCCCCTGCTTTGAACAGCATAGTAATTTGTTTTCCACATTTCTCCCACTATATATACCATGCATGGTAATTTAGTTTCTCTACTATTTTTATTCCTCAACTAAATAAATAAGGCCTTATTCTTGCTCTCAGGGAGGTCATAGTCCTATGTCTTGAGGAATCTAGCAGAGATGTCCAATATTTAATTAATGTTTATTGGAATTAACTAAGGTTATTGAAAACAATAAAAACTCATTTCCAAACCCAGAAATCAAGTCAGATAAACTAAAATATTTCATGCACTTTTTAAAAAATTCTAAATAATTTGTGGTAGACTATAGTTGCATCTTTTTAAAAAAAGATTTTATTTATTTTTATTTGAGAGAGAGTATGAGCGGGGGAAGAGGCAGAGGGAGAGGGAGAAGCAGACTCCCCGCTGAGCAGGGAGTCTGCCGAAGGGCTCAATCCCAGGACCCTGGAATCATGACCTGAGCTGAAGGCAGACACTTAACCAACTGAGCCACCCAGGCGCCCCTTGCGACCATCTTTTAAGAGAATCCATTAGCATTACTTTACATTGGACCTCAGTGCATGTTTTGATTTTTAATTCCATACCAGAGTTATTTAGCCGTTCAAAATTACAAGGGGGATTTGCTAAATCTTTTGAAACTTTACCCCTTCATTTGTACTTCAAACAAAGCATCCTGGAAACCCTTCCAGGAAAGGCTCTAAGATAGATTAAACATTTCACTTGTTCTTTGCTTCAAGGTGTTGCTTTCCTTTGCTTCATAATGCTTACTCACACTCTTGTTCATATCTTCTAGTCCCTTGAAATGTATATTTTTAAAAAGAAGGATCCAGTGCAACAAGTATGTGCACTTGTTTTAAATTCATTTTTCTACTTCAGGTGTCTCCATTCATGTAATGAACACCTAGAAACCCATTACCAGCCTGGGTTCCATATTTTTAGGTTCAGTTTAAGCCCTCAGTCTGGGACAAAGAGAAAATAGTAGAGCAACAGGAATGAGTTCTTCAGAAGAGAACTCCTAAGTAAGCCTTCATTTTGTGGGATTTGCCCCAATCAGATCTTCATCCTGTCTTCCTATGTCTTCCTTGCATTTCTCTTATTATGAAAATTAATTTTCTTCCTGGAACTGTTTTCCTAGGTAACCAGAATATATATATGTATGTATATTTGTTACACCATCTACAGTGAAAGTGGCAAATTTTGGGATGTTGCCAGAATCAGTGAGACCATTTCCTCAGTCCCATGTTCCACTTTGTGGATCATGAAGTTAGTTTTAGAGGCACAGTGAGCCAAGAAGACAGTCGCTAATGTAGGATGCACAGTCATGCAAATAAGATTGCCGCTAAAATGAATTGAAGTTGAGATTTCAGCATATAAATAAAGTGAGAAGCAATCAGGCAGCATCTACTTGAAATCAATTGCTAGAGGCTTTGGGTACCTAGTAGAATTATATTCTTTTATCAGTGGATTTTAATTTCTAATTTTTGGAAAATTCCTTTGCATAGTAGAGTGTGTATGTGTACTGTGGCTATAGTG
The DNA here is from genome assembly GCF_004348235.1 of Phoca vitulina. NCBI lineage: Eukaryota > Metazoa > Chordata > Mammalia > Carnivora > Phocidae > Phoca > Phoca vitulina. Next base: position 7,152,286 of record NW_022589710.1, on the reverse strand, counting down.
AACCAGGCAACATTCACTACAGAGTGTGAGTCCCCTTCCTAGAAGTTGTGTTACTAACACACAGCTTTAAAATAGAATGTTATAGTCTCTCAGCCACAGAAATTTTTGTCTGAAATTGTACTAATTTCTGTATTGGCAGGAGAGGGGGGAGAGACCTTTAAAAATCAAGACCTGTAAGAGATAGAATCAAAGGGTAAGTTTATGGCCAGGAATAGTTCTTTGTTGAATAATCCACCTGACTGGGGCAGTCATCCTTCACAGTGGAGTCCATTGATTGCAGTGTGATATCTATGTAATTCTGGGTAAAGGACTCCTCTTGGCCAGCTAGGTCAGTAGAATCAAATTAGATTATCAGTAGGTGACAAATATCATACCTGGTTCAGAATGCCATTTGGTTGATGATCAGTATACTATTTTAATATTTGAATATTTCAGTATCCTACAGTGGAGTTTCATGTTATTCTACATTATCATATTAAATATGTCAGTTTCTTTACTAATTTAACTTTATTGGTTAATTTTATATAGAAATATATAAATTATATATATAATAATAATGTCAACTCCTATCTTTCCTAAAGAGATATTTGTTTGAAATGAAATAACATAGGAAGAGGGAGATTTTTTAAAAAAAGTTGTATGGATCCAAAATATTACCTAAATATTTTAATCATAAATACTAATGCTTCCTAGGAACAATGATTCTATTTCATTTAAGTCAATATTGCTAAATTGCAACTAAGTGTAAGAGAGCATATTAATTAAGTACCATGATGCTGAGCTAGAAAGAGGTAGTCTGCTGTCAGCAACTTTGCAGTAGTGGGGGAGACAAACGTTTATAAAGCATGGAAGTGATGCACAAAGGATTTGTTTTCAATGTATATAATTGAATTGAATATCCATTAGTCTTTGAACTTCTTGATAATGGAGGGGGTGTTAGTTATCATTGCAGCCAACATAAAGTTCAGGACATGGCTGGTTCTTGGTGTTTGCCAAATGAGAGAATGAATAAATGTCAATTAACTACCCAGTGGACATATTTAGCTTCAGTCATTTGTCAAACCAAAAATTATTATATCTTTGTGAACCCTGATACTTTATAGAAAAATAAACACAGTAGTTATTATTTACTTGCTGTTCATCCAATGCCAGACACTCTGCTAATAGCTTTACATATATAGTCTTATTTAATCTTCACAATAACCCTGAAAGGCAGATGTTATTTTCCAGATGATGAGATTTAGGCTTGTCTAAGATCCCCTAGCAAATTAATGGAAGATTTAGGATTTAAATCCAGAATTGTCAAACTCCAAAGCCCATTCTCTTGACTGTACACAGAATAGTGAATAAGACTCTTTTAAAAAGGCCAATAACTTTAAAGAAACAGTTTATTAAGTTTTCAGAGTTTTACTTGTGTAATAAAAAATTACTAAGAATAATGTTGAAAGTATTTTAGTTCTTGGTACAAAATAGTATTGGTGTTAACAGAGACTCTCAACCCATCTGGTCAGACAGGACAGGCTGTGGTCTCATTCCCACAGTGCTGGACAGGAGTGTAATTTTAACTGGGGAGCAGAGGAGTTGTGGTGGGGGTGGTGAGCTCAGGCATACTGCTGGAAAGCAGGGTTCATTGTAGGTGATCAGGTCTGTGTAGAGACATGAGATCTCTGTAAGCACAACGAGGGCAATTGCCTTTCTTTTCTTTTTTTTTTTTAAACTTTCTCCCAGCCTTGTCATATCTTTTCTTCTTGCCGTACCTCTTCAGGTGAGCTCCCTCTGCATCTGGAGATGCTCCTAGGGCCTAGAATTTCATGGAGGAGGTGATATAGGGCATGGTGGGTGGATGGTGGTTGCAGGGTTATTTCTTTCCTAAAATTCTTGCATCTTTAGCATCATTAGGAGAAGCCCAACAAGACACTGTAGAACTGTTGTAAAATGTGGTCACATCTAAAAACTTGTCCCTGGGGTGGAACTCTAAGGCAATGAATAACCAAATCAGTAACATTCTCTACTTTCTCTCTTAATGGGATGCCCTCAAGTTAAATTAATGTGGTTTAGTAAAAATGCTCCAAAGACCAGGGAGCTTTGTTTTCTAGGACTTTACCACTGACTGGCCAATAACCTTGGATTAGTAACCTCTGTGAAGCTCAGTTTCTTCATATCTGACATGTGGGAATTGGATTAAATGATTTCTAAAATCCCTCATGGCCATTAGAAAGATAAATAGCATGTGGAAACAAACTTGACTTAAAGTAATTTTCAGTGGCCGTGCCACTTCATTAGCTGTGTAAATCAGGGTTATCATCATACCAATACACACACATGTAATGTTAGAATATGAATCCTACTTTCTCTGCCTTATAGGGTTGTTGTGATAGTCATATTGAAACAATATTTATGAAAGTATTTTATAAACTGTGAAGTGCTATGAAAATTAAGATGCTATTAAAGTTTTACATTTATTCTAACCACATATTCATATTTTTTAGATTATTTATTTATTTATTTAGAGAGAGTGAGTGTACAAGTAGGGGCAGGGGCAGAAGGAGAGGGAGAGAAAGAATCTCAAGCACACTCCACACTGAAAGTGGGGCCCAACGTGGGGCTCAGTCTCATGACCCTGAGATCATGACCTGAACCGAAATCAAGACTCGGACACTTAACTGACTGAGCCACCTAGGCATGCCATATTCATATTATTGTGTAACCTGAATGTGAGGTCTTGCTCACAGAGACCTTCTCACTCTATCATATGTTCATTTTAAACAAGTTCATGGACATATTAGGGTGTCAAGCAACCCCCCTTCCGGATAGCAAAATACCACTCCATAAGGCGCAATAAATCCATTTAAAGGCTGATGAAAGAGATTTAAAGGATTTCTGAGGGTTTAACAGTGGTATTTTATTTAGCTTTGGAAATCATAAAAGAATGTCCTTTTTAAAAATAAGGCATTATGTTAGAGGAAGGAGAAGTAAAAAATTAAAATCATTTGTGCAGGTTGACAGAATAAGTAAGATTTGCAGCTCAACTCACTTGAAACTGAGGCATATGCAGATGATCTTTTCGTATTTCTTTCATTGTGTTGCACATATTCTTGATTTTATATTGGCTCAAAATATGTTTATTTACTCACCTTTATCATAAATCTGTATGTTATTTTATTCATGCATTAAAGTTAATTATCCTGATAGCCCACAGATTAATTTGGCACATGTATGTGAGCATGTTTAAATAGCAGGTCTCATATTCTTGGCCATCTGCCATAGAATCTGCTATCTTCTTTTATAGGAGGCGCTACCTTGCCCTGAGGAATAGTCAGAGTGCAGTCACGCAGAATGTGGAGGTAATAATGGAGGTCAGCACTTAGAGTGACTGATTATCAGTTCCCTTCTAGGTTTTGATGGAGACAAGGCATTATGATGGTGAGAAACATGGCCTGGGAATAAAACCTGAGCAAGACTCTGAGCCTCAGTTTTCATATCCATATAGTGAGGGAGTCATTGGTCCAAGATGTCTTTGAACTTGATTAGGAAGTGGGGTAAAAAGAGGGAATGTCATGTCAGTGGTGCGAGTGAGGTGGATGATGAGGTTGAGGTTGTGAAGCCGACTGAATTTGAATCCTGGCTCTACTCACTTACTGCAGTGGGAGCTTATTAACTTCTTTCACTCTTCTTCCCTCACTTTAAAAAGGGAGAAAGCAATAATTCCTTCAAAAAGTTGTGGTGATTAGTAAAGTAAATAAGTGAACTGTGTAAACCAATTGGTTCTCAACAAATGGAAGTCATTATTGTTCTATGACCTTGAACAAGTTGTTTAACCTTGCTATGTGTCAGTTAAGCTGTGAAATGGGACCAATCTGGGTACTTATCTAAAATGGTTATTTTAGATACTTGTAAAGGATTTAGAACAGTGCCTGGCACTTAGTAAATGCAAAAAGTGTTAGAAGAAGAAGGGAGAAACTTTAATTGGCAGCATCAGGTAGGGTGGCAGTTACATGAAGTTAAAGAATAATAAGGAATTCTGACAGAAAAAAAGGACATTCAACACACCAGGAACGAGTACTAGCCAAAGAATTCCATGAAAATGCATGGCGGTGTTTGGTGACCCTTATATTTTCATGTGGTGGGAACATAGTATTTATGAGCACATGCAGTAGGAGATGAGGTTTGAAACAGAACTTGAGGGTAGTAGGGGAAGATTTTGAGTGTCATGCTCTTATGTTAGCATATTTTGAACTGTTTCCAGTTTAACTAGTTTGATTTCCAGCCTCATCATAAGATGTTGGGCAGCATCTTTCAATGTACTGTCTTCTGTCCTCTCCCCTGAAGATAGCTCTTCTTCTGTGCACCCTTTTTGTACACCCATACTATACATAGAATATTTTAATTATATAGAATTATCTGGAATTGTAAAAGTATTTTAGTTATTTGTTTTACTGCATCTTTCTCCTCCACTAGACTGTAGGTGACTTTGGTACAGGAACCACCACTGTCATATTTGTATAGACAGCATGAAACCAGCACCTGGTGGCCTAATGCTTACTATTGAGTAATTTTTATTTTTTAACTTCATCTAAAGAATCCTTATTATTCTTTAACTTCATCTAAATGCCACCCTACCTCTCAGCAAGACCTCTGTGCTGACTGAGGCCTCATACTGCTTTGCAAGATTTCAATGGGAGACTATGTGAGCTAGGTCTTCAATGTTTGATCACTAGATAGTGAGTAAACACATTTTAAATTGGTTGGGACATGCCTGATCTATACCTACATAGTTTTATTGCTTCATGTTCCTTTAAATATTTCCTTAATTTAAAAAAATCTGTGCCTTATTTATTTATTAAGAGGATTTTAGTTTCTTAAATGTGAAAATATAAAAAGGTATTGAAAATATGCTCTCCAATCTAGCTCCTGCTGATATTTAAGAATAGTAAAAGTTGTAGATGTACAGGTTTAGAAATTTCCAAGTGATCAGAAAGGTACAAAATAAAAAATGACAGCCTTCTCCCCAATCATTTCTTCCCAAATCAACTATTAATTTTTTGGTGGTTCCTTGATTTACTTTAAACCATAATGTAAAAGATGTGTAATTTGTGTTTCAATAGTATGGATTCTGTTATTTTAACAAAACTTTTTTTGCTAGATAAATAAAATGTGTTCAAAATCAAAGTGTGCACGGCTCTAGTTAGGATGACAAGCAAATCCATCAATGTACATAAATTGTCTTAACTGATGAGCACCTGCATTGCCATTACTTGGATTGGAAGAATAGTCTCAGTTGGAAACAAGTATCTTCAGTGCTTTCTTGTAAATCTAGACTATTCAGTGGGTACAGTGGACCTCTTTCTAAGAACCCTTATTACTCTGCTTAAACTGGCTTTAAAAATAGCATGTGAGATTTGAGTTAAATATGATTTTTATATGTGCAGACAAGTTGGAAATATTGAGGACTCTATCTTGAGCCAAATCAGAATGGCCAAGTTTGAGCAGGTGGATTTCTCTGGAGGTGACCACAAGTGATTGCTACTGGTAGGGGCAGCAGAGAGTTAGAGCCCAGAAGGCTTGGGAAAACCTTCTTTACATGGAAAGGTGGCTAGTCAGTAATCTAGGGGAGCCAAAAGTAGAGAGATGAGAGGAACCAGAGTCCAGAGAAAGTTGTAACCATAAAGTTCCCAAAACAAGTGGGCTGCATCTTAGCAATCAAGACAGAAGCAAGGACGTAGGAAAGAAGTAGAACTGTTGCTGAAGCTGGAGGCCAGGTGAACCTTTCATGGCAGTGGCTCAGGCCTCCCTGGATGACCCTGTCTAACCTTAATTAGCCTTGTTCCTGTGGATATGGGCTCTGATACAGAATTTTCAGCTAAATCCCTGTCCTTTCATCCCTTCTTTTTATTCTCTTCAGTTAATCCTTAAGTGCCAGGTCCTGTGGTGGGCCCAAAGAGAAATATCTAAGTTCTATCATTAAGGAATTTAAGGTTTTTTATTACTGATGAAAAAAAGAGTAATAAAAAGGGAGTAAATGGAGTGTTGTAGGGATATACTCTGGTAATGATGTATTACTTCATTGATTCATTCATACCAAGCATGGGGAAACAATGGTCTCTATTGGGTAGACAGATATTAATAATTATTAACCAAAGAAATATGACATTAGATACTTAATATTGTGAAGTAAAAGTATGCAACTCTGTAAACGTATGTTAGAGAGATTGGATCTAGGCTGATGAATCAGGGAAGGCTTCTCAGAGAAAGTTGATATTGTTCACATTTATTTTATTCAAATGTTCAACATAAACCCACGTTTGATAATTGCTATGTAAATCATAGTGCTATTAGACAGTAGTGTGCATTATGATAAATACAACTAAGTACACATCAAAGTAATCTAGGAATTAATTCTGAGAATGTTTTCCATTAACATAACATTGTTTATTTTTTTAAGTTTTTATTTAAATTCCGGTTAGTTTACATACAGTGTGATATTAGTTTCAGGTGTACAATTTAGTGATTCAACACTTACATACAGCACCCAGTGCTCACCACAATAAGTGTACTCCTCAATCCCCATCACCTATCCAACCCATTCCCCCTACCAACCTCCTCTCTGGCAACCATCGGTTTGTTCTGTATAGTTAAGAGTCTGTTTCTTGGTTTGCCTCTCTTTTTTTCCCCTATGATTGTTTGTTTTCTTTCTTAAATTCTACATATGAGTGAAATCATACAGTATTTGTCTTTCTCTGACTTATTTTGCTTAACATAATACTCTCTAGCTCCATCTGTGTCATTGCAAATGACAAGATTTCATTCTTTTTTTATGGCTGAGTAATATTCCATTATATATACAAAAGATATATAAATATATATGATATATATCCATTATCCATATATATATATCTTTTATATATCCAATATATATATATCTCACCTCTTCTTTATCCATTCATCATTCACTGGACATTTGGGCTGTTTCCATAATTGGGCTATTGTAGATAATACTGCTATAAACATTGGGGTGCATGTATCTCTTCAAATTAGTATTTTTGTATTCTTTGGGTAAATATCTAATAGTGCAATTGCTTGGTCATAGGGTATTTCTATTTTTAACTTTTTGAGGAACCTCCACACTGTTTTCCAGAGTGGCTGCACCAGTTTGCATTTTCACCAATAGTGTAAGAAAGGCTTCTCCTTTCTTCACATCCTTGCCAGCACCTGTTGTTTCTTGTGTTATTGATTTTAGCCATTGTGACAAGTGTGAGATGATATCTCATGGTAGTTTTGATTTGTATTTCCCTGATGATCAGTGATGTTGAGCATCTTTTCCTGTGTCTGTTGGCCATCTGTATGTCTTCTTTGGAAAAATGTCTATTCATGTCTTCTGCCCATTTTTTAATTGAATTATTTGTTTTTTGGGAGTTGAATTTTGTAAGGTCTTTATATATTTTGGATACTAACCCCTTATTAGATATGCCATTTGCAAATATCTTCTCCGACACAGGAGGTTGACTTTTAGTTTTGTTGATTGTTTCCTTCGCTGTGCAGAAGGTTTTTATTTTGATGTAGTCCCAATAGTTTATTTTAGCCTTTTCCCCTTGCCTCAGGAGATATATCTAGCAAGGATTTGCTAGGGCCAATGTCAAAGAGGTTACTGCCTGTGTTGTCCTCTAGGATTTTAATAGTTTCATGTGTCACATTTAGGTCTTTAATTCATTTTGAATTTTTTTTTATATGGTGGAAGAAAGTGGTCCAGTTTCACTCTTTTCCACGTTGCTGTCCAGTTTTCCCAAAACCACTTGTTGAAGAGACTGTCTTTTTTCCATTGGATATTCTTTCCTGGCTTTGTTGAAGATTAATTGACCATATAATTGTGGGTTCATTTCTGGGTTTTCTATTCTGTTCTGTTGATCTATGTGTCTATTTTTGTGCCAGTACCATACTGTTTTGATCACTCTAGCTTTGTAATGTAACTTGAAATCTGGAAATGTGATGCCTCCAGCTTTGCTTTGGTTTTCCTTTTCAAGGTTGCTTTAGCTACTCAGGGTCTTTTGTGGTTCCATACAAATTTTAAGATTGTTTGTTCCAGATCTGTGAAAAAATGCTATTGATATTTTGATAGGGATTGCATTAAATGTGCAAATTGCTTTGGGTAATGTAGGTATTTTCACAATATTTGTTCTTCCAAGCATGAACATGGAATGTCTTTGCAGTTCTTTGTGTCATCTTCAGTTTCTTTCATTAGTGTTTCATAGTTTTCAGAGTTCAGATCTTTTACCTCTTTGGTTAGGCTTATTCCTAGGTATCTTTTGGGTTTTGGTGCATTTGTAAATGTGATTGATTCCTTGATTTTTCTTTCTGCTGCTTCATTATTGGTGTATAGAAATGCAGCAGATTTCTATACACTGAATTTGTATCCTGTGACTTTACTGAATTTGTGTATCAGTTCTAGCAAGTTTTTGGTGGAGTCTTTCGGGTTTTCTATATAGAATATCATGTCATCTGCAAATACTTCTTCCTCACCAATTTGGATGCATTTTATTTCTTTTTGTTGTCTGATCGCTATGGCTAGGACTTCCAGTCCTATGTTAAATAATAGTGGTGAGAGTAGACATCCCAGTCTTGTTGCTGACCATAGAGGAAAAGCTCTCATTTTTTTCCCATTGAAGATGATATGCTGTGGGTTTTTCATATATGGCCTTTATTATGTTGAGGTATGTTCCCTCTAACCCTACTTTGTTGAGGGTTTTTATCATGAATGGATGTTGTACTTTATCAAATGCTTTTTCTGCATCTGTTAAAAGCATCATCTGATTCTTATCCTTTCTTTTATTAATGTGGTGTATCACATTGATTGATTTGTGACTACTGAGCCAACTTGCAGCCCAGGAATAAATCCCACTTGATTGTGATGAATGATACTTTTAACGTACTATTGGATTCAGTTTGCTAGTATTTTACTGAGGATTTTTGCATCCATGTTCATCAGGGATATAGGCCTATAGTTTTATTTTTTAGTGGAGTCTTTATCTGGTTTTGGTATCAGGGTAATGCTGGCCTCATAAAATGAATTTGGAGGTTTCCCTTCCTTTTCTATTTTTTGGAATAGTTTGAGAAGAATAGGTATTAACTCTTCTTTAAATGTTTGGTAGAATTCCCCTGTGAAGTCGTCTCGCCCTGGGAGATGTTTGTTGGGAGATTTTTGATTACTGATTACTGATAGAATTTCTTTGCTGGTTACCGATCTGTTCAAGTTTTCTATTTCTTCCTTCTTGAAGTTTATATATTTCTAGACATTTATACATTTCTTCCAGCTTGTCCAATTATTTGGCATACAGTTTTCCACAATATTCACTTATAATTGTTTGTATTTTGATGGTGGTGTTGTTATTTATCCTCTCTCATTTGTGATTTGATTTATTTGGGCCCTTTCTCTTTTCTTTTTGATAAGTCTGGCTAGGGGTTTATCAATTTTATTAATTTTTTCAAAGAAGCAATTCCTGGTTTCATCAATTTGTTCTATTTTTTTTTTTTTTTTAGTTTCTGTATCATTTATTTCTGCTCTAATCTTTATTATTTCCCTTCTTCTGCTGGCTTTAGCCTTCATTTGTTGTTCTTTTTCTTGCTCCTTTAGGTGTAAGGTTAAATTGTTTATTTGAGATTTTTCTTGCTTGTTGAGGTAGGCCTGTATTGCTATGTACTTCCCTCTTAGGGCTACTTTTGCTGCATCCCAAACGTTTTGGACCTGCTGTGTTTTCATTTTCATTTGTTGCCATGTATTCTTATTTCTTCTTTGATTTCCTGGTTGACCCCTTCATATTTTAGTAGCATGTTGTTTAAACCCCATGTATTTGTGTTCCTTCCAAATTTTTCTTGTGGTTGATTTCAAGTTTCATAGTGTCAGAAAATATGCATGATATGATCTCAGTCTTTTTGTACTTGTTGAGGCCCGATTAGTGACCTAGTACGTGATCTATTCTGGAGAATGGTCCATGTGCAGGTGAAAAGAATGTGTATTCTGTTGCTTTAGGTTGAAATGTTCTGAATATATCTGTTAAGTCCGTCTAGTCCAGTGTGTCATTCATTAAAAGCCATTGTTTCCTTGTTGATTTTCTGTTTAGATGATCTGTCCATTGATGTAAGTGGGGTTTTGAAGTCCCCTACTATTATTGTATTATTATCAGTAAGTTCCTTTATGTTTGTTACTAATTGTTTTATATATTTCAATGTGCCCTTGTTGGGTACATAAATATTTATAATTATTAGATATTCTTGTTGGATTGTCCCCTTTATTATGATATAGTTTTCTTCTTCATCTCTTGTTACACTCTTTGGTTTAAAGTCTATATATATATATGAAGTCCGATAGAAGTACTGCTCCTCCAGCTTTCTTTTGACATCCATTTGCATGATAAATATTTCTCTGTCCCCTCAGTTTAAATCTGGAGGTGTCTTTAGGTCTAAAATGAGTCTCTTGCAGGCAATATCCATTCTGACACCCTCTGCTTTTTGATTGGCATGTTTAGTCCATTTACATTCAGAGTAATTACTGATAGATATGTATTTAGTGACATTTTATTATACATTTTGTCATTGTTTCTGGAGATTTTCTCTGTTCCTTTCTTGTCTTTCTCAATTTTTGTCTTTCCTTTCTACTCAAAGATTCCCTTTTAATATTTCTTACAGGGCTTATTTAGTGGTCACGAACTCCTTTAGTTTTTGTTTGTCTGAAAAACTCTTCATCACTCCTTCTCTTCTGAATGATAACCTTGCTGGATAGAGTATTCTTGGCTTCAGGGTTTTCCCATTCAGCACTTTGAATATATCTGTCACTCTCTTCTGGTGTGTCAAGTTTCTGTTGAGAAATCTGCAGCTAACCTCATGGGTCTTCCATTGTAAGATAAGGACTTCTTTTGTCTTGCTGCTTTCAAGAATTTTTCTTTATCTATATTTTGCAAATTTAATTACAATATGTCTTGGTGTTGGCTTGTGTTTGTTGATTTTGATGGGAGTTTTCTGTCCCTCCTGGATCTGGATGTCTGTTTCCTTCCCCAGATTAGGGAAATTTTCAGCTATTATTTCCTCAAATAAATTTTCTGTCCCCCTTTCTCTCTCACTTTCTTCTGCAACTCCTATAATACAAATGTTATTATATTTGATGCAGTCATTGAGTTCCCTAAGTGTATTCTCGTTATGCATTTCTTTCTCTCTTTTGTTCAGCCTCATTATTTTCCATAGTTTTGTGTTCTATATCACTTATTTGTTCCTCTGCTTCTTCCAGCCTTGTGTTCATTGCATCAAACTTGTTTCCAGTCTCAGTTATTGCATTTTTGATTTCTGATTCTTTTAAAACTTTATTTCTGTGGTAAGGGTCTCCCTGGAGTCTTCCATTCTTTCCTCAAGCCCAGTGAGTATCCTTATGATTGTTGCTTTAAATTGTCCATCAGCCATGTTACTTATGCCTGTTTTGCTTAGATCTCTGCCCATGACCTTATCTTACTCTTTCATTTGGGATGAATTCCTCCATCATGGCATTATGTCTAAGTCTCTGCCTTCTTCTGTATGTTAGAAAAGCCTCTTATATTTTCTGCTCCTGAGAATAATGGTTTTATGAAGAAGAGATCATATAGTGTCCAGAGCCTGGTGCTTCAGGGAACATCTCTGTTGTGTGCTGTCTACACTCTGCTGTTGTGTTTTGGCTGCTCTGTCCTTCAGGCCAGCCTCTGCAGAGGTTCTTCTTGCCTACAGTGGGGAGTGTTTTGTCCTTGCCCAGAATGTGGTGAGTTTTAACTAGGTGTGCTCTGGTCTGCTTGTTAAAAGAGACCTGATACTACTTTCACTGGAACTGAAGCCCTGCAGAACTCTCTGGTCAGGAGATGTGGTATGGGCAGGGCTTTGTGCTAGTCTTCTGGGGAAGGGGCCAACCATACTAGGACTGAGGCATGCTTGATTGAGAGGGGCAGTCCTGCCAGAGTGCAGGGGTGTGGGACTTGATGTAAGCAGGTTAGGCAGCCAGTGTTGGTGCTGTACTGCTTACTGCAGGTGGCTCTGTGTTTGTGCTGAGGGGTAGGGGAAGGAAATCATGGAAGACAGCTCCTTTGTTTCCCAGAGAGGCATCTCCCTGAACATTGCCTCTCAGGGAAGCACTCTGAAAAGAGCAAATAATCTCCTCCCTGTGTGCCCCAGGCATTCTTCAGATCAGTGTTTTCTACACCATCTGCCTCCCAGGTTGCTTGCCTGCCTTCTCTCCAGGAGCAGGGCAATGCCCTCTGAGTCTATCTCAGCCAAGCCTGCTGACCTTTAAAATTCTAGTCTTTAAGCCCCTCTGGTTGCAAGAACTCCTGAAAATCAGCCCCTCTCATTTTCCTGGCCAATGGAAATATTCTCCTTGTGCGTTCCCCTGTGCACTCCTCTCTCTCTCTCTCTCTCTCCTTTCTCCACAACCATGGCTCCTTCTCCTCTATAGCACCCACAATGTATTTCTCCCCAAACCACATCTCTGCACTTCCTACTTTCCTTGATGTGGCTTCTTCTCTTCCTTTACTTGTGGAGTTTGTTTTGTCAATCTTCACGTTGATTTCTGGGGTATTTAAAATGATTTGATAGTTAGCTACTTGTGTTTGAGGAACAAGACAAACCCAGGATCTCCTACTCTGCTGCCATCTTAGCTCCTTCCAATATCATATTGTTTAAATAATTCCATTAAGTGAAAAGGTTTGATTTTTTTTTATGATAGAGATAATTAAATGTTGGAAAGCAAGTTATTTGTTTAAAGGAAAAAATTGTGCTGATTTCTGAAAAAATTAAATAAACCCATTTAATGGAGAACTCAAAAATATTTGAAATAGAAAGGCAATATAATAACGCAGACAGTTACTTGAATTCATCCTTAGAAAATTTTCATATCAGTTTAAAAACCTTATGTAGTATTTTTCATAAGATCTTGTTTCATAGCCTGAAAGTTATGAATTTTATCATTGGAAGAGATTTTATAGTTAGGTTCTTTAATCCCCTCAATTTACAAATAATGAAACCGAGGGGTAAAGATTTTAATAGACATATTTCTAGCAATAACACAAGTCTAAAAATATTTCAGAAAAAAATTGATGAGTCATTCAAAAATTTATTTCCTGCACAGCAAAGGAATTCATCAACATAATGAAAAGGTAGCCTATTGAATGGGAGAAAATATTTGCAAATCACATATCCAATAAGGGGTTAATATCCAAAATATATAAAGAACTCAGAGAACTTAGTATCAAAAACTCATGGGCAGAAGATCTGAATAGATATTTTCCCAAAGATGACATAGAGATGGCCAACAGGTACATGAAGAGATGTTTAACATCAGTAATCATCAGGAAAATGTAAAATCAGACTACAATGAGACATCACCTCACCCTATTAGAATAACTAATATCAAAAAGACAAGAAATAACACATGTTGGTGAGTCAGTAGAGCAAAGGGAACCCTCATGCACTGCTGGTGGGAATGTAAACTGGTACAGCCTCTATGGAAAATGGTATGGAAGTTTCTCAAAAAATTAAAACTAGAACTACCATCTGATCTAGGAATTCCACTTTTGGGTATTTATCTGAAGAAAATGAAAACACTAATTTGAAAAGATATATGTGCTCCCTTGTTTATTATATCATTATTTATAATAGTAAAGACATAGAAACAACTTAAATGTCCACTGATGGATTAATGGATAAAGAAAATGTACAATATACACACAATGGGATAGTATTCAACCATTAAAAAGGATGAAATCTTGCCATTTGTGACAACATGGATGGACCTTGAGGGAATTATGCTAAGTGAAATAAGTCAGAGTAAGACAAATATTGTATGATCTCACTTACATGTAGAACCTTAAAAAAAAATTCAAGCTCATAGATACAGAGAACAGTTTTGTGGTTGCCAAAGGTTGAGGGAGGGGAGTGGGCAATATGGGTGAAAGGGATCAAAAAGGATAACTTCCAATTATAAAATAAATCAGACATGGGGATGTAATGTACAGCATGGTGACTATAGTTAATAATATGTTATTGCATATTTAAATGTTCCTGAGAGTAGACCTTAGAAGTCCACATCACAAGAAAAAATATTTTTGTAACTATGTATGATGACTCATGATAATTATGCTGATTATCATGATCATTTTGCAATATATACAAATATCAGATCATTATGTTATACACCTGAAGATAATACAATGTTATATGTCAATTGTGCCTAATTTTTCAAAAATCTACTAATTTAGGTAAAAAATCTTCAATATTTAAAGATGTGTAGAAATTGAGTTCTAGTTTTTCATTAAAAATAAGCGGACTTAGTTTTGAAGAAAGTTTTCATTTATCTAGCTTGGAAATTAAAAAAAAAACCCTTTTCTATGTTAATCATGACAATAACTGATTATACATATAAGGGAGGAAAGGAGTTGATTTCGTCAACAACATTTGGTAGATACACATGAAAAAACTTGATATATTTTAGGAGAAATAATAATCCCTTTGCTTAAAGCATTGCATTTTTCTAAAGCACTTCTCGTGTTTACTCACATGATTCTCACAGAAAGAATTTCTGAAGAAACCAGACTGGTATCTTCAATTTGCAGAAGAGTGAGGTTCAGTGTAGACCCAAGAATGAAAGGGATAGCCAGGACTGTGTTATTAGACTCATTCCAGTATACTTTTCCTCACAACCCAATAAACTGTTGCTGTTATATATCTGTATGAGTATTGTGGAATTTAGAATGCTAACAGTTTTGTTTAAGACTCTATAAAAAATGAACAATGTTTAGTTATATTTGTAAACATGAACACTTGATATCAAGATCTCAAAAATGTGTGTTGTGACTAGAATATTTGGCCAGACATTGGAAACCAACAGCTAACATCATACTTAGTTGTGAAAGACTGAATGTTTTTCCCCAAAGTTAGGAACAAGACATAGATGTCTGCTCTTGTTATTCTTTTCAACATTGTGCTGGAACTTCTAGCCAGAGAAATTAGGCAAGAAAATGAAATAAAAGACATCCAAATTGGAAAGGAAAAAGTAAAACTATCTCTATTTGCAGATGATATGATCTTGTATATGGAAAATTCTAAGGAATTTACAGAAAATTATTAGAACTAATAAACAACCTCAGTAAGGTTATCGGATACAAGATCAATAAACAAAAATCAATTGTACTTCTATACACTTGCAATAAATAATCTGAAAATAAAATCAAGAAAGCAATTCCATTTATAATGGCATAAAAAGTAAATATTTAGGGATAAATTTAACAAAATAAATAGGAAACTAAATTCTGAAAACTACAAATCACTGTTGAGAGAAATTAGGGAAGACAAATATATGGAAAGATATCCCATGTTCATAGATTGGAAGATTTAATATTGTTAAGATGGTAATATTCTCTAAGTTGATTAACAGCTTCAGGACAATTATTATCAAAATCCCAGTTCAGTTCTTAACAGAAATTGAGAAAGTGATCCTAAAATTCCTTTTGGAAATTCAAGGAACCTAGAATAGCCAAACACTATTGAAAAAGAATATCAAATTTGTAGGATTCATACTTCTTAATTTCAAAACTCACTACAAAGTTACAATAATCAAGGTTGTGTGATACTGGCATAAAGATGGACCTATAAATCAGTGGAATAGAATTAGAAATCCAGAAACAAACACATATTTATGGTCAATTCATTTTTGACAAGGATACCAAAACAGTCCAACATGGGAAAGAATAGTCTTCTCAACAAGTACTGTTGGGAAAACTCAATTATCTATGTGTAAAAGAATGAAGTTGGATCCCTACCTCCATATAAAAAATTAACTCAAGATGGATAAAAGACCTAAGTATGAGAGCTAAAACTATGAAACATTTAGAAGAAAATAGAGGGAAATTTTTTTGATCTTGATTTTGGCAAAGTTTTCTTAAATAAGACTCCAAAAGCACAAGCAACCAAAAAGAAATAGATAAATTGGACTTCATCAAAATTAAAATCTTTTTTTCTTAAGAGGACACCATCAAGAAAGTGAAAAGAGAACTCAGTGATTGGGAGAAAATATTTACAAATCATTTATTGGATAAGGGATTTGTAGCTGGAATATGTAAGGAATTCTTACAACTGGACAACAAAAAGGCAAACAACCCAATTAAAAAATAGGCAAAGTATCTGAATAAACATTTCTTTAAAAAAGATAAACACATGGCCAATAAACACTTGAGAATATTCTCAACATCATTTGTCATCAAGGAAATGCAAATAAAACCCAGTGAGATACCACTTCACACACACTAGGAAGGTTATATTTAAAAAAACAAACAGAAGATAACAAATGTGGAGAAATGGGAACTTTCTACATTTTTGGAGAGAATACAATATGGTGCCTCCACTTTGGAAAATAGTCTGGCTGTTTAAACATAGAGTTACCATATGACCCTGCAAATCTATTCCTAGATATATACCGAAGAGAAATGAAACCATATATCCACACAAAAACTAGTACGTGAATGTTCATAGCATCATTATTCATAGTAGCCAAAAGTGGAAACAATCCAAATATCCATCAGCTGATGAGTGGATAAATAGAATGTGGCATATCCATACCATGGAGGATTATTGCTCAATAAAAAGGAATGAAGTACTGATATATGTTACAACATGGATGCACTGTGAAACATTATGCTAAGAGAAAGAAACATTACTGAAGTCCATATACTGTATAATTCCATTTATATGAAATGTCCAGAATGATCATATCTATAGAAAGTTAGATTAGTGGTTGCCCTAGACTGAGTGGCATTAGTGGTGGGAGGAAAAATAGGAAGTGACTGCTAATGGGTATGGTGTTTGTTTTAGGGGTGATGAAAATGTTCTAAAATTAATTGTGATGATGGCTGCACAACTCTGTGAATATACTAAAAACCATTCAATTGTATGCTTTTAATGGATGAATTGTATGCTATGCAAACTATATCTCAATAAAGCTGTTACAAGAAAAAAAAAGAAGAAGACAACATTGGACCATTCTGTCAATGATAAGCAGAGCCTTCATCATGGAAAGATGTGTAAAGCTTAAGCAGTACTTCAGTGGATCCAGTCTGGATCCTGATTGCTTTCTGGCATTGGGAGGCCACTGACAGTGTCTTGTTTGAAGTTTCCTCCTTTATTCCCTCCTCTTTTGCTTGGATTCTTTGGATGCATGACAGAAACCAACTTAAGTTGGCTCAAAAGAAAAGGGGGAACATCCTAGGATATAGATGCATCCTGCAATACCTGAAAGGATTACAGTTGGGTCTCAGAAAGAGCCATGAAACAATTAGGGTTTTAGGAAATTTGTATTTATATTTATATTCTGTGTCTCTCTGGTGTGATTTTCTCAGTTTTCAGTCACAGGGTGAAATTTGGACATCCTTTAGCTCTTTTCTTAAGCCAGTGTCAATATAGTTACACACAGAAACGAATTGGCTTGTCTCCTCTAGTCTAATTAGCTATGGTCTAGGAGTGGGATCATGTCTTCTGGATGTCCACTTTAATGAGTCTAAGGACATTTTGGGGGAAGAGTAATGACTTGTGGCTTGAGCAGATATTCAGAAGAGAGTCTAGCATGCTTAGGCAATACTAATAAGGATAACAATGATAATAGTTCAAGTTATACAGGATCTGCTTGTCTTAGCACTCTGTTAGGTGCTTAGTATCCTATAGTTCATTAAATCTTCATAGCCCTTTGAGGTCATATTATTAGTCCCATTTTATAGATGAGGAAATTGATAACTTGGGAAGGTTAAATAACTTGCTCAAGATTTCTCAAGACTGATTCTAGTCCTCTATACTATGCTGCCAATTCTTAATAGCCCTGTTCTTCTAGCTTAGCCTAGTTCAGCTCAGCTTCTATTTTTCTCTCATACCTTTGTGAAGACACAGGGAAAAGAAGACAGCACTGTAGTGGTTATTCTGGTTATCTAAATCCAACCACTCCAAAACAGTGGCTTATAATAATAATTTATTATGATCTCATAGTTCTGGGGATTGATTAGGCTCAACTAGGGTCTAACTTGGGGAATCTCTTGGGTGATTGCCATCAGATTGTACCTGGGGATGGAGTCATCTGAAGGCTTGACAGAGTTAATGTCCAAAATGTTTTTTGTTTTTACTCCCTTGTCTCGTGCCTCAGTGCTTTTCCATGTGGTCTCTTTCTCTCTTGCAGAGGAGCCTGGACTTCTTACATGGAGACTGAGTGCTCCATGAGGGAGGGCCCCAAGAGTGAACATTCTAAGAGAGAAAAGGAGGAAGTTGCTAGTCCTTGTAAAGCCTAGGTCTGAAGCTGGGACAGCATCACTTATTCTATATCTAGTGGTCAAAGCAGTTGTAGGCAACCCAGATGCTAGAGATCACATCAACATAGGAGGATGAATGGAATTGTGGAAGCCATCTTTGGACTCAAACTATGATACTGTGAGAAAGTAGATACAGAATCAGCATATTAGTAGGCAACTAATGGGTGGGACAGAGTAGGATCTTTCAAGATAAACATAGTCTTACACAAGGGATCTGTTCTCTACATTTACTTTGGCATAACCAGGGAAGTACATTTCCAAGAAAACCTTTTTTTTTTTTTTTAGAAAAAGATTTATTTATTTATTTGAGAGAGAGAGAGAGAGAGAGAGCATGCATGCAGGGAGGGGCAGAGGGAGAGGGAGAGAGAGTCTTATCCAGACTCTGCACTGAGTGTGGAGCCCCATGTGGGGCTTGATCTCACAACCCTGAGATTACAACCTGAGCTGAAACCAAGAGTCAGATGCTTAACTGACTGTGCCACCCAGGCACCTCCCTCCAAGAAGACCTTTTAAAAGATACAGTTCCCCCAACTATCCTATTATAATATTTCATGTTAGCAATACATGATCCCTTAGGTGCAGATATTAGTTTTATCCTCTGATTTGCAGCCTGCTCCTAAACTGTCCTGTGGGCATAAATGTCCCAAGAGTATATAAAGCTAGGGCTATAAAAGCTGGAATCATTTACTCAGTTCCCCTGCCTGCAAGTAAACCACAACAAAGTCATAGCTAAAGCATTTCAGTAGGGGTCCAACCTAGTTTAAAGACTTGAAAAAGTTTCCATGAAACCCTTAGGAAACCCATTCTGAGATATAGTCATTCTTTATGGCCCAAGTCCTCCATGCCATGTGTCAGTCACCTCCTGGAACCCAACTCTCTCTGCCTGGGAAACAAAGCATTCACATACTTCAGAAGGAAGTTATTTGGATGAACTAATGAATCGTTACAAAGAGATTTGAAAATATAAATTGTGGCATAAATACTTAATGTCTATATAAATACCTTTGCTTCAGCCTGAAGAGAGCTCAGACTTTTTAAAAGATTTCAGCCTTATGGAGTACCTGAATAACGAAGACAAAGCTCCTGCTAAGTGAGGATAAAATGATTCTTGCCTCTATTATGTATATTATTTATTGCAAAGGCTTTCCTAAAATAGAAACATGGCAAATTTTAGAGAGGAAAGAAAGTATTTCATGGTTCCCTTAGATTCCCTAAGCTCTTTCAACTAGGTCTGTGTTCAATACACATTTTAAAATATATATATAATTCACAGGTATTGTTGGTGTTGAGAAATAATGTACAAGTGCTTTCTTGCATATGATGTTTTCTGGGGGGAGTGGAGAAATGGAAAGAAAATCAGCACTGTATTTTTACATGATTTTTTCCCCTCCTCTTCCATTTTTGAGGCATTATTTTAAAATGAAGGAGATGATTTGGAGGATGCCTTATCAAAAATTATTTTTTAATACTTAGAAATTGGAAAAAAATGTTTAGGGATTATATTAGATAAGATCTGCTTCTTTAAACAAATTATTTTTACCCATCCCTTTCTGCTGATGAGGGTTAAAGGAAGAAAAGGATCTATCACACATACATCTGGGGCTTATAGCTGTCCTGCATCTCTGCTTCATGGTATCCTTTCCCTGGAATTATTAGTAGGTCAATAAAGATAAAGAATTATTTAGGATCTCAAACTCAGAGGAGTTAAGAAGTAAATAGAGGAGGCCAAGGATCCATTTGGGGAATTTTGTGGGAAAAGACAAAAGAAGCTTCCTTATAGGGGCACCATGCTGCTCCCTTGATGCCTTTACCAATTGAGAGAGGATACTTTGAGCTTCATGAAAGAGTAAAAGCAGTGAAAATGGAGGGATGGATTCTCCCTGAGGTCGAAACTGAACAGAAGAGATCTTCACATCCTTTGAGATTCTGTCTGAGGAAAGAGAGTCTGGTAAATCTTTGTTATTTCTTTCTATCCTTTTATATGTTCCATAGTTGAGCCTTGAGTTGCTACAATCCAAGATGGTGGCCAGAATAAATTAAATGAATTGATGCAGCCTGCAATCAGATGAACAGTGTACTGTCTGTAGGAACTATTTTGGAGAGCTGTTTTGTAATTAACCTGCAAATGACATATTCAGATTTGATTAATCTCATGTGGTCAGTAGATAAGCTTGAGTTGAAAGTTACTGTTTTTCACAATCAATAATAGGCCCTTCTTTATGATGTGTTTTCAGGAGAATGTTTAAATAATAGAAGTGGCAAAATGTTGATCAATGCTGAGGTCAGAGATTTTGCTTAGTTTTATAAATAAAATATGTAAAATCTTTCACTATATTTGATATACAGAAATTGATTTAGGTTCATGTTTATGCATTATGAAATCATATTTGTATATCTAAATGTGTATTATATAAAGATTTTGTAGATATGTGTGTGTATACACATAGTGGTACATATATACACATTCATGATAGAAAGTCATATAATTATTTAACCAGACGGATCTGGTGTTCATTTGATCTCCAATTTGTTTTTTAAATTGATACGTATATATATGTATATATATACTAATATTACATACATAAAGATTAAAAATTTAATTTTCTTTTATTCTTAATGAAATAACCAAATAGTAGCTCCCTGTGGTGGGATATGAAAAGTAGTGTATAGATACCTACTAAAACATTTGCAGACCTCCTCAGTTTTCTGTTTTTAATGTGATGAAAATTTGTACAAA
This sequence comes from Phoca vitulina, assembly GCF_004348235.1. Lineage (NCBI taxonomy): Eukaryota > Metazoa > Chordata > Mammalia > Carnivora > Phocidae > Phoca > Phoca vitulina. Next base: position 7,131,205 of record NW_022589710.1, on the reverse strand, counting down.
TAACAAAGAAAGAATGTCATGGTAATGAAAACATTTCCTATACATGTATTTTAGAGGGAAGCTAAATCAAAGGTCTTCAAAGAATTACTAGGGTTCTTTCTAGGAGGTTATTGACAAATATGTAGTTTGTCTCTGGAGTTTGTGCCTCTTTCACAGATTGGTGTATTTGTGATCCCACCGGCAGAATAAGTGTCTGTAATTCATTTCTCCTTGTTAACTAGTGTGCCTTTGTGTGTAGGATGATTGGCAGCAAACTCGGCTGAGTCCCAACGGATGAGCTTGTTAGCAAAACCCTAGCATCCTATCTCTAATAAAGCATATCAGCAGTACATTTTGTCCTATCTATTAGCCTCTCTGTTTCTTTTTTTGTGAAAAGCTGAGTGTCCCTTTGAAGCAATGACAAATAAACCCCTGAACTGAAGTGCTAGGCTGCCTTACGGACAGCTGGATAGTAAATGTCACACCGTGTAGAGAATGCCTATTATCAGAGTGAGCCATTTGTTCCCGGCCTTTCAGTATCTTAATGTAATACAAAATTGCTAAATCAAGCCCCATGTCTGTGACAGAACATAATTAATGAGAAAGCAGGAGCCAATTCAACACTCTTTATTGGGACCTAATTGGCTCAGGCAACAGAGTTGTCACTCAACAAGAGACTTCCTTTAAAGCAATTTTGTTCTTGGTTGTATTACAGAGCCTATTAAATTGTCCCCTCCTTGATCACACAAAGAAGTATCTGCATGCAATAATTAGCTTTTCCAGGGGGAATTTTTTTTAACTCATGCAATACTGGATCATTTTAAAACTGTCTGAGAAAACACCCAGGCCATGGGGATGTGCTGCCATACTGAGCAGCACTGTAGGCTGTTTTCCAGGCTGCGGAGGCACCAGGAAGCTGTGCTGCAGAGAGAAGGAAAAGAGCCCCAAGGAAAAGAGAACCATGTTCAAATGTGGAGAGTGGGAGGATGATAGAGGGAGTGGGTAGAGGAAATTACTTTGATGGGTAATCATAGCTTACTTCATAATCTGCAGTTTAAAGGAACAAAAAATGAATACCTATATGTACATACTTAAATGTGTAGCTTTTGTTTTTTTTTTTGTTTTATAGGCATACCCAACTCACTTAGGCATGCAAATTATTACAAAGCTATGGCAGGAGGTAGAGGTTAAACATAATAGGATTGTCTGGAGTAACATTAGTTTCATTTGACCCTATCTCAGAGTTTTATGGGTTGCACTATTTCTAAACCAATAGAAATATTTAATTGCATGTGATTATTTATTATAATCTAAAATTTCACTTTTGGGGATTATGTTCCATTCCTCCCCCTTATTTAACAAATAGATAAGATAATAAGATAAATTTGTTCCTGGTATTTATATTATTGTTTCAAAACTGTTTTTTTTTTTTTTCCTGTTACAATATCATAGACTTCAAATAAATCTGCACCTTCTCCTGATAAGTTTTAAGACAACGTGACACGCTGATGACTGGAGACCGCAAAGAACCAAGCTTATGGTTTACACTGGCATTTGCCTGGCTAAACTTGAGGTAAAGCAAATGGGAAAGTTGTAGGAAATACACTTTAAAACATTAAGAATTAGGCAATAAAGAGTTTAAGTTTGAAAAATGCAACAGTTGATTTTAGAAAAAAATTATTAAAGGTTGATTTAAGTGACAACACTTTGAGGAGTCTAAATAAAGGCAAGTATGTGGTCCCTTTCTTGAAATAGCTGTCAATATCTCCCTTCTGTGCCTTCAGAAACAACACAGACTGTCTAGTTTGCATGGCAGCAGCATTGGGTTGGACTTAGAGAGAGCTGTTTTCCTCGGCATTGTTACTTTCCTCAATGTGAAGTGCCAGATACTAGGAAAGGAAAGGCAAACCTCTGAGACAGAGGAGAGCTATGCTGTTCTCGCTGTGCTGTATGATTTAGAGAATGTTTGCAGCTGCTGAAATACCAGGACCGTGCCACAGCCAGGACGGTATTATGCGACAGGCACTCAGGGTCGCGTATTTTAGATTTTCTAGCATTTGCCGACATATTAGCTGTATCGGTTAATTGTAATTTACTCTAGTAGATAGAGAAATTACTGGGTTCCCCCCCACACCCCACTCTCAAACCTCCCTTTGAATAGTGAGCGAAGTGAGACTCCTGAATGTACTCTAAATGTCTGAAAAATATTAGTTGTTATTCCATAGGGTAATAGAATATAAAACTAACAGCAATACAAAATATTAGTCAATAATGTCCTTTCCCAGGTGACTTTTGAACCTTGTGAAAGCACACATTCTCAACAAAGATTTATTAGTCGAGTTGGGGAACACATGATAATGATAGCAAGAGCTGCCAGAATCTAATTTGCTTTAATTAATCATTTGCTTCATAACACGGCAATTCGTCCCCCTCCCCCTGCTTTTTTTTTAAACTGTCTAGATTATTTTAAAACATTAGATATTACACTGTGGATGGCTGATAAAACTGAAATTGAATGCTATAAAAGTTAGATTAAAAATTCATTTAACAGGATAAACATTTTAGAGTGCAGAATGGTACCGATTAGGTCAAGTGAGTAAGGAGTGATAAAACAGTCATGGAGTTGAGAGAAAAAATATTGTCAGAGGGCACTCAAACAGCTGAATTTAGTCTAATTTAAATGTTACAGCAGACCAAAAAAATTGTTGACTAGAAATCCTATTATAATTATTCTTTGGTATTTTAGCAGCACAGACTGGTAAGAAGTCAGAGTCTAGGTTTAAAAACATTTATTCATTTAACTGTACAAACAAGCTTTGGTTCTGAGTAGAATTAGTTCCCATGGTTAGGGCCAAGAGCCTTCAGTGGAGTGCTGAAGCTAGGTCAAAGGCCACGTTGCCTGGCTCTCTTGGGAGAATTAAATGGACTATCTTAGATTCCCAGGAGAGCCAAGCCTCCAGGTATTCATTGTGTTCTTCTAAGCAAACACTTGTGTTCAGAGGTCTTTCAGGCTTACTCCATTTTGTTGATGCCTCGATGGACAATTTCAGCACTTAATTCTTACCTTTGTCTTTGTAAGTCTCCCCCATTAGTTGGTTGGCTACTGAGGTGGGATTTGGCTCGAATAAATGTTCACAATTCTCTAAGAGTTCCCATTATCTACATGATAATCCTAACCTCTTTTGGGTGTCACTCAAGACCCTCGATGACGTGGCCCTTTATATATATATATATATATATATATATCACATTATAGATAGATAGATAGGTAAAATATATACCCAGCCCCGTTCTGGCTCCCACCCCATTTACTCACTACCCAGCACTTTACTCACCATTTATGATATATTGTATTTCTCAGTTATGTTCCACCAACTCAACTCACCATGCCTCAGCTTGAATGTTGCTCCTCAGACAACACTTCTTGCCTCTTTCATATGTATAATGCTGACCTTATATGGTTGCTATGAGTATTCAATGAGTTAATTTATTTAGTATGAGGCTGACACATAGAAAGCACTATGTAAATGTTAGCTGTTATTATTCAGCACTCTCTACACTTTGTACAACTCTCCCATATCAACCACATTATGATATTGTTTGTTTCCATAGCTTTCTTCTCGCTATATTATAATCCTCTTGATATATATTGATCATGCTTGGATCCCCAGTGTAACACAGTGTCTGGCTGCCATGTAGCAGGTGCACAATCAATATTTCTTGCATGTTGTAAACCATTCTGCCATCTGGGCACTGGCCAATTTTTAATAAGTATATAAGACCTTAAATGAGAGTGTTTCAAAGAAGCAGACATTTTGTGTGGGTGCATAACATTTTTTTCTCAAGCAAGTTTTCATACTGCTTTCAGAATCATTTCTAAAACCGCATAAGAAAATTAGCACTAGAATATTATAGTCCTATCTCTCTTTTTTTTCCCAAATAAAAATAATATTCTCCAGGACAATTGATTCATTACCTAATTCATTAAAAATGATAATCAATGAATTAAAATTCTTGTAGAAAATCCATCCTCTATGTATGAAAACTTGGCTCTCATGAAAATATTCAAAGACCTCTCCCAAGATGAATTCAGTAGTGACAGCAGGCATGGAATGAGTTTGTGTTCTCTCACTGTGGTCCTTTGATGGAGACTGGATTCCAATACTCCATTAAACTTCTAAGTTCTAGGGGTGCCTGGGTGGCTCAGTCGTTAAGCGTCTGCCTTCGGCTGAGGTCATGATTCCACGGTCCTGGGGTTGAGCCCCACATCGGGCTCCCTGCTCAGCGGGGAGCCTGCTTCTCCCTCTCCCACTCCCCCTGCTTGTGTTCCCTCTCTTGCTGTCTCTGTCAAATGAATAAATAAAATCTTAAAAAAAAAAAAAGGAGCCTCCCTTTAAAAAAAAATAAGCTTCTAAGTTCTAGAATGTCCTTAAAATAAACAAGCTATTTATTTCCTTGCCTACTCCATAGACTTCCCTGAAATACAATTACAATTGTAATTGTAGACTGATATATCATAGCCCATTAAGATGAGAAAATGAGAGAGGTAAGAGCCTTATTCTGATCCTCAAAGATATTTCAGACTAGGAGAATCACCTAATTTGGAAATTTGGAATTTTGTAAGAAAAGGAACATGGACATCTCCTGTTTCATCAATAGTGGAAAGTCTTATAGACTCTTATGGTTCAAAAAATCCGTGAAGTCATGTAGTTCTTTTTTTCAAACCCTGACCCTGAGAAGTTGGAATGTCGACTGCAGCTCAAGGTACTTCTTCACAATAGAGTCTAGCAAGCTTTTTTTGCCAAAAAGCAAGGCAGAATCAGAATTGTGGGTCTTCTTGCAGTTTTCTCCCCTAAAATACAAGAGGGAAATTACAAACTGGTGCTGATTTGACTAACTTTGAATCTCACTGAAGTGATCCAAGCAGAAAGGAATGCAGTGTCACTTGCTTGGTTCAGAATTTCTTAACATGAAAAATGGGGGCTGGGGAGTGGTGAGTAACTCTTGTGGTCCCACAGGGAGCATTGTAATCAAGGAGAGCTCTGTACAGTGTTAGAAGGGTCTTTACATCCCCTCTAGCTCTCTGCAATATGCACTTGCAGAATTGGTTAAATGAGCCACCATATTCTGGTCAATATGAATAGGCTTGTAAGATGCTCAGTTTGATTTAATGGCCACCCATGGATACTTCCATACGCAGAAGCTCAGTCTGAATAAAGCTCTAAAAAATCAACTATTCCATTTGGCATTGTAGCTGTATTTTAATGTCCTCTTCAGAATTCTCCGTTATAGTAACATCTCTGCAATCAGTCCTGCATAAAAAGACCTGTTTATAATAAATTGGTCAGCCTCTTATGTGCCTATCTTTCCTGATGGGATCGAAAACTATAAGATTGTTCCTTGTAGACTAGGCTGTAAGATTTTCAATATTACTAGTTGTATCTCTCCATTTGCCCAAATGATTTATTTCAGGCTTTATTTCTGTTTCGAGTCTTTGTTTTCATTTTATTTCATAATTGTCCTGAGGGAGAAGGAGGCAAATGGATTCTGCTTGTGAAATATAAGTCTTTGAGAGCCATTTAAGTGAGATGTAGTTTATGAAGAAGCCAGTAAGTGAAAAATAAAATTGTTCAGTCTTTTGTCATTCTTTCAGTTAGGAGACCTATGTGACAGTTGTGAACTATAGTGCCCTGGACAGGAAATGTTGGCAGAGGTAGAAGTGTGCCATTGATTTATGTGAATATTCCAAGGTGGAATAATCACATTGCCTTGTTAGTACATAATAATCACCCAGTGCACAAGACCCTAGACCTTTGGAATCACTCAAAGTTTTCATTAGAGAATCAGCAGTCTTTTAGACTCACTGTGGTGTACCTCAATGTTGAAATTGCATATTACAGGTTATGCTCCTGTAAATAAAGGACACTTTGTTATGCCCACACTCAGCCGCGTTTCCTGCTGTGATTTCTTTACCAGACCCTGCTGTGACCTATTGCCAAATACAATGCAATATTGGTGAGCCTTTTTTGTCTGAACTTGATGTCTGTCCAGAAGACAAAAACACTGATTAGGTAGAAGGAGGATGGAAGTCCTTCAGGCACAGAGTGACTCTGGACCTCAGCTATAAACTGCAGCTTATTCATAAATGTCAAGAGTCAAAAGGTGAGGACTAGTACATCCTGTCTTGAGGGGTGCCTTCCCATCCATCTCTGGGAAGCATGACTTCCGTATGGATTGAAGTTTAATTGGGAAATGACCAAATATGACTGCTGGGCTAAATTTGTGGAGGCCACACTCTGATTCAGTTTTATTTTATTTATTTTATTTTATTTTATTTTATTTTATTTTATTTTATTTTTTTTCTGATTTGGTTTTTTAATTTTCATTTTTTTCTGAATCAGTTTTTTTAAAATTTTCATTTGTTTTCTGATTCAGTTTTAAAAGAGAATCAATTCTAAGGCTATCTTTTGCCTTTATTTCTCTTGGAGGGTTCTGTGAGGGACTCAAAGATGGCTCCCTTTCAGAAATACTGGTGGGGTTATTAAAGAGTAAGCAGTTTCCCTAGACCTTGTTTCCTATTTCTCAGTGCTTCTCCTCTCAGAATGCTCAGAATAACAATCTCTTCAATACATTCAAGACATATTGGTATTCTAAGTTGTCATGTAGATGAGGAAACTTGTCCTCCAAGAAATTTCTTTTCCCTGGTCATTTGTTGGCCTGTAGGTATGGAATTCTACTAGTAAAAGGTGAATGTTGGGAGACTTCCATTATGGACTTTTTTGGTGAAGCCAATCAACAAATATTCATAATGATATTAACAGTTTGCAGTTTCATTTATCATACGTCCCCTTTATAAACATTCTCATGTTATCTCTACTTGGCAGATAAGGAAAGGCAAGTTCAGTAACTTGGCTAAAGCCTCTTTGTTGACAGTAATTGAGAACAAGCTTTTGAGTTAGACAATCCTGGTTTTGCCACTTATTAGCTTCATGAGCTAGTTGCTATTATTCTTCTTCATCTGGATTCAAGTTCAGTGTTTCTTCCATCTTACTGTGCTCCCAACCTCAAATCATTACCTTACTAATGAACTAAGTAGAAGGGTAATGTATTTTCCCAAATACTTAGCCCAGGCAGTGAATTTTAGACTCTGTTTTGCAAAGAATGGTAGAAATTAAAACCAGTTTTTTTCAAAGCTAGAAAAGTTGCTTGAAAGACAAGCGGTTGTTCTGCTGGTGCTTTCTGTTGGCTGAGGATGCAAATCTCATCCTTTAACTCTACCAAAAGAGAAAGGCACTGTTATATACCTCCTGTATGTGAGTCATCAGGGGGTAGTGATATTTCTATTAAAGAGTCAACACTGGGGCACATGGGTGACTCACTTGGGTAAGCATCTGACTCTTGATTTCAGCTCAGGTCATGATCTCAGGGTCATGGGATCAGGTCCTGCGTCGGACTCTGCATTGGGCATGGAGCCTGCTTAAGATTCTCTCTGCCTGTCCCCCCATGCTCTCTCTAAAAATAAAAGAGTCAACACTGTTTAGAAGAAGAGCCTGAAGATGACCAGTTTTAGATAATCATGCTTAACACAGAGCATGGACTTTGGAACAATAAATATTTTTCTTTTTTGTTTTATGGCAATTCTCTGATTAAAGGCCAGGAAAACTGTTGAACTGTGAAGTAAGCAAGGATTAGGAAATTGAATATGACCAACGTATCCAGCCATAACTTATAGGACAAATACACACTCAACACACACATGCACACACATACGCAAAACAAAGTAAAACAAAGAGCAGTTGACTTTCAGTTCTATTCATTAAAAAGATCCATTTATATTGTACATGTGCAGAAGGGCTGCGAGACTGAAGTGATACCTGAGAGAGGCCTGGGAATATGTTTGCACCACATTACTTGGACTGCATGATAATTGAGAGCCATTGTGGCTGAACACTTTATGAGTTTGTTTAATTTGTCACAGTAAATAAAGCTTTTTTGATGCAAGTTAATTAGCTCGCTTGTGTTACTGCACATCAAATGTAATTAACAACCAACTGCCAGTGTGGGGTTGCCCTTGTGTAACATGGTAATAGGGGGAAAAACTTAACTGGGACTGGAGTAAGTAAAAGATACACTGTTGAATCAATCACCCTTCTGCCTGCTTAAATTCGGATGGACTAGAATCTAAGGGAAAATACCACTCATAAAATATCAGCTCTTTAATAGGATTTCCTAAAAATTTCATGTATTATTCCAGGCTCACATTTGCTGCCACATTAAGTAAATTCAGCTAAGTAAAATTCCTTTTACTGCTCAGAGTCCACTTTCTCCTTGGTTGGCATTGACTGTGTATCCCCTCTGCTTGGATCTTTCATTTTCAGCCATTTACCTTTCTTTAGCTTTGACATTTTATCTCGCTTGTGATAAGTGCTGCCATAGCTAATGCAGAAGGAGGGCTATTAAATAATAACTGAGAAGGAATTTGTTTGAATGGGCAGAAGAAGATAGTTGAAGAATCCATTCAAAGAAGGGGCTGTTACTTCCAAATTCATAATGGTATTCTCATTTAGTTTATGTTTTGAGAAAGCATCCTGCCTTTTTCATTTTTTTTCCTAGGCAGAGTTAACACAAAGACATCAAACAGCCTTGGTTTACACTATTTTTTATCATGTATCAAAAGAAAGGTGAAAAGGCAGAAACATCTTTAAAAGGACACAGTAATAGTAGAGTTGAGATGCTCCAATTGTCTACTATTTGCACTGTAAATATTAATTTGGAAAAAACAACAATTTAGGTTAAGATGAAATAAACTTCTAAAAGTATATAGTTTAACTGGAGTAAACTTGTCCCTCTTACCACCACTGTCACCTCCTTCATAAGGAACAAAGAATCTATGCCAGTTTCTCTAAGTAATACCCGTCTCCTGGGAATACCACCTGGGTAGGAAGGGAAATTGAATTGAAGTGGAAGATCTGAGTTAAGTCCTGACTGCCACTAACCAGTGATCAGACAACCTGGGGTGACTCACCTTCTCTGGGACTCAGTTTCCTCATAGAAATAGAAGTTAGATTGGATAGCTTCATCTTTGTTTTCTAGCTCTAAAGTTCTCTGACTGTATGTTCTCTCTCATGATCATCCAGGAGATCCTCTGGATTCATTTTTTTTTACCCTATCTACCACATATCTTTGTTGTCTGGTTTTGGCAACAGAGGACACATAAGTCCAGCTACTCAGAAGTTAAAAGAAGTGTGTTTGAGAGCCAAGACTCCGCCCTCGCTCATTCATTCAACAAATATTTATTGAATACTTTCTATAAACTAGGTTCTGGGAATCTGAGGATGGAAATGATCTGGATAATCCTTCATATATATAATTGAAGAGTAGAAAACAGGTAGCTAGCTTAAAAAATTAGATCTGTCTGCTCATATTGAATTATTTAAAAAATATTTCTATGTATTTTATATAGATCTATCTTCCCTGGTTTTTTATTTCCATGCTCTACATATTCAATACACTGAAACAAGCTAGTAGGCCTAAACTAAGGCAGAGGGAAGAAAATAAAGCTCCTTTTATACCTGAGCATTTTATCTTGAGACAGCTCTCTTTACTAAGAGTTGGCAAGAATATACAACTTATTTTCTTTAATTTAAGGTTCAGTATAAATAATTATATTACATTTGTATTCATTTTTACTTTCAAAAATAATTTTATTAATTACAGAAGTAACACATGCTCACTGTAAAAACAAAATATTTCAAAAATTTATGATAGAGAAAAAAATTAAAGTACCCCATTTTTCCACTTCCCAGCCTTGGAGACCAGTATATTACTTAATATTTTGGTTCATATTATCTCTCTTCCTCTCTCTCTCAATACATACTAGTAAAAATATATTATTGTGTCTTTTCACACAGGTGGAATAATACTATTAATACCAAAACTTGATTTTTTTCAGAGTATATCTTAGCTCTACTTCCATATAGTTTGATTTTTTTTTTTAATGACTATGTTGTATTCCATTGAATGAACCTTATCTTACTTAACTAATACCCCAATTGATAGATGGGTTGTTTTTAGATCTTTGCTATTATAAATGATGCTGCATAATATTTATAATAGTATCATCACTACAAAGAATAATAAACACCTCTTAAGTACTTATGAGGTGCCAGGCATTTTGTAACACTTTATAGACATCATTTCATTTAATTCTCAAAATAATCCTATAGATGAAGGCAGTGAAATCTAGACATGCTCTGTAACTTGCCCAAGCTCACATAGCTAGAAAGTAATGGAGCTATGATTTCAACCCAAGTCTTTCTGATTCCAGAGTTAAGCTCAACATTCACTTAGCAAATATTTTTCTATATATGTCTTAGTCTACATGCATGATGCACTTATAAAGATTAAATTGCTGAGTCATAGGATATGCAATATTTGAACTTAAATATGTATTTTCAAATTGACCTCTAAAAAGTTTGCCAATTAGCACTTCCAGTTGCAGCAAATAAGAGCAATAATTTCTCCACACTCTTGCCAATGTTTACATAGTATCTTTTCCCCCAATATGATAGACAACATAATTATATCTTAGTGTTGCTTCAATTTGCATTTCTTTATTAATTTCACCCTTTAATAATAAAATGTATATATTTAAATACCATTTTTGTCATTACCTGTTGAATTATGACTCCTATGCCTATAATCTCTCTGTTTTAGAGAAGGTGCATAAAATTCTCAGTTAAGTTTTATTTTTCATTGTAATACATTGCTCATTTTCTTTATCACCGTATACATCCAAACTCCTTCTCTTGTGTCTGTCCCTGATACCTTTGGAATTCCTTTCTGGACTGAATATAACCAGGTACCATGCTACCAGCAAACTCTTAATCATTCAATTCAATAATCAGTCAAGGTTGCAGGACTTGGGCAAGTTAACTGACAAGAGAAGGATGGGAATAGACCATTTAAAGGTGGCTTTTTTTTTTTTTTCATAAAAATGATGGTAGTTATGGGGGAAAAGAATAACTTTTTAAAAAATAACATGATATTTAATTTAATTTAATTTAATTTTTTAAAAGATTTTTTATTTATCTGTCAGAGAGAGCAAGAGAGAGCAAGCACAAGCAGGGGGCGTGGCAGGCAGAAGGTGAAGCAGGCTCCCGGCTGAGCAAGGAGCCCAATGTGGGACTTGATCCCAGGACCCTGGGATCATGACCTGAGCTGAAGGCAGACGCTTAACCGACTGAGCCACCCAGGCTTCCCATTACATGATATTTTAAAAAGAAAGCAGAGGGCCTAAGGGGGAAACTAAGAAAAATAATCTTAAGAGAATAGATGTTCAAATAATTTTGTTAAACAAAAATTTTAAGAATTCTTCAGAAAATACAAACTTGTACTTAGAACTTCGAAACTCAGGATTAATAGAATACAGATATTTCAAATGATGAATTTGGGCTGCAGGATTAGATCAAGATGCATATAGTCACACTTTAATTTTTATAAATGAACACATATTGCTTAAGATTTTTCTAATTGAGACATATTTTGGAGGGATGACAAAGGGAACATTTATTTGACTTCATTAAGAAAAACAGGTTTATATTTCATATTTTTTGTCTTTGAAAGCCACCTCTGTCAGACATGTCCTTGTGGAGGCAAGAGTTTATTTTCTATAAAATTCTAGCTTCTCATGAGTTTAACCAAAAAGGAATAAAACAATTACTCTATCATGCTATTTACTTGAGACCTTAAAAATGCAGACAGACAGAAAGATGGCTAGTCAGACAATCAGATTATACTTGGCTGAATCCTTAAGGAATCTGAGACTAAGAGCAAGACAGGAAGGAATAAGGAGGTGTGCAACTGAGAGCATGAGACAGTGAAAGATAAGTGGAATGTGCTGTGTTGTTGGGCTCAGAATGGAAAGGGATGACTTTTTACAGGTTATCCTTTTGTCAAAAAGCTCTTGCAGGAAACCAAACTTAAAAATGTATTATCCGCTAAAACCCACATCTTGAAGAAAGTGATTAATGCAATTTAGCCAGTCTATAACAGAGCCATAATATATTGTTGAAAGGGACCTGCTGAGGCAAAATGTAGTGTTGAAAATACGCCGTTTCTTAGTAATAACAGAGGCTACGAATGTAAGCCTTAAAAAAGACTAGGCCTGGCCAATGATTAAGCTAACATTTACACCTTCTCCTACTTGCAGAGACTCCAACTTTCTCCAAGAGCCATTAAACTTTTTCTTCATGTTGTTTTGTTTCATTTTCTGGTAAGTATTTTGGAAACAAATAAGGAGTGAAGAGAGGGAAGAAAATCTTGGAGAAACAGAAGCAAGAAGTTGGATTTTGTTTTGCTTTCAGTAATCCTATCTTCTTTTTTTAAGTAGAAACATCCTATATAGCAAATCATGTCATGTATCATGTTTTAGGATTTAGCACACTTAACGTCTACAGAATGGGGTCGACTAGGAGGAGCAGAACTTTGGAAATAGACTGCCCATTGGGTATGTGCAGTTCTGGAGGGGGATCCTACTGCACGTGTAGGTAATGACTTAGCCTGGTCAGCAGAGCAGGTTTCTGAAAGTTTTAACAACAAACAGGTGGTCATTCAAGTAAAAAGTATGTGTTGGAGAGGGCATTTGTTCTGAAACCTGGTGAAATCCTGGCAAAATGAGACAATGGGAAATTCTGAATGCCAGTTTGGAAGCCCATGTAGTAGGTGGTGTAAAGGTCGGGAGTGGCAGTGCTCCAGTCACTGAACTGAGGATAAAGCACAGAACTGAAGCCCTCAGGAGAGAAACTTGCATGAAATGACCCTTGCCCCATGGGATATTATTTTATATTTCTGGCACTGATAAGATTCCTGTTTGGATAGTGGCTAAGTTGTTACCAAAGAAGGGAAACAAGGAAAAGAGCACAAATTGTTGATTCTTCTGAAGTGGGTAGCAAAACAGCAATAGCAGGTTGACATTGCAAACTCTCATCTCTAATGTAACAGTGCACAGTTCCCTTGACAAGAGACAAAGCAACTGCTAGGTTTAATATGTCTTTACATGAGCAAATGATCTCGCATAATAATACTGCACCGTGCTGACAATCCTTTATGAATACAGCAGTGTAATGCCGACAGTTAGTTAACAACAGAGCTGCCTGCCCAGATAGAAGGTTTGGAACTACATGGGAGGGACATATTCGACTCAAGGTACTTCTGGGGAAATGTGGAAAGGCTGACATCTGGACTGTCACGCAAAGCAGACACATTCTCGAACACAAGAGAAATGCTGTCTGAGAGGTCTTAGTGAGGCTTCCAAATTGTCATCAAGAGGCTGTTAAATTTTCATAATTTTGATATAGAAACAAAAAAGATTGCTTTAGAGAAGTAGTGGGAGGGACCCGTGCTTGAGATGGATGCATTTATTCATTTACTAAATATTTCTTGACTACTTTCTATAGTCCAGGTTCCATGCTAGGTGACAGAGATACAGACATTAATAAGATTATCCATGCCCTTAAGAGCTTTATTATCTACACTTGGAGGGAGAAATAAGCCAACAATTACAAAATGTGCTGTGGTAATAAGTAGGAATTAAGTCAAGGTTGTTATGGGAGATGAGATAAAGAGTATCTAACTGCGTGTGTGTCTGTGTGTGTGTATGTGTGTGTGAAGGGTAGTATTGGTCAAAGAAAGCTTCCAGGAGAAGGGGATATTTGGATTAAATGTTGTAGGATGAGTAAGGATGAGTCAGAGGAATGGGTGAGTGGATGGATGGGTGAGCATTCTAGTTGGAGAGAATATGTGCAAAAACTTAGATTCATAAAAGCAACACTGAAGACATGGCAAGCAAGAACCACCAAATCCCTTATTCAGTAGTTCCTTTGGGTGTGTATTGATAATAGAATATTGAGAACTGAGAGGTAAAGTTCTTTCATGGCAAGAGAGAATCAGAGTACATATAAAGCATTTCCTGGTACGTAACTGGTTAGAGCTTAGAGGAAGTTATGGGGGAAGATTAAGAGATTTCCTTCTCTGAAAGGTATGGTGTAGAAAGTAAGGATACAAATCAAGAGTTCTTTCAACTTTGGAATTTTTCTTTATTTCCAAAATTGCCTAAAAGGAATAGGAAAGATTAATGAAGGGGAAGGCTGCAGCATAGAGTGCAATTGCAAAATGCTACAAAATATTAGTGGCAGGCAAACATTATGGGATCTTATAAAGGGGTATTTCAGTGTTAAGGTAATGATTGTGGCATAATGAACTAAAATTATTTCATAACCCTAAAGCATTTGAATTATCTACAGTAAATTCTAACATCCTATCCTTGCAACCTTTAGAAGCAAGAACTCACTCAGGTCAGGAAACTGTGCATTAAGAAAGCCTAGATTTTTTTTTTAACATTTTATTTATTTATTTGAGAGAGAGACAGAGAAAGTGAGAGAGAACACAAGTGGGGTGAGGGGCAGAGGGAGAAACAGACTCCCCACGAAGCAGAGAGCCCGATGTGGGGCTCGATCCCAGGACCCTAGGATCATGACCTGAGCCGAAGGCAGACACTTAACTGACTGAGCCACCCAGGTGCCCCAAGAAAGCCTAGATTTTTATGGACGGTTGGTGGTCTTCAGTGATAGGTGCTGACTCCCAATATTATCCCTGTCTTATAGATTGTCTTCAACCATTTGTGAGCTGGAGAGCTCAGATCCAGCCTGTGTGTGGTAGCCCATTCACTAGTGTGATGGCCAAATTCATGTCTGGTTCTCAGTTTAACCCAACTACTTGTGTGTTAACTTTATCAGGCTCTTGCTTTGACATTTACATCTTGCAAATTGCATGCAAAGTGTAAACAGAAATTTTCTTGTTTGAAATAGAAATGTTTTCAAAGCACATTTCTCCATTTCTTCTTTGTATGTCACATCCCATCGATATTAGGAGAACCAATGCTAGCAGAGTCGACAGCAAAGCTGGCTGAAAAGAGAATGCCATTCAATGTCACTTCATCTGGTAACGTGGGGAAAGCATAGGTAATTTCATAGAAATTATCAAATGTTAAAGCTGGGAAGGAGACTGGACATCATCTTGTTCTACATCCTCAATTGACATATGAGGTCACTATGGTCCTTGCTCAGAGCCTTGGGATGACGATGGACTAGAATTTAGATTTTTCTACGTGCCAGTCAACACTCCTTCAAACGTATAGTATTTCCCCTTTCATCCTAAAGTATATAGCAGAATACCTCTTTTCTATTATGGGTCAACTATTTTAGAAAACACTTTGAAAATACAAATGCCATAAAAATGTGTTATTTAAAAATTTTGTATAAAAAGATTTATATTCACAGGTCTTAGCAACATTTTTTTTTTTTTTTGGATCTATCTACTGAGGCAAGGGAAATAAAAGCAAAAATAAGCAATTGGGATTACATCAAACTAAAAAATTTTTGCACAGCAAAGGAAACCATCAACAAACCAAAAAGGCAACCTACTGAATGGGATCAGATGTTTGCAAATGGTATATCTATAAAGAGTTAATATCCAAAATATATAAAGAACTCATACAACTCAATACCAAAAGAGTAAACAATTCAATTAAAAAGTGGGCATACATACAGATGGCCAACGTCACTCATCATCAGGGAAATGCAAATAAAAATAAAAACCACAATGAGATATCACCTCACACCTGTCAGAATGGCTAAAATAAAAAACACAAGAAACAACAAGTGTTGGTGAGGATGTGGAGAAAAAAGGAGCCCTCATGCACTGTTTGTGGGAATGCAAACTGGTGCAGCTACTGTGGAAGACCTATGGAGGTTCTTCAAAAAACTAAAAATAGAACTACCCTATGATCCAGTAATCACACTACTGAGTATTTACCCAAAGAATATGAAGACACTAATTTGAAAAGATATATGCATCCCTATGTTTATTGCAGCATTATTTACAATAGCCAAATTATGGAAGCAGCCCAAGTATCCATCAATAGATGAATGGATAAAGAAGATGTGGTGTATGTATACAATGGACTACTGCTCAGTCGTAAAAAAAGAATGACATTTCTGACAACATGGATGCACCTAGAGGGTAAAAAAAGAATGACATTTCTGACAACATGGATGCACCTAGAGGGTATTATGCTAAGTGAAATAAGTCAGAGAAAGACAGATACCATATGATTTCACTTATACGTGGAACCTAAACAACAAATGAACAAACAGACTCCTTACAGAGAACAAACTTGGTGTTTGCCAGGAGAAGAGGGGTGAAGGGGTGGGTGAAATAGGTACAGGGGATTAAGAGGTGCAGAATTCCAGTTATAAAATAAAAAAGTCATGGTGATATAAAGCACAGCATATGGAATATAGTCAATAATATTGTAGTAATTTTGTATGATAACAGATAGTAACTATACTTATTGTGGTGATCATTTTCTAATATATATAAAAGTTGAATCACTGTGTTATTTACCTGGAACTAATATAATATTGTATATCAACTATACTTCATTTTTAAAAAAGGATTGATTTAATTAGGACAGCAAACCTTAGATTTATTAAAACTTCACATATTTGGTTGCATTTTTTCATGCAAAGCTCCCAGAGTTCAACAGACTCTGCATGTGGGCTTTTTCGCCTCACAGGATCCCATCTGAAAGCTAGCAACCTGGCTAGCAATTCCCCAGGATAACTTGGTTGGCAAAGGCAATCGAGCAAATCTGCACATTAATTATTTAAGCACATTGCCGATTACAGAGTGATTCCATCTATTTCATGCTTTGCCTATATAATAATCTTAAGAGACACACAGGGAAGTATTAATTTTCCCATCATAGAGATGAGAAAGCAATGTCTTAGAGTAATTAAGTGATTTGTTCAAAGCCATGGAGCAGGTACATAGCAGAGCTGAGCTAGTACCCAGGCATTCTCACTTTTGGTTATATGCTTCTTTCACCTTACCAAATCATCATTACATTATTATGATCACCACCACCACCATCATTATCATCATCACTGTCATCAGTTTTCTTTTTCTGACTATTGTAACTTTTCTAAGACCAGCAGATCTCAATGTATACCCCATCTTTCTTACTGTACCATTATCCCAATGTATTGCTTTTATATTCCCCAAAATTTCCTCTTGGTTGCCTAGCTAATTTAGTTATGAGGCTTCAGGGAAGACAGCTACACCTAACTATATTTTAGGGACCCCATCCTACCACTAACTATTCAATAGCAGTGAGCAGTAGGATTGACATTTTAGTGTGTCCCCAAATCATACTTTCTAGAACATTTGAAGAAATTCCTGGCATTTTTTGTTCCCAAACACAATGATGAAAATTTTGATGGCAAAATTAATAACTCAAAATAACTGGTCTTAAGCAACTATAGAACTACCTCTGATAGTTTTTCAAGGGGTCCCATTACTCACTCCTTAATATTGTATCTCATAGTGCCTTCTACACTTCTGAACAGCTTCCCAACCACTGGGCTTGCTCATTTTCTATGGCATACCTTTAGGCTCTCTCCTTATCATTTTACAACTAACTGGTACTCATGGAAAAGCACTAGAGGAAAAGGCTTTCCTGCCCAAATAGGGCCTTTAATTGTCCTATTCAAATCAGGGTCACTAAGGACAGAACTCTTACACTTTTATTATTTACCCCATTAGTAATTCCAGTGACAAGAGAAATATATGGAGAAGTTGGAAACTTTTATAACCTTTGTATCACCAGTATCCACAGATCTGCAATAGTCAGGCTGACTTCAGACAACATATTAAGCAGGAACACATGGGAAGCAATTATTGACTTAATCAGATAAATTCCTTCCTTCCTTCCCCTCCCCTTCCCTCCCCTCCCCTCCCCTCCTCTCCCCTTCCCTTCCTCTCAATACATAGTTATTGAGAATCTATTCTGAAGATAGCATATATAAAGACAATAGGGAGCTAACAACTTAGTTGGAAGTCATACACACTGGGATAGGGTCAGGATGTGGGAGAGGAGGATTTTGTTATTAAATAAGTTTGGGCATATTAAGTTAGCAGGGATTCTAAATTCAGATGCCTTCAGAGGCCAGGGGTGGTCATATGAATATATTGTAGTGTGAAGATAGTAGGGAGACAGATCTGCATCTGCAGGCTGCAAATTTGCCCTTCTAAGTTAAAAAAAAAAAAAAGAGAGAGAAAGAAAGAAAATGCCACTAGGAGCATTACTATTCTGAGACAAAGAATTTTAGAAATGTTCTAGAAAGTGGGGAGTCATCAAAGAGTTTTGAGATGGTTATAACATCATTAAAGCCATGTTTTGAGGGAGATTGAGAAAAAGAAGAGGTGTCAGTGTGAATTAAATGTAGGGAGACAGTGTATCCCAGATAGCATAGGGCAGTCCTGGTTTAGGCCTGTAATCCAGTATAACTATTAAGAGTGTGCCCTTTCACTCTCATTGGTGTCCTAATTTGGAGAGTAAGTAACACCTAATCAGTGGGCTACACTGGCCATCTCTTCAGTGAATAGAACCCCATTTGCAGAAATCCGACCAGTTCCTGTGAGTATTTAAGATATTTTTTTTAGTAAGAGTTCCTTTATCCAGTCATGGCATATCATTGTTGAGGTGTGGCTAGAGAGAGTCCTCACACACAAGAGAACAACAGAAGTTGACATTTCCAAGGTACTTTGTTGCTACAGTGATGGTGGTATGGTTGACAAATTTAGATACTAGTATAATCGTAGGAAAATATGTGGAAAGACAAATATCAAACGGAGTACTGACTTTTTCAGGGGAAATGGATTGAATGGGGTGAAAGGGAAGACTATGCATTTTTCTTTATATATTTCTATTTAGTTGAACTGGTAAAATTCAATTATTTTAAATTTAAAAATTAAATAAAAATTTAAAAAATTTAAAATAAAATCAAATTGGTAAAATTGGTAAAAAAAAAAAAAGACCTAATAAAATTATTTTGTAAATATTAGGGAGAACACTAAATTGGTTTTAGATCTGGTGATATACTGACAGATGTACACATATGTCAGTAGGTGAACAGATTTAGAAGATCTTATCTTCTTGTGATCTTGGCTGCCTTATGAAGAGCTCATGTTTTTCATATCTGATAAGTGATATACCTTTCTGTTGCAGAAACTTAATTTTTAGTTCTTAAAGAATAAAGAAATGGATTTCTGTATCAAAGATTATTGAGCAATAAGGGGAATTTAGTCATCTAGATAACAAAAATAATAATAGTTACCAATACCATCTATGAGATACTGTATCAGATGACATCTCTATGCCCTAGCATAGTTCTGCAAGGTGGATATTATAATCATCATTTTGCAGATGAAGAAATGGCCTCAGAAAGGCTCAGTAACAAGTCCAAGGCCACACAGTTAGTAAGTGTCAACCTGGGATTCTCCACTCAGGTCTGTTGGTTTCAAAACCTATGCAATTGTAAGTAAACGATAGAAGGCATATGTAGCAATATTAGATTTTAGAACTCTCAAACTTTGGATTTAAGTACAGTTATTAGTCATTCCCGCAGATTGCATGAGGGAATATTAAAAATAGTTTCAAAACTTCACTTTTGCGGATGTTCTCTAAGAAGACCTACTTTTTTTTTTTTTTACTTTTATTTGCATTTATTTTATGCAGAATTTACTCCCAGGTCAGAAGTTTTTGTTTCTTCAGTTTCTTCCAGGATATCTTTGTCTTCTGTGCAACCTCCTCTTCTGGCTTAGGGACAGTCTACTCTTTTTCAGTAAGGAGCATCTCAGTGTGGCAGGGAGAGCTCATGTAGGGTTAATTTGACCATGCGCCCTGTAAGTTCTACGCCGCATCTTGGGGGCTTTGTTCACCTGGATGTGCTCAATGACCAGAGAATCTACATCTAAACCCTCAAGTTCAGCATGACTCTCTGCATTTTTAAGCACGTGCAGTAAAAATTCAGCACTCTTTGGGCCACCCCTGCATCCAGCCCCACTGTTTGGTCTGGGGACACCTACCAACCCTACCATTGTAGCAACGGAATGGCACACATGGCTTCTGCAAAGTGACATCCTTCAGATACTTGGTGGCTTTTCGGATCTGCATACCCTTGATGGCCTGGACAGTTTCACATGTGTTCTTAAGGTGAACACAAAGATTTGAACCTTTTGACTTGCATGATTTTATAGGGCTTTCTGGGTCAAATGAGTAGCGAACCATTTTCAGAGATCACCTCAGGCTGCTTATGGGAAGAGCAAGACCTACAATCTTGGTGTAAGGTAGAGAGGTGGTGGACTATATATGACGGTATTTAGTCATGGTCATAATAAAAGGATCTTTTAGTGAAATAGTTATATTGGGACAGGATGAACGTTTGTATTTTTTTTCTTGTTATTAATATCTCAAAGCTCATGGCTGTTAAGTAATTCTCATCCCAGTGTTATAAAGATAATTTTAAGATAATGTTTGAGGGGCATCTGGGTGGCTCTGTCAATTAAGTGTCTGGCTCTTGATTTTGGTTCAGCTCATGATCTCATTTTTCGTGGGATCAAACCCTGCACAGGGCTTTAGGCTCAGCAGGGAGTCTGCTTGAGATTCTCCCTCCTCTCGCTCTCCCTCTGCCCCTCCCTCCACTTGTGCACGTTCACTCTCTATCTCTAGAATAAATAAATAAATCTTTTTAAAAAAAGATAATGTTTGATAACATTATGGCAAATTCTCAGAGGTGGCCCTCTTTTCCACTATTCTATCGAATGCAAAGCATGTCATTCACAGAGTCAGGATTCATGGACTCTTCATGGTCACACATGTCTATGAAACTCTTAGTGACTTGTATTCTTGGTTTGTCTACCTGGGTGACTGTAGGAAAGTCACTTATATTTTTAGGAACTTACATTTGAGTAACTACAGCCATTCAAAAACTTTCTCTCTTCCAGCCATTTCTAGGAACCCCCAGGGGAAGTCTCATTTGCTTGTGAATCAGCCTGGACCACAGTTTGCTTTTTATACTCTTTTTATGTATATTAATAGCTGGAACTCTGATGCTATTGTTACCCTTCCTCAAGCCTCTGTTCCTGCTGCTGATGTTTCTTCCTACCCAGAACCTATTTTTCACCCTATGTCAAGGCTCCCTGCTTGTCATAATGAAATGGTCTGTGTGAATGGCTCCCCTAGAGCTGTGAGGGGCATAACCTGTGCAATGTATGACAAAGCCCCGGTTAAGCCAAACCCACTGGTTTACTGAATATGCCCAGACATATCTGAATCTCCTAAGAGAGCAGAAGATATAAGTTGTTACTATTATAAATATTAATTTGTGACAATTCAGAAAGAGACATTGGGCCTTATGCCCTTGTTGAGGAGAAAGTCTTGGTCATATGTGATATAAGTGATATAAGTCACATGGTAGGCAGGTAAAAAAACCTTTCAGTGCCGTTTAACAACCTTGTACTCTGTGATTATAAAATTACACATGCATCCACATAGATAACCCAAGAAGTCTATGGACCTAAAAAGGTTGTCTCTACAAAAATAGCATTGCAGTTTTCCATTTTCAGTATTCTGAGACTGGGAAAGTTTAAGTTCAATGACAAAAATTAGA
Source organism: Phoca vitulina (assembly GCF_004348235.1). Lineage (NCBI taxonomy): Eukaryota > Metazoa > Chordata > Mammalia > Carnivora > Phocidae > Phoca > Phoca vitulina. The sequence continues at coordinate 7,109,654 of NW_022589710.1, read as the reverse complement.
AGAGAGCAAAAGAATAGAAAAGCATGGTAAATTTTTTTCATATTTTACATATGTATATATAAATGTACACACTCACATAAAGATTAACTCTAGAGTCTGCTCTAAAGAACTAAAGAGTTATTGCTGCTTTTAAAAATAAGAACAGAAAAGCAAATGTGAAAACTTTTAAATTAAATTCCAACATTTTCAAACAAGTGCTGCCTGGGAGATCACGCAAAGCATCCAAAGCCTAAATTGAATATATGTTGGCAAGAGCATCTTCACATCTCTCTAAATAACTAGCTAATACAGTCAGTATTTTGCACCTCATCGAGGCCTGGCACTTATTTGCAAAATGTTCCAGTCAATTGTCAACTAAAAAGAATGCAGAATTTCAATCCTTTTCAGGGTGGGGGTTGGGGGGACCGGCAAAAGTTTTCTATTCTCCCAAAGAATGTTTCAGTGCAAAGACTGAAATTCTCTAGGGGCTGCCAAGACTGCTGTCAGGTGTAATCTACCCCGTCAACATTTTTAGGAGAAAGACAGAATCAACACAAAACAAAAGATGAAGCCATTAAAAAAGGAGATATAGAAGCACCCATCTTTAAGCTGCTATAATTAAGCATTTTATCAATTCTAGCAGAGAACAAAAAATATACTCTAAATTGTTTCTCTTTTCCTTATTCTTTTGCCAGGCACTCTATCTGACCACAACAAAGGTTCATCAGTCATTTGGCCTTTTATTTAATTGTTTATTTATTTAAAAGCAGGGCAAGTGATAGCAAACAAGTATTGGCTGCACAGCCTATCAAGGAATGTATATCTAATGGGGGAAGAGACATATACTGAAATTGTTATAATACAGAGCAGAAAACAAGAGGCATCATGAAAGAAGACAAAAGAGCTGCTAGGATCAAAAGAAAGATGCATTGGATGGAGATTGGTGTCTCTCATTTTTTGAACCCACCTGTATTACAGGCATTATGCTTAGTGTTCTGTGCATTAAATCCTCTAACATTAAATCCTCTAAATCCTATGTGATTGATATTATTCCCATTTTACAGATGAGGAAATTGAGATGTAGAGGTTAATATATTTGATTTGGTTTCCACAACAGATGGAAGGGCTGATATTAGAATCCTCAGATACTTCTAACTCCAATTTCTGGCAGGAAGGCTTTAGGAAATACTTCACAGAGATGAGGCGTTTGCACAGATTCTTGACAACTAGGGGGATTTGAACAGAGTGCGATATGGGAAATGCTCATTTCATGAAAAAGAAATAGTGTGGGCTTGGGGGTTAAGGTTTGGTTGGAGCCCAGGGTAGGAGCAGAGTTTCTCTATTGAGCAGGGCCTTATAGCTAGTTTGTAAATTGAAAACTTGATAAAAGTGGGGAAATAGTTAAAAAAAATAACATGTCAGCCTTTATTTTAATATAAAATGTACAAGTGTGTATTTATTTGTCAGTCATCTCTTGAGGAACCGTCTCTCAAGGAAAATCATTTTCTTGGAGTATGAATCTGTTGATTGTACTCCTTACCCATAATACACTATTTTATGCCTGATTTGATATAAACTAGTTTGGTTTACTTAAAATGGAACAAAACTGGGAGACACAATCTGAGTGTGGTATCCTGGATTTTTATTACTTTTTTTCTCAATTTGTTATTGCTGTCTTGTCCATTCCTGGTTTGACATCATTTTTTTTTATTGGCTTGTTGGTGGTTGTTTTTTAAATCAAGCGTATAACTTAGTGTTCATAGAAACAATTTTCTTTCTGTACTCATATTTTATCAGTTTTCATATTTAATTAAATCACATAATTGCAAGAACAAGAAAGACTGGCATAAATAGGTTTGGACAAGCATACAACTAATTGGTGGGAGAAGGGCACAGATGTACCGTATAGCTTGCTAGCATGGAGTGTTTAATCATCCGTGTTTTACAGAGAGAATGGAGAGCATTGATCTGATGAGTCAATTAAACAGAAATGTGTTAAAAGAACTGCTGTTGCAATGGAAAAATAGGAGATAATATATATTAGGGTCAGGTCTTTCAAGGCCTTGAATGCCAAGCTAAGTAGTTTAGTCTTCATTGATTAGCCATTGTTGCCATCCCCACAATTGTGGGATCATTGTGCTCAGAGCTGTGGATAGGCATGATTAGTTTAAATACTGACTAGAGAGATTTGGTAAAGAAAATAGTGAGAGGCAATAGAGTGTGGCAAGTGTGAAAGGAGAAGAGGGGATGGATTTGAAAGATATTTTGGGTGTAGGGTTTGTAGGACATGACACTGGACCAGATAAGAGTGTGGTATTCAATGTACCTTTCTCATAAAAGTGAGTAAGTAGGAATTTGCCACCTTGACATTATATGAAATTCCAGGGACTTCACTAGTGCTTTTGACTTCTTGTTTCCACTTAGTTTTAGTCATTTTGCACACCTCCCAGTGGTTGCAGTGGTATCTATTACATTAGCCCTCTGCTCATCACTGTGTGTATAGCCTCCCTGTATTTAACACTGTTGTGTATTATTTCCTAGTTGTTACAGTATATACCCTATTGCACTGATACTAAGATGCACTTCTATTTTTTTTTTTTCATTTTAGCATCTCTAAAATCAGAATGCATCTTAAAATGTCAGGGCATCTTGACAGATGATGACAAACTTAATTGGTTGCATGTTTTTCCTTTCTTATGGTTCAAAAAATAGCTGTGTTTTGTAACATATAGTATCTTCCCTCAACCAGGTTATAAATTCTAGGGACAATTCTCAGACCCCCTTTCTTCTGCATCCTTTATAGTGCCTCATATAGTGCCAGGTACATAGTATAGTGTTAGTAAATATTTGGTGAGTTATTGTTATCTTGAGTTAGAGTCATGATAGGTCAGTTTATGAATAAGGCATTGTATAAGTATTTGGAAACTACAGTATTCTGAGCTTCAGGGAAACTTCCACAATCTCTTAAGGAGACTCTTAGAAATGAAGAAATGTAGAAATGTAGATTTCCACTCAGAAATGACAATGTGAGCCAGAATTAACTTAACTTGGTTGGCTTGATATTTAAAAATATTAATATCTGTTGTTGGTTAGCTCTCATGACACCAAAGGAATTTTTGAAGAGGGGCTATTTGATTTTCCTTCTGTTTGTATTCTTCCTTGTGAATGTATCAATTACTGGATGAGAAAAAGTGAAGAGAGAAGAAGGAAAGATTCAGGTAATAAAGCCATCTAGACTCTATAAGACAAAAATATTTTTGATAAGTTGACTGTTTCCAAGATTTGTCTTAGCTCAAAAAGCCTGAAAGAAGGAGCCAGATGTCTGAGTGTACATATATTTGAAGGCACAGTGGCATTTAGGCAAAGGAAACAGGCTAGTTTAGCAGTATTCTAAGGAAAATGGTCAAAGTAAGTGTGTATTATCTGGTAATTTCTTCAATTTTCTATGAGAATGTAGAAATTGCTCTTCTTAGAAAAATTAATGAGTGATGAAAATATATTTCCAAATGCTCTGCTGATATAAATCATTAATGAAATTATAGATAATGAGAGTTTTGAATGAAAAGATGTTTGCATTATCTACAAATGGAAGGTGAAAAATGAGGGTTTAGTGCAACATTTCCAGGTGGGAGTGAGGTTTTTGAAGTCTGAAGACAAAAGTAAGAGATTACAATGAGTACGATTTAAGTCTTCCTTTCTTACATCACAGAACCTAAGCCATATTGGAAAATCAAACCACATTTACAAAGTGCAACCTTCTTGGAAAAATCCATTCCTTGTAGGGAATGAATACACCTTTCCCCATGAGTAGAATCTATGCCAGCCCTGTTAGGAAAATGGTAGTAGAAATAAAACTATAAAAATAAAATGTTTAATGAGAAAGTGTCTAGTGAGGCCATAGTATGGTATTGATTTATAATAATGATAAAAAAAGAAGAGATGCTTTGTACTATTTATCCTGACTTTTGAATTGACTTTCCTAGGGTTAATAAAGATTAAATAATGCTAAGAAATTAAAACATTGCCAACTCTTGATTATTGGTGTGAAGAGGTAGTTTATTGGCGTATAATTAATAACAAATTTTGACTTCCAATATATACTGTACTGTTTCCCAAACCTTGCTGCACATTGGAATTACTTGGGAGTCTAAAAAATATTGTGTTTGGCTCCCAGCCCCAGACATTCTAATTTCATTGGTGTAGAGTATGACCTGAGCATCAGATTTTTAAAAAGTTTTGTGGGTCATTCTAATGTGCAGCAAAGTTTAGGAATCACTGTATTGCCAGTGAAAACAAGCATTGCCTATTTTTTGTTTTACTGACATAGAACTCCCACTATTCACTGCTCAGGCAGAGAAATTGTTTGTTATCAAAGCACACACCCTTTGCAGAAAGGGTAGTTTGTATAGAGGGGCACTTTTGCCTGAGAGGGTAATAAGGCATGGAGTAAAAGGAAAATATTTTGAGCACAGAAGATTATGGGAAAGAGTTAAAGGTTCTGGTACATAATAAAGAAAAGGGATATTTCTCCATTTCACCTGAGTTTGGACTTAATGAAGCCTCATTAATTTGCTTATATTAATTTTCTATAAAATATATATTCATATTCAAATGTCAGTTCAAAATATATTAAAAAGATAAATTTTGATGATTTACTATTCTGAATTATTTAAGCCTTGGGGAATAATCAGAGGTCTATTTTCTGAAAGGGAAAAACACTTCAGATTGTTGATCATTGCAATCACGACTCTAGGTAGATACATATTATATCTTTGTTGTCTTTAATTTCAATGATTCCCTGAACTAAAACTTATTGTAATACTACCCTTCATAATGGCCCTAACTATTCTTTGGCTATTTCTGTGATAAAAAGAGCAAGATAGTAATTTCAAGATGTATTTCCTATATGACTCTGCTTTTGTGACTTTATTGATCCCAACATTATCTGAACTCTTTCCCCCCTAGTTTTGGGATATCAGATGAGAAGGAGTTATTTTAACTATCTCTTGGAAAATAACATCGATGAACTATTTTCGTCCAGTGCAGCATAAATTGTTTTTGTCCACAGTGGATTCCACCCAAAGAAGGCAGACTCTGATTACTGGTTATTAAGCTTTTTTCCCCCGGCCATATGCCTGAATGGAAACGTGGCAGATTTTCCTTTGGGTTTCAACAAAGTGTTTTCTCAAACTGCAATGAAATGAGTTGATTGAAATACCATAATAACAGTGGTGATAGTAGATTGTTGCTACTTCTTAATAAAACAGAGAAATGGGGCTATTTGAAATCAGGGTAACTTTTGAGTGAAAGGATAAGGCTTGGAAACCAAAGATCAAATATGCTAACTAATAATGAAGACCATTTGCTTGTTTGGAATCTCTGCACACAGGGTATTAGTTCCTCATCTCCTGAGATGTATAAGAAATACCTCAGAATGAAGAAGAAAATGCCAGAGCAGCCCTCATATTGGGTGATGTTTGTGTTGGCTGTACTTATGTGGGAGGAAAATGTCTTTTTTTTCTTGTTCAGTAGCATTCCCAGCCCATTTGGGATGATATTTAATGGGACTGGTCATCAGCCCAGAAATGCATAAGGGAGAATGCATTAGCCACAATTTATCTTTATGATGCTCTCTTTGCTGGTACAAGATACAGATATGTTTTAAAGAAGATCACCTTGCTAGAAGTACTGATCACAATGCTCTCATTAGACTTCCTGAGGCACTGAAGTGGACACTTTTGTTAGTGATATGATGTAATTGTTTTATTCTCAGGTCTGAAGCCAAAAGAGTTTGCCTAAGATTAATGAGGCACTTTTTGATAAAATAATATTTAAAGTCAAAGTCTTAGAGACTTGGACCTCATGCAAACTAAAAGTAAAATCAAAATATATTATTTGACTAAGTGCCACAAATTATGGACAAGAGTCATTTTTTATTTTTTTACCTTAATATATTGGATTGATTCTGCATTTTCTTTTTTTCATTTGTCTCCTCCCTCAAGGTTTATTGGCCACTTATAGTTGTCTTTTTAAATTGTGATAAAATTTACATCACATAAAATTTATCATTTTAACCATTTTTAAGTGTACAATTCTGTGGCATTAAGTACATTAACTTGTTATGCAACCATCACCACCTTCCATCTCCAGAAAAATTTTGTCATCCCAAACTGACATTCTATATCCATTAAACAGTAACTTCCCATTCTTCTTTCCCCTCTACCCCTGGTAACCACTATTCTGCTTTCTGTCTCTATGAATTTGACTAGTCCTGGTACCTCATGTAAATAGAATCACATAGTATTTGTCCTCTTATGTTATAAATTCTTTTTTAAGCATCTGGTTTCATAAAGTAATGGAGTCATCACAATTCAAATGAGGAAGAGATCGATAATGCCAACCTACTTTCATGGATAAGAGAGCTGATAAGTTAAAGTTAGTTAATTTGCTTTGTTGACTTCTAGCCCAAAAAACATTATATCCAGTTTAAAATACTTCATTAAACACTATTTGTGCCTTTATTCACTTTCATGACTTTTGTGCTAAGAAAGTCTTTAACATCTCTCTCCCATCATCTCTCTACTGGCGCGCTATATTTAGCTTTCACTAAATGAATTGGTATTAATTGTAATGATGATGAAAATAGCTAATATTTATTGTGCGCTTACTATTCGACAAGCTTAATACTAAGTGTTGTATATGTATCAATCTCATTTAGTCTATACAACATTTTAGATACTCCAGTTATCCCCATTTATATGTGAAGAAACTGAGGCATGAAAGATGATGTCGCCCTTACCAGGTTGTATAGCTAGTAAATGGTAGAGCCAGGACCCTGAATACCACTACCTGATCAATATTTAATAAATAAAAATCAGTATGTTAAAATGAACTGGGTTTGGGCAGTCAATTAAAATTAAGGAAAGCTATGAAATTTCTGTTTTTTACTTTTGTCAGTTATTTTATTTTCATTGGCATTTCAATTCCTTTATACACGAAATGATCACCCATTTAGCAGAATCAGGGATAATGCTAAGTTGGTTAAATAATAGACATGCATTAACATTCTCATGTAAAGAACTGTCTTTGATTCCCATCTGTAGATATCTGTAAATATTATTACACGTATATGTTAGGCATTAAAGAAATTAGTGACAATAAGACCTATGAGAGAGGGGTTAACCACCAGTCTGGGTAGACCAGACTCTGATGATGCATTTAACCTACAGGAATTTAAAATTCTATACCTTAAGTCCACATTCTCCAATAGATCAGCAGCACCTACCAGGCTAGGATTTTCTATTTACTTTATACTGGTCCTAGTCTTGATTTGCTCTTCAGTAGAAACCAAGTCTGTCTTCTGTGTCTCTCTCTTATGGTTCTCTCAATCCCATCTAACAGTTCTAATAGGATGGGTCAGTGGAATACCTGGCCAGTCAGGAGAGCAGAGCTGAATAATTAATAATATATAATATATTTTTTTTGATAGAGAGTCAAGTAATGGCTTTTTTCTGTCTTCCACATCACAGCAATCAGTAATTAGAATTCCATTAGTCACTTCCTCTCTGGTAGCTCAACTGCATACACAGCATCCCCAAATACTCACCATAGATGCATCCTTTATAACAGGTAGTTGGAGCGGCTGTTGCTGCATGACTACAAATGATCTTTGAATTTAGAGAAAAAGTCTTTTAACTTCTAATATTGAAGTAAAGTTTTTTTTCCCTTACTCTAAACATTTGCTTTAAGACTGGATCAGCCAGGTCCAGAGGGAAGACATGATGTTTACTCTTAGGTTCTCCAGAAATTAGCCTAATGCCTAAAACAGATCATCATTGGATAGAACTTTTAGATTCTCAGTTTCTATTGCCTACTTTCATTCTATTACTCATGGTTATGTCACCTGTCTCTACCCCATGCATGCCTCTGTCTCCTACTTCGTAATTACTTTATTCAAAATATTCTTGCCTGATGATTACATCCCCCACATAGTCATCATAAGTTTTATATAATGTATATATTGTTTGTAATGTGTCATTTTCCTTTATATTGTTACATTGTAAACATGCTGTGTTAAAATATGTTAAATTGGTTTAAACAAGTTTCCTTTTTAGATGCCTTTAATTTAGCTCAGATTGGTCTAAATCCATGAAGAACCATATATTAAACACTCTTGAATAGCTTCTATGAAAAGAAACTTAATTTATGATGTTTAGTATTATACATTATACAGTTTCTTTATTTTTCACTCAGTTCATCATGCTGTGAAAATTCATGAATATTTAACTATTAAATGAAATGCAAAATTTTCATTATCATTTTATTGAAAACTTGACATCTTAAAATACCATACATACCATTAGTATTCTAATGCATTGTCACCTTATTGAAAAATGCTGCTAAAAAACAATACAGCCATTCAGAAAAAAAAATTTTGTCCGCCCAAGGCTATTAACTATAGTTCTACACATACATTAGTGACAAATAAGTGAAGCAGCCAATGCTCACAAAAGATGTCACTAAAATGCTAGGAAACAACTGTAACCATAGAAACCATCTCACACTGCAATCTGAACATCTTTTGTCAGTGTGTGACTAGAAATGAGATGCTTAAAATCATTAGACTATCAAAAAATCTGAACATCTCTCCATTGAAATTTACATATTTAAATATTTTGAAACCTGCAAAAACTTCAACATGATACTTCTATAAAATATTGTTTCAGCTCCTAGCCCTCAACTATCAGTTTAGATATAACAACAAAAATTATACATGAAGACTTACAATTTTTCCCCCTCTATCTTTAGGCTATATGCATTGTCTAAGGAGCCTAAACAAACACCCCAGAGAACAGAGGTTAGCTCCGAGGGCTGTCTACCTTCCTGCTCTAAATCTTCACAATGGTGCCATTCTTCACCTTTCCTTTCTCTTTTGAACAATCACTGGCTTAAATTGTACCTGCTCCAGCAAGACAGGTTTGCAGGTTTCATAAGCCTTCATGACAGTAAGTACAAAATTGTCTTAGATAATGAGATATTTAAATAAAGGGTTTGACAAACCAGTGTAGGAGAGCGTGAGTTTGGATGAATGTGGAACAGCCTTTGCAACCTTGGATATGGAACTGACTTTTTTCCCTTGCCTTCATCTTCTCAGAAACTCCTGAAAGGTCTGGTTATTTAGCTGAATGCTCTGCATTTAAGGGGCAGTGGAAGCCATTTTCCTTGAAACCTCCATTTGAAACTAAAGGTTAAGAAGCTCCTCTAGCAGCCTGAATTATTGAGACTTTACTGCTTCTAAATCACTCTCCCTACCTGTTTCAGTCATCATTCTAAACGCATTTATGAAGCAACCATAATGTGCAGGCACCATTCTAGGCACATGGGACACATCAGTGAACAAAGCAATGTTGACTGCCTTGTGGAGCTTGCATTTTAGCAGGAGGAGACAGATAATAAATATTCAACAGAACAAATATTAAATCCATTGTATGGTCTATAGACTTGGTATTTTTTGAGCACCTACCTCATGCCAGGCACAATTGTAGGCTTTGGAGATCCAGCACAGGACAAGATAGGCACAGCCCATGCTGTCCTGGAGCTTTCATTCTGGAATAATCTTAAGGAAGGACTTAGTAAATATATGAATACACAGATAGGGTGCTTAATCTTTGAGGCTTTATCATTGGGATCATCCAGGGGCAGCTCCAGCCATCTATCTATATTATAGGCAATCAACAGGACATAAATTCTATGGAACAACTCTTAGTGGTTGATCATATCTAAAATATAGGGTGCTCAGTTCTCTATTCATTTCTTCTGATTATACTTCTTTTTTCTGATTTCCAAATACTCTTTTCCATAGAAAATGAAAACCCTATCCTTCGTGAATGGTTTCTATTTTCCTACTGCCAAATAACAATGGTCTTTCTTCCATAAATCTCTATAAATCAAGTGTACCAAGGATTTAATAATATGTAATATGTGAAATATATATTGATAGACATATATAGAGAGTCCCTGACTTACGATGGTTTAGCTTAATGATTTTTTGACTTTATGATGAGGTGAAAGTGATATGAATTCAGTAGAAACTGTTGTTTGAATTTTGATCTTTTCCTGGGCTAGTGAGATGTGGTGTGATCTTCTCTCATGATGCTGGACGGCAGCAGGTGCTGTAGCTCCCAGTTCAGCCTCATGATCATGAGCATAAGCAACTGATACACTTACAACCATTCTGTACCCATAAAACCATTCTGTTTTTCACTTTCAGTACAGTATTTTGACAAATCACATGAGATATCCAACACTTTATTATAAAATAGGCTTTGTGTTAGATGATTTTGCTCAAATATAAACCAATGTAAGTGTTCTGAGCATGTTTAAGATAGGCCAGGCTCAGCTATGATATTCAGTAGGTTAGGTGTATTAAATGCATTTTTGACTTAGTATTTTCAACTTACAATGGGTTTATCAAGATGTAACTCCATTGTAAGATGTGTCTATGTGAAATACACATACACAGTTTTTTTGAATACTTATGAGCTCAGAACTATATTAAAAACATCATCCCATTCTCATTTAAACATTAAAGGAGGTTGTTGAGGTGGGCATTATGATCTTCATTTTCTGTGGAAGAAAAACTGAGGACTAGAACAGTATAGTAACTGGACAAAGGATACATAGCTAGTGACTGGTCTTGCTAAGACTTGAACATGAAGCCATCAGACTCTGATCTATGCTTTCAACCACCATTGTTGAGTTAGGGAGAGAGACCCTGCTTCTCCACCTACCATGTGCCCCAAAGGGGCTCTCCTGAGGGACATGGCCTGTACTTTATCATAGTATTCCTGGAGTTTCTTCAACTCTCCTGTGGGTGGCTTCTGTCTACACACTGCATTCCAGCATCTTCTCTACACAGTTGCATGGTCTCCACTAACCACAGTATCCAGGATATTCCTTCACAGCTGCTTATGCAGGGGTAGCATTAAGGATCAGATCAAAGGAGAAGGGTTTCTTGTGATTGCTTAATAATGACCTTCTGTATACAAATGTTTCGAAATCTTAAAGCTGTAAAGGACCATGAGGATATCTAACTCCCTCATTTTATTGATGACTAAATGGAGATTTAGAATTGACATGAATTGCCTAATTACTTCACTAGCCAATTATCAGTGGAACCAGGTCTAAATCCAGGAATTCTGTCTCTTTTAATAATAAACTGGTTCCTACACATATTTGTTGTTTGTATGTGTGCACACAAAAATGCAGATAACTAGCATAAATACTCACATACACATATGTGTGCTCCATATATTAAGAATTTTCTGTATGCTTAAATTTGATTTCCAGTTTAAATTTTACTCTGGAATATCAACTTTGTTTCTATCTAATTTTTTTTATGATTATTTAAACTGCCAACTGTAATGTCACAAGCAGCCTTGGTCATGAGAGGGCATTGGAGGAGGAACTAGAGAAATGATGTGAGTCTCACTCATCAAGCCTCCATCTCTCCCCACCTCCTCAGTACCTCCCACAGAGCCCACAGTGTAGTTACACTTTGCACCACTCCAAACCCCTATGTCAAGTATGAATTCATTAGTGTTTTACAAACTATATATTATATATATGCATACATGTGTATGTATATAGAGAATATATACATCCAATAAGAAGGCCCACACATGAAATTTTCTTTTTCTTTAAAAAGTATAAATGTGTTACTAAATAGTTACTATACCTTTTCAGATAATAGAGAAGACAATGCTTCTGAGTTTTAAAAAGGTCTTTAAGGATAAATGAACAAGTTAATAAAAATTTAATAAAATGGCACAGCAGCTTAATCTTTGCCATGCTAAGTCAAGTGTGAGCTTTGATTCTATTCCTCAATCACCAAGATGATATCGAATCTAAAATGTAAGTGATTTCTGTCCACACTGCAATGTAATATCCAGCTGTTTGCTTTTCTTCCGGCACCCTGCTGCCCACCCCGTCTCTAACTGAGGGCAGGAAGCACTATTAATCATTCTTTTGCTCATTATTGAACTGGATTCTTCTCAGAGTCACTGACCCCCCAGGGCATGGGGAAACCTGTTTAGGCAGACCACCCAGGATTCCATAGAAAAGTGGTCATTCTGAATGCAGGTGGTTGGTCTCCTGCTCAGGTTTCTGTTAAGACCCATTAACTCTGCCTTGATGGGCACTTAAGAGCATTAACTCCTTCATTCCCAAGGCTTCTAGGCACTAAAGTTTTTGAATGTTCTGGGAAAATTATTGTTCATAGTCCTGGGCACCAGCAGCTCCAGTTCTGATGAGAGAATACCACCCCAGAAAATTACAGAGTAGGATCCAAATCAGAGCCAAGAAATTCCAGCAGGTACCTCTTAGAAAACTGAGAAGTGTTCTGTATTATGGAATTGAAGATACAGCTGTTTTTCAGGGGGTTTAGGAGGACTCTTTTGATATCTCAGTGGCTTCTTCCATTAGATTTCCAGTGATTGAAAATTTACCATTACAGCTTCAGTCCTTTTTACTTAAGATTTTGCCACCTGTAAAAATGCCAATACCCTTGGGAGAGTCTTCATATTAAGCTTTATGAATGAAATGAACCTTTTAATGAGAGAACTGAGCAGATTCATCCTAAGTACAGGCTTTGATAGAAGTCAGTGACAATACTAGTAGAAGGGGGGTGGGAGTAAAGGCAGGTGGAGGTGCCAACAACAGGAGGAAAGGAAGAAGGAAGGGAGACTGAATTTGCTGAAATCATTTCTTATTGTTAGTAAAGGCTATCAGAATTCAAGGATTGTAAGAGAAAAAGAGAAAGGCAGAGGGGTGAAGGAGAGGAGATGGGGGTGTGGGAGAGGAGTGAGTGTGTCTAGGAGTCAGAAACTAGTGACAGACTTGTAAGACAAAGGATTAATTTACTTTAAATGCAAACATTGGGCAGAAAAGAGGTGATTTTTGTAGAGCAGACATTAAGGAATGAAAGAAGCTGATTTCATCATAGTAAACTGGTTAGTAGTACAGGTAGAAATCAATACTTCTATTTTAAAATCATCCAATTTCTTTGTTGGTATCTTTTACCTTTTTTCCACTAAAGCCTTCAAAGATGTGTATGAAGCATGGAGACTTAGTAAATATTTGTTGAATTGAATTGAAACTGAAATGCTGCTTAACAATTTTTCTTAAGTCTACTCAGATAATATCACTGCCCTGGCAAATAGGCCTGGGGAACTTTGAATCCAGAATTGAATGAAAACAAAACTCTTTGCACTGGGTTTAACCACCTGTCAGTGCTTTCTCCCCTACACAGAGCATGGTTGCCATTGCAGGGGAGGAAAAAATACCTCTACCTTTCTAAGTTCTTGGCTGGGGCCCTGTTAACAAAAGACATATTATCAAGGGAAAAGCAGACAGATTTATTTAATGTAACTTTTATGTGCCATGTGAGTCTCCATAAGGAAATGGTAACCCAAAGAAGCAGTTAAACCTGAGTGTGTGTTTGTTTGTTTGTTTGTTTGCTGGGCTTCATGAAGCTTGGAGAGTCATGGAAAAATGTGATAAGACAAAAAAGGCTATGAGCTAAGAGTAGTAAACTGGAGGAAACTTTTAAGACCCATTCATTCAGATTTCTTTTGGAGTCCATCTGTCCTCAGAGATAAGGCTGCTCCTTTCCTCTGAATATAGGAAGGACACGTCTCACATGAGGGTCTTATAACCAGCTTCATAGGAAGGTTAGAAAATCTTTCAGATACTTCTGTTTCTCAGATTCCTTCAGCTCAAAATATTCATTGTGCCAAGGTACCATATTTGGGGGTGGCCTGTACTGAACCCCATCACCAGTTTCTGTACAGTTTCTCCACTTCTCACTTATGAACATCTACAAATCTGCTGTCACATGAAGCCCTTTCTCTTCTGGCCTTCACGTTTTCTTTTTAGATTTAATGTCCTCTATTAGACTTTTTTCAACTGACAAAAACTAATTTGTCATCACTGAGCTCTACACCTTCCTTTGAACTTCCATTCAACAGTCTTGAACACGGAACCTTAACATATGCTGAGTAGGACTTTGACTGATAACAAAAGATCTAACAGATAATGTGTGGATGGTAGAGAGGAGATGTGGATACTAATTCCATAGTAACTGTTGAAATAGTACTATAAAATATGCCAGGAGCTATCTCTAAATAATGATTCTAAGCTCTAAATTATGGTTCTTGTGTAACCCACAGGAATGATTCCAAAAACTGTAGGGACAAATGGTCATATTTCTTTTTTTTTTTTTCAGTAAGACCTATATTTCTCTTTTGTGTCCACTCTTTGGAAGTTTACACAGACCACTTGAGGTATAGGTTTGAATTCTATATCCAATTAGGATAAATCTGGGGTTTGGTTCCTGTGGTGCTATACAGTATGGTTATTAATGAGCCCTACAGAGACCACAGTACTGCTGATCTCTACCAGCCAAGTCCTATCACCAGCTCTCATGGTCCTTTGAGAGAAGATGGTCATCCTGGAGAGAGGCTGGAGGGAAGATGGAGGGAGAATGGCTAAGCTTAGCTAAGAATGCCCAGGATCATCTTGGATCATCCTTGCTCTTAGAGCTTAAGCTCTTTCAGTCCCATACATATGTCTCTCCAAGGACTCACAATTCCAGGCACACTGCATCACAGATAATCTAATTAGAAACTCCTGCATAGGGCTGTTATATGTGGATCTATCCTCCAGTTGTTGGATAATTTTTCCTTCTCAACCCTTAAAACACTGAAAGTCTCCTTACATTTCTTTCCTTGACAATAAAACCATCCATCCAGTTTTCAAGAGATGTTCCAGTTTTACCCATCTTCACCATTTCTGAAGATGGGAGTGTGGAGATAAATTTTGTGGCTCAGAGGTGAATTATCCTCATAAGAATCTTCAAGGAGACTTTTCAGCATCTCTTCTCACTACAGCTTAGAAAAAAAAGTCCAGTTTTCAATAGGCTATCCATCTACTTTAGGTATTTCCAGGAGTAATTTTGTTGGTACTACCTTGAAATCCTTCTGGTGGCACTTGAGTATACATCATATTTAAAGTGCTTCTGGAGGCATGGTGTGAGGAAAGGTATCTCAATTTTAGCAGCTTGTAAAAGAATGGTTGATAGGGTTTTTTAGTTGGAAAACACTTAGAGATTATCCAATTCAGGGCAGCAATTAGACTTCAGAGTGACTTCAGTTTCCTCTCTTATGTCATATATCACTGATCAATCATAGAACTCTTTCTTGATGAAACTTTCTTCAACACCACAATCCTTCCCAATTTAACACTCCAGGAAGACACTCCCAATTGATCAGAATTGATAAGGAACATGAAGCCTATTTGCTACCCAGATCTAGCTTGATCTTCTTTGTATATGATAGAGAGAGGGAGGGAAGGACTTAAGGAAGAGAAGGAGGGAGAATGTCTTGCTGAAGTCATATAAGTTTTTTTGGTATCATTGAGAGCACAATTTGTGTTATGCCATCCTTTAACATTTTCATTAATTAATGTTAATAGTTTTTGCTTCACAAAGCTCATATTATAGAATTAATTCTCCTTAGAAAGCAACCCCATGAGATAAGTTATAGCATTGTGCAATATAGAGGATCTGAACATCATTAGAATAAGGGACTTTATAGCCTTTTAATTTCCAAGCAACTTCTGTATCACTGAGAGCAGAGACTCACAGACTCACTTACAAGCTGAGAAATGATGGTGTGATTGGGTTGCAGTTCTTTAATATTTATGAGTGCCTAACTGCCAAATGGACTCAAATCTAAACTTTCTGCTGTCACTCTCAACAGGGAGGCTGAAAGCAGGTCAACTGTGTGGGCTCATCCTTCAGTTATTTTGGAATTAATGGTCCACTTAGGTTGGATCTACATAATGCCACATCAACTCATTGAAAATGAAAAATTAGGTCAATCACCTATGTATTTTGATATCCAGTGAAAAGTCATCTATGTGTCCATTCTGAGTTACAACAAATACTATTAAGTTCTGTGACCCAATAAAAATAGATGATATTTAATGAGTATGTTTTATATGCTGGACCCAATGCTATGCACTAGTAGTTTAAATATATTACTTTATTTAACCTTCACAATAGTCCTCTGAGGCAAATACTATTTTCCCTATTTCAGAAATGAGTAATCAGAATCATATTTATCTTTTTAATTAAAATATGGATTATATATTTAATAAAAACAGATATTCTTTTATTCTGTGGTTAATTGTAAGTCTAAGGAGTTTCTATTAAAAATGGACCAAATAATAGGGTCTTAGTATAAACTGCCATTGTTTTGGTTTCTAAAATTCTTCACAGTAAAAAGTGAATTTAGAAAAACAGCTTGGATATCTGGAATGTTGAGGCTTTTCAGGAGAATTGAGACCGTGGTGGGGGTAGGACTTTTTATCTTCAGTCTTCTCTTTCCTGACACCCCATAATGGGTTGAGGTCACAGTGACAGAATTCAAATCCTGTTTGCATTCACCCAGCTCCAACCTAGAGGAACTGTATCATACTGGTGCCAAGGAAGGATACTGAGAGAGGTGATTTAGATATTCCATTTGCCAAGATCATCCATAAAAAAGTGCATGATCCAGGAAAGTTATGCTACTTATTGCCAACCCTTCAGCATTTTTTATACACATGAAATGACTGAAGTAAACAAGGAGAGCCTTGAAGGGAAAAAGAAGTCAAAAGAAGTCAGTCAGTAAATAATGTAAAAGGAGGGACATGGAAGGGAGATATGAAAGTACTTTCATTTTGCCTTGGTGATGATAGAAGGGGTGGTAGGTCACTTGTGGGTATGCATATGAGTCTCACATCATTTTAATACCTGTAGGTAAACTCTTTTACCTCAATCGGTTGCTTCCTTGAGTTAGTAATAAGTTCTCATAGATGATGCTTCCTCCAAAGTTTGGAGCTCAGATAATAGCTGAATACACTTCTCTCTTTTTGCAACTGTATACTTTGGACATAGATAGACCTACATGCCAAGTTTCTTCCTTGGTCCGGCACATGGGACAGTGCTCTGAGTAGAGACTTGTGTTAGCATACAAGGCTTATATGAAATGGCATATAAAGCCATCTCTCCAGGCCTGTGACTTGTACAGGAGGGTGAGGATGGTGGTAAGCATGTGTGCGTGTGTAGAAAAATTCTCAAAGGCAGAAGATGCAGTTGAAAGAGAAGGAAGAATAAGTATGCAGCATAAGAAAGGGAAATATTACAGGAAGCAGAAACTAGAAAAGACCCTTTGACATTGAAGTTGATACCCAAGAAATATTTGGTTGGCAGAATTGTTTGGTCAGGGGAAATGATATTTGACCAGGTTGACAATGTTTGGCCAGGCGAAATAAGCAAAAAGTCTTCTTTTCTATATCAAACCTAACTCCCTAGTAGTCTGAGAGACGCAGAAGGTACTGCCTACAGTATGGGCTTGTTTAGAGTTTTTGGACATCTTATCTTCCAGTTGTGTAGCATGGAAGAGTCAGGGATCAAAATGTATCACATAGTGAAAATGATGAATGCAAACACAGATGTTTAAAACCCAGGTGCAGATTATTATACTTATGCCCATTAATCATTCTGGAAGTTAGAGAGGGCTGCTGAGTCTAGCCTGGTCAAAGAATTGTACCTCAGCAGCCAGTTTATCTCAGATTTAGCCCCTGGCTAATGGAAAAGAACAGACAGGAAGTACAAGTAAGTTATCAAATAAAAATGTTTCAAGTGCTTTTTCACTTAAAAAGTAGCTCAGTGATCTATAAATTGACTGAACTTGGCTTGGTTTAACTTTGCCAAATATTGTCATCGTCTTTGACTCACTGATGCTATACGAAGCTGCAGTTTTCCCATCATGGGTACATGTTCTTTTGGTAGAGATAGATGTTCTTTTTTGGTACTCTTCATCAGCTCCCTTTTCTCTAGCCTTTCTTTCTGCTCACTATTTTTCTAGGCATTAAGTTCAACCACTGGAGATTTCACTGACATCTAACTGCAATCATAGTCTTTGGAGGATGGAAATAATTAAACTAGATTATATTCACATTTCATATCTTTTTATAACTTCATATACTTTAATACACCCACAGCGACAGGTAAAAGTGAGTCAAGATTTCCATAAAGAGACATTTCACCTTGTGTCTAATTGAAAATGCAAAATAAGAAGTGAGTTTTAGAGATGAAACCACATTGGAACAGAGGCTTTGGCATATGAATGAGTTAGCACCTCAGAAAAATGCATAAACAAATCTATTGTTTGATATAAAATCTTTCTACTTTTATTTTTGTTGGGAGAAAGAAGGGAATGGATATTTACTAGTCACGTGAACTTGGACAAATCTCTCAATGTTCTAGGCTTGAGTTTCTTATCTGTGAAATGAGGAGATTGAATTAGATTATTTTGGTATTTCCTCTAGTTTTCAATTTCATGATTTGGACCTGAAAATCCTAAAAATATTTTACATAAGAGGTGAGTGCTCTGGGAGGAAGCAGAGTTTTCAGAAAATGCCCACACTTAATTTATGATTTTTAAATTTCCCTTGTTCTGTTACTGTGACTGGGATATCCATGTCTAAGAGGAACAGAGTCACTTTCCCTTGGACAGAGCTTGATAAAGTGCTTATCCTTTATATTAGTTCTCTAAGCAGCATTGTACATGATATATGAGGAAATTTTAGCTTTCTTTGTTTTCCTAAGGGTCCCTTTGGTCCCCTTAGTGTGTGTTCTTGTGCAGACAGAGTGAGCAGGAGTGAGTTTAGAGAGCTCAGTGAAAAAGAAGGCCAGCTCACAAAGAGTCTTATATGCCATAAGAAAGGCTTGGCCCTCTCAGCACTTTATTAGGAAGGTGATGAAAAGCCATCAATAGCTTTTAAGTTTTTAGTTGTTTTGTACATGTGGAAGGTCAGGAAAAGAGGGAAGTTGATGATGACCCTTAGGTTTCTGTCTTGGAAAACTGGGGAGATAGTGGATGTTTGGGTAGAGAAAATAATGGACTTAATTTTATGCATGGTGGATGAAAGTATAGCAGAATGGTTGCAAGAGGAGGAGTAGAGGCAGGAGGGGAAATGTTGACTTTGGAGCAGAGGGAGAAAATGGAACCCAACAAGAGAAAGTGGAGGCCTTATTGGCACAACTGTGAGCTTCACAATACTGGGGCCTCTTTTCACTTGCTGCCCTTGGCTTGCTCAGCTCATTAAACAAACACTTCATACCTCAGGGGACCTATGGTATGGGAGAGACAGAGAAACAATTACAACACCATTGGATGCTTCTTTCTGTATTCCTGATGCTAAGCATGATGCCTGATGAATAGTGAGCCACTTTATGCTTGTTGAATAAATGGATAAATTAATGAATGAAGTTCTTTAATAAAAGTATATAAAGCATGATATGGGATCATCAAAGAAACAATGAGTTATTTTTGAGTGGAGAGTAAAAGTCAGATCATATTTAACAGAGAAGGTGTCATTTAATCTGAGACTTGAAGGCCCCGAATGGCTGAGAAACAGTTGAGGTAAAAGAATGACATTTGTAAAGTCATGTTAGTATCAGTGTGAATCTATTCTTTATTTTGATCTCTTGTCCTTTTAAGACAGTGGTGTTTAGCTCTATTTTATAGATTATCACAGGGGGATTTTTTTTTTAATTTTTAGAAAAAGACATTCACTCTTGAAAATATTGTTCTATTTCATGGTTTTTAAGATTGCTAAACTATTATGCTTTGTGCATAAAATAAACAGAAATGGTGTGCACATTTTCCCCCACTTAAATGAAACCAGGAAAATAATTCAACTAAGCTATTTCCTCAGTCAGTGAGTGAATGATGTAATAATGCTCTTATGTGAACAATAGCATCAATATTGATGAGTAAACTCTGATGATATTCAAAGACCTTAGTTCTGGAATGAATAAATGTGGACTGAATTAGGTTTAAAAACTACTATTAATTTTTTCAATAAACTGTAGAGCTGAAGAGTCATGAATATGCATGTTTCCAGTCTTCCTCCTCTCAATCTTCACAGACTATAGTCTAGAACCCTGTCCTAAGGTATCAACATTCTGATATATTGTTGTAATTTATTTATGCAAAATAAGAGAAGCAAGATTTCCTAGACTATTTGTCACATAGGTCTCCTTCCTTAATCAAATACTGCTTAATATGTTCTACATGTCAAATATAATATATGTATCATGAGAAGTATTCTGGCTCCTGAAGATATGGCAGATCAGGAAGAGAGACAAAATTTACATAAATGAAAAATAAAAAACAATCAATAACCAAAATTTGTGATTCTGATTATTAAAGTTCAGTAGAGTTCCCAAAGAAATAAATTCTCTTTTTAGCTACTTGCCTTTTTGCATGTTGTTAACAAATACCTCAGTATACACAACAGCCTACTATGTACATCTGAGAAATTTATATTTTATTCACCTTCTGCTCCTGGATCTCTACTTATATTCTGGTGTTTTTTATGAAAGAATTACTTTTATGAACACTTTCAGTAGGCAAAAAACCACTCAGCAACATTTACTAAATGCTTCCTGTGTACCTGTCACCTTGCCAGTTATGGTGGAAGATTCTGGGATGAAAAATATGTAGTCCCTGCCCTCCACATGCTTTATTTGCTAATGGGAAGAGTGGGAGTAGGTTGGAAGTTAGACAAGTACTCAAGTGACTCTGCTCCAGGCAGAGTAAGTTAAGAATCATGGAGAAAGAACTCAAAATGCTATGGGTGAAAGTAACTGTCTCTCAAAACATCAGAAAAAAATAATTGTGAGAACCTTCTATATAGCAAATGCTATGAGAAATAAAAAGGCAGAGGACATGGGTCTCAAAGTCTTCATAGAAATAAAACAGCAAAAATGAGATTCAGTAAATATTTTTTACCTGAATGGATCATGTAAACCCACAAGATAATTCATTTATAGATGGGGAAACTGAGACTCAGAGAGGTAAAACAGATTTTTCAGTCACACATGTAGAAAGTTGCAGAGGGAAGATTTGTCTGATAATGTGGTAGATCATTATAATGATGGCTCCCAGTGAATTACACCTCCCTGTGTCCATGTACCTTTGCAAATGAAGTTGTTGCTCCTCCTGAGAGAGAGTCTTTCTCTGTCTCCTTGGATCTGTAGTGGCCATATGGTAGATGTGACACTGTGTGAGTTCTGGAGCCTAGGTCTTAACAGACTATGCAGCTTCTGTTCTTGTGGTCTTGGAACCTTGAGACTACCGTGCTGTGAAGAAATCCAGTCTAGCTCACTGGAGAATGAGGGGCCATGTAGAGGGAAACTGAGCTTCCTCAACTGACAACGAACACCATTTTCACTACATGTAAATGCGACTGTTTTGGATCTACCAGCCCCAGTCAAGCTGTCAGATGAATGCAGCCACCTGAGTGACCCCCTACAAGACCGGCAGAAGAATTGCCCAACCAACTCTCAGAACTGTGAGAAATAAAAGTGACTGAGTTTTGGGGTGGTTTGTTATTGCATCAATACATAACTGAAACAGTCTTGCTTTTAACCACTTCCTTAGAGAATAAAATATATAATATATTGCTTGGCACATGGTTTGTATTCACTAGACGGTCAGTATTATGATTATTATTTTTAGATTAGGAGGCAAAGTATACACATTCAAACATCTCACTAATAGCAGTGATGATAGATAGCAATGTGTCAAACAAACAGATGCTGTGGGAATTTAAATGACATTCACTCTGAAATAGAAGGGTAGGATAACATTGGCACTAGTCCTTGAAGCTTGTAGACACTTGATAAACCTGTAGAAATCCCATTGTCCTCCAAAACTTTGCCTGGATCAGCTTATGGTCACTAAACTTATAACCACTGCCCACTTCTTTTTACAGCTTCTTATGTTATTAATGTGAAAGAATATGAGCCCCTGCTAGCACTTCCCAAAGTTACAGAGTTCTATTAAAAAACAAGCGAATTCTATTAAAAACAACTGCCACAGAAAAAGAAAGTTTAAATAGGCAATAGGCAATTACCTGAAGGCCTGTTCCCTGATTTCCCTTGGGCAGTTTTCTGGAAGGTGCTGGCGTATGAGTCAGTGCACAATTTCATGACTGGGAGGGAGGTTATCAGAAGCAGGATATTCCTTTTCTTTAGGGAAAAAATAAGGCATATCAACATAAACGTCTTTTAAACTCTCTTGATAACCAGAATGATCTTGAATTTTTAAGACATCTTGAAATACTTTAGAAAGCATTTCAAGTCATCACTGTTTTGATAAAGCCAAGAGGTTAGTCTAAGTGTCATTGCCTTTGAAAGCGGATTTTTTTTTTAACCAAAAGATAATCTAATCATTAAATGGCAATTTGGTCCAATAAGCAGGAGTAAGGCAGTATCAGCATGAATTTCAAAAACCTGCTAAGAGCTATAAATATAGCCTGCAATATTTTGCAATATCTAAAGTGTTTGGCCTAATGTTGAACATGCTCCATTGTTCAAACCAGCTGTGTTCTTTCACTCTTTCATTTCTATAAAACTAGGATAAAGGCTGTCAAAGCAAATGCGGCAGCAGCAGCATCAGACTTTCTTGCTGAAAAGTTCTGTGTACATAGTACATAGCAATCTCAAGATGGAACTTTGAATGTTTCAAACCAGAACAAAATCTTCATCTAATTATAAGTGAACTATATTAAGCACAAAAGGCAATTTCAAATTATACTGAACAAAGTTACATTTTACTCTTTGCTTTCAAAATGCATTTATCGCAATTTTGCAAACTAATTGCAAATTCATTTTGCTTAATTTTCTTAGGTTATTTCTTTTATTGCTTTCAAGTGCTCTGCATATTTCTGAACCATCGAAATCCATAAGGAAGATTTAGAGGAGCCTTTTTTGTTGTTGTTAATTTGTATTTAAAATTGTAGAATGGGAAATGAATCATTCTTTTCGTTTCTAATTCTTGGATTAATGCGGTGACCACTAAACCAGTTCCAGTTATTATAGACACATTCAAAATAGAGGGAGAAAAAGTTACCAATGATGAGCAATTTTGAAAAACTATATTTGGAGAAAGATATTACATTTTTAGAGAGAAACTCAAGTGGAGCTGTATGTAACTGACTTCCATTTATACCTATACGATTGTAGGTCTTTGTATAACTGCATGGTTTCTTAAAAAGAGGCGGCTCTCCGTTTTCTACCAAGGTTGATTATCTGCTGTGTAGATTAACTGTGGCAAATGGTTCATTTAAGGCTGGTTAATTCCAGTTTGTCTTCCCCAATTACATGCTGTGTCTAGGATAAAACAATTCTCAACTCTAAAACTCCTGTATTCCAAAGTTAAGCACAAGTTGAAATTTGTTTTGTTATTATATCTGTGGTCTGCCCCTCCTTTTGCACCATTAGTAGGGATGGTGGATAGTAGCCAGTGTGCAGCACATACGATTTTGTTTCAGTTGTTTCACAAAGCTCGTTTTTATAAGGATTGAATTCATGTTTTTACATGGACTTTATTCATACCTGACTAAGAGGGAAGTGTCAGTTCCTAAAGGGTCTGCATTGTATTCTTAGGGGTGTGGTGTGTGTGTGTCTGTCTGTCTGTGGAGGAGCCTTGGCTGGAGAGGGGGGTCCAGTTCTGTATTTTCTCCCCTGCGATGGGATAGGTAAGATAACTACTAGAATTGGATTTCTAGGCCCACGTGTTTAACAGTATTACTCTGTCTTCCTGTGACTGAGTAAATTGTTTATGTGCTTGTTAATTAATTGCCCCCAAATAATAAGAAGTGTGTATGCTTCTTTCTGCATTTTGTAGATTTTAGCAGTTTTTGCTTGAGGGGAATGTCATTAAATTGTAATAAAAACCTACATTTACATAGCACCCTCAATACTTTCATACTAAAGGAACCTAAAATACTTTGAAATTTCCCTGAATAGTTGTAAGAGCTATAGATATCTTTCCTTAAATGTCCTGAAATATCATCTTGCCTATAATTAAAGTACAGTCATTCTTAAAACATAGCCATAGAAAATGAGAAGTATTATTTTCTTGGTTGGAATTGGAATTAATCAAGGATTTTGGATCTAAGGAGCCCATTTAAGGATAGAGATCTAATTCATGATTATTTTGGTCTCAGCTCTGCTCTTACTTGGTTCACTTTCTTGTGACCATCTAGTCTACCACATACCCTAAGAAAGAGTCCTTTCCTCCTTTTCCTACTCCTCTCCTTCTTCTGTCTTCTCCTCCTCCTTTGTCTTCCTTAATATGGTGACTTGATCCTTCCCCCTGCTTAGTTGATAGCCAAAATTTATGGCTCTATTCTTAATTAGCAACTGTTGGCTTTTCAGATTCTTGCTGAAATCATAATCTCAAGTTTTCTATTGCCCAATCCTTACTAAACTCTCAACTGAAAGAAATAGTTGCCTCATAGAATGGCCTGAAGGATTTCCAGATGGCTTTTTTCTCCAGATATTTAAGTATTTACCCTTAAGATCATTTCAAACTACAAGAAACCTGGGTAGTTTAAGCATTTTATTTTACTCTCTCAGGAAATTATTTTTTCCTGAATTTTACTTAGTAATTTATTTTCATATTAAAGAATGATTTTGGACAGGTGCTTTTTAAAAAGATTTTATTTATTTATTTATCATTTGAGAGAGAGAGAGAGCACACAAGCAGGGGGAGGGGCAGAGGGAGAAGGAGAAGCAGGCTCCCCACTGAGCAGGGAGCCCAAAGCGGGGCTCAATCCCAGGACCCTGGGATCATGACCTGATCTGAAGGCAGACACTTAACTGACTGAGCCACCCAGGCGCCCCTGGAGAGGTGCTTTTATTGAGCTGTGCTTTACTGTTGTATCATCCTCTAGATTAAGGGAAGTTGGAAGACAAGGTCACTTGAAAATTGTTCTGTTTGTCACAGGAGTGTTACTACAAAGTCCATGGTATCACACAATGTTCTCTTTATGTGGATCTGAAAGAAATGGTTCTCTCTGGTCTCAGTACTGGGAAAGGCTTGCTTCTTTATAGCAACTGTGTTATTTTTATATCGTAGACACTACCAATCATATCATATTTTTCTTTGGCTGCTCACAAGCTCACAGCCAAATTTGTAACCCACTTCTAGTAGCTGTGCAAACTTTATAGCCTACATTTCTCTGTGCTAATCTTTCTCCTGGCTTTATTTTTCTACTCTCTCTCTCTCTTTTTTACCCACCTCTTATTATTTTAACATGATTTACTGTATGTATTTTTGAGTCTATCTCATATCCTTTGCAAAATAGGGAGCAGTAGATATAAACAAGCAACTAAATAGCAAGGAAAAGCACCCTATGGGACCCCAGGGGTGCCTGGATTATTTCACATACAGCCAAGACAGAGTGCCCTCAGTCAGTGCTGCCAGACTGTGTGGCATTCCCAAACTGCATCTCTGGGGACCTGGGGCTTTAGACATTGTAGCAGGATATTCTACCCAGATTTCTAAGAGGAAAAGGTGCTTTGAGCCCAAGTGGAAATGCTGGCCTTCTCCCCTTTTCATTTTAGATACCAAAACTCCTAAGGAATGTAATAGGATATTTGAAATGAATTCCAACTCCATAAATATCCCAATGAAGAGATCACAGGAAGCTCAGAACTGCTTGGTCTTTATGGCTTATGGCTCAGATGTCCATATGGAAGGGAATCCTCAGGCAGGAGGGAGGAGGCAGAGCCAGACACTAGATGCCCACATTAGGTTGGAACAGCCCCTAAACTGGAAGAGTGAGTGGTGGACTGGCTGATGGAAGAGAAAGCTGGATGGTCATGATACTGTCTCCAGGGCCTCTTTTTCATAGTTTAGGCAAAACAGTTGCCACCAGGGTTCCCAGAAGTGATCCAGGGACCAGCAGTATAGGGCAGGACATTTTAGAGGGCAGGGATCTCAGGTAGCTGACAGGTCCCTCAGTTTTAGGACCACTGACCTTAGAGTCATTGAAATGATTCCATTTCCTCCTTTGTATGCCTGGCAAACAGTTAAGCCCTTTGCACCAATGCAAGTCAATCTATGCAGTTGTTGTCCTGTTGGGAATGCAGGAATAATGATACCAAATGATAAATATGAGCCCAGAGTGGTGCTGTGGCACTGCTCATGTCCTAATTCCTGTCCTGTACTAGGGTTTTGGCAAGAAGCTGATTAGCAGTGTTTTTTTTTTTTTTTTTTTGGAGTATGGAAAATGGGATACAGTCCAGGTAAACAAAAAGGATCCTAGATAAAAGTTTTGTTTCTTTACACTGACTCTGTTCCCAGGTGTGAAATTTTGTCCATCTTTGAGATATAATTTTACTTAAAAAAATATGGACAGAAAAAGAAGAGAACTGCATACCATCCCTGACTCTCTTACCAGCTTCTGCAGAGGTAAAAGATAGAACATTTTATAGATATGAATGACTTGCTGGAGTTCCCCCAGTAAGTAGAGCAAGTGGGATTGGGACATATGAGAAACATTTTGAATTTTCTGAAAGAAGATGATAAGGTAATAAAAGCTGAGATCAATTTAGAAAGTCTGACTAGAATTGAGGATCTCACTGCCTAGCCTGAGCAGCCACACTTCTCAGTCTTCGTGTGAATTCCAAGTGACAGCAGGGAGAGGAGTCATCTGCTCTCCAAACACCATGCAGTTGTGGTGGTTGTAAATGGCAGAGCCCATAGATGATGTCATGCCAACTAGAGGTCAATGAGGGGTGAATACAGGTCCGCAGTCTGCACACCTGGGGCTGGCTTGAGGCCTTTGGCACTGTTCCCCCGTTTACATGAGTCAGCCCTCAGAGATTGTTTGGCTTTGTATCTAATTTTTAAGTCATAGCCAGATTGGAGAAGCCAACTAAACAGAGCTCTCTGGACTACACCAGACAAAGGAGACCTTTGGTTTTGACCGTGGTCCCAGATCTCCTTGGGCCCAACCTTCTAGTAGCATCATTCTACTTAACTGTTTTTTTTTTTTAATTTTTTTATTGTTATGTTAATCCCCATACATTACATCATTAGTTTTAGATATCTACTTAACTGTTTATAACAAGATGTTACTTAAACCAGGTCCCCTAGTTGCTTGAGATAAATAGCACAGAGGGAGAGAGAGAACTGAGGGAGAGTAATATAAAAATTTGTGCTTTTAGCTGAGACTTACAGCTACTCATTTTGTTTTTCAAAATAGCCCCCATTTCTGAATTCTGAATTTCTGGGAGAAATATGTCAAATCTAATGATTGTCATTTAGGTTTTCCAGTGGTTCATTGGTACTAGAAAGTAAGAATTGGAAGGGCAGACACAGGATTGCAGCTGGATCAATTTTGGTTTTTCTTCTCCCCATATCATCACCACAATGGTGCTATTTTGTATAGCTGTATATCTTCTGCATCCTTATGCCCTGCTTTAAACTCTGGCAAGGGATATATGAAAAATTTCTCCCTTTGCTTTGGTTGAAATTTCAATACAGAGTAACATAATCTCCCATTGTATAGTCTTCCATTCAACAGATAATTGAGAACCTACGTTATGTAAAACACTGTCACATGAACCTTAGAAGGTGAGTGGAATGGGCTTTGCCTTATAATTGAACAAGGAAGCTATGATATATATTGAACTATCTATAACACTTGGCTTGCTGTGACACATGCATTGGCAAAGTTGGAAGGAAAGCTCTCTGGATGTTCAGAGAAGCTGGAGGAAATTTTCTTTTTTCAAAATTTTTATTTAAAAATTTTTTTTGGCTTTTTAAATTTTTATTTTAATTCCAGTTAGTTAAAATACAGTGTTATATTAATTTCAGGTATACAGTGATTCAACAATTCCATATATTACCCGGTGCTCATCATGACAACTGCACTCCTTATTCCCCATCACCTATTTAACCCATCCCCCACCCTTTCCTCTCTAGTAACCATCAGAGTTTGTTCTCTATAATGAAGAGTCTGTTTCTTGATTTGTCTCTCTCTCTTCCCCCCCCTTTTTCCTTTGTTTTGTTTCTTACATTCCACATTTGAGTGAAATCATATGTATTTTTCTTTCTCTGACTGACTTATTTCACTTAGCGTAATACTCTCTAGCTCCATCCATTTCGTTGCAAATGACAAGATTTCATTCTTTTTATGGCTGAGTAATATTCCATCATAGATATAGGTGATATATATCTTCTTTATCCATTTATCAATTGAGGGACACTTCGGCTACTTCCGTAATTTGGCGATTGTAAATAATGCTGCAATAAATATAGGAGTGCATGTATCCTTCATATTAGTGTTTTTGTATTCTTTCGGTAAATACCCAGTAGTGAGATCACTGAATCATAGGGTAGTTCTATTTTTAATTTTTTGAGGAACCACCATACTATTTTCCACAGTGGCTGCACCAGTTTGTATTCCCACCAACAGTGCACGAGTGTTCCTTTTTCTCTACATCCTCACCAACACCTGTTGTTTCTTGTGTTGTTAATTATAGCTATTCTGACAGATGTGAGGTAGTATCTCAGTGAAGTTTTGATGTGCATTTCCCTCTTGGTAAGTGTAGATGAACATCTTTTCATGTGTCTGTTGGCCATCTGAATGTCTTCCTTGGAGACATGTCTGTTCATGTCTTCTGCCCATTTTTTAATTGGATTATTTATTTTTTTGGGTGTTGAGTTTTATAAGTTCTTTATAGATTTTGGATACTAACCCTTTATCAGATATGTCATTTGCAAATATCTTTTCCCATTCAGTAGGTTGCCTTTTAATTTTGTTGATTGTTTCCTTCGCTGTGCAGAAGCTTTTTATTTTGATGTAGTCCCAATAGTTTATTTTTGCTTCTGTTTCCCTTGCCTCAGGAGACCTGTCTAGAGAAAAGTTGCATGGCTGATGTCAAGGAAGTTACTATCAGTGTTCTCTTCTAGGATTTTTATGGTGTCATCTCTCACATTTAGGTCTCTCATCCATTTTGAATTTAATTTTGTGTATGGTGTAAGAAAGTGGTCCAGTTTCATTCTTGTGCATGTTGCTGTCCAGTTTTCCCAGGAGAAATTTTCATTAAATGGTCAGAAAATGTTTTTGTAAGAGTGTAGCTTTTATGGCCAGAACTTGAGAGATATATATTATAGAATTCTAGAGTTAGAAATGAGGAGGGAAGGTATTACAGGAACATGGATGACATGGGCTGTAAGGCCAAGGGTGGTTCAGGAAACAGACACTGGCCCAAGTGTAGGGTATATAATAATATACCTTAATAATAGCTTATCTTTAGAATCATTCTATGGTGTCCACATCTTTCCCCCATATGTTATCACATTTGATCTTTATAACAACTCCACAGGGTGGGCCTCTGTTTTTTGAGGACAAAGTTAATGAATTTCTTCCTCCTCACTGGGCAATAGGGAGCCCCAAAAGATTATTTCTGAGATGGGCTTAATGAAGGGCAAACCAGCTGGGAAGATTTTTTTCTAGGCTGGATTGGAGTGGAAAAGTCTGGGGTTGAGGAGATAAATTCTGACACTATGGTGGTTGTGTAGGTTGGGAATGACAGAACAGAAAGGGAGGAATGAGAAGACACATTCCCAAAGTAGAATTGCAGGTCAATTGGAAGTGGCTTGAATGCTTCAAGAGGGACTAAAAAACCAATATTTTATGAAATTCTCTGCTGTGACCATTCCTCAGAGTTAATTGTTCTTTGTATTCTCAGAAGATTATGGTAACTTTAGCATTTCTTTCTGCCTCATTTTATTGTTATTTACATATTTCATACTCTTATTTGGTTGTAAGCTTCTGGCAAATAAGAATAATGCTATTCATCTTTGTCTTTCCTGGGAGGAAGCATATAGCTTGGTCACTTGCACATAAGTAGTATTTAATAAACATTTGCCGTATTTAACTTGTTCGGCAATGAAAGACAAAAGGAAAGCTTAAAACAGCAGGGTTGCAGGAAAGGGGTTATTTATTTATTTTAAGAAACAAGTGAGATATGGTGGAAAGGATATCCAAGGTGGAGTCAAACTTGGTTTAAATCCTGGCACTTCCCATTTGTTTTCTAAATGAGCTTGGCCTAGTCACTTAATGTTTTTAAGCATTATTTTCCATCATATAACATACCAACAATAAAATCAACCTTTTGAAGTTGCTGTGAGGACTAAATGAAACATTATGTGTCTAACACAGTGTCTGGCATGTTAGTTCATATCCAGGCCTGCTCCAGCACCCTGACTTGAGTATGTTCCTAGACATATGGGGAGAAGATTAAGAGATGGAAAACATAAGAGAAAGAAGAAATTACAGATCAAGTTTCCATAAGATGGAGCAGGCAGAGGAAGTGTTTCTGAAAAGACAAGACAGGTACTACTTCCCTTTAAATAGGCAGAAAGGAGAGAAGGAATGGTGAAAATTTAAAGAAATTCTGTCAAGTGAAGAATAGGGGTTCTAGGAACACTAATCTCAGAGAAGTTGGAAGATTATCTTATAGAGGTGAAAGGTGTAGGGAAGGGGATTGTAAATGGGGTTGGGTACTAGAGAGTAAATAATATCTGGAAGAGCTTCTATGGGTATGAGGGCATGGAATCAACAAAACAAGAGAAGAAGGATTGCTTGAAAGTAATGAAGGTCAGTAAAGCCTGGATAGCATGAGTTTGCTGTTGACGCAATCAGCAAAGCATCAAAAAGCATGAATCCAAAGTGTTACTGGTCAATTCCATTTATGGAGCACTTAGTGCTGTGTAAGGCATTGGGCTGGCAAAAATGGGCTCTCAACTGGAGAGGACAGAGCTGGGAAGATGGAAGGATGTGTGTGTGTGTGCACGCACACACGTGTGCACGTGCGTGCATATTCTGCAAAAGAAGGATATACTGATATATTCTGTCAAAGAAACAGAATAGCTTGCTCAGTCTACTGTTATATCTGGAAAAGACTTTAGAGATTATGTAGTTCAACCTAAACTTAGGTATGGGCTGAGTGTGACTTGACCAAAATTATTGTACTATGAGGTAGTGTGGTATAATGGTTAAGAGTATGGCACTAGAATCTCTGCATTTGAATCTCAGTTCTGTGACCGTGGACAAGGTTCTTAGCTTTTATAAAACTTATCCAATGCCTGAGATACAATAGTCACTCCATGAACATTATCTAGACTCAGGGTTCCTGATATCTGCCCACTGTTCTGTCTGCCTCGTGGGGCTGCCTTGTTGACTGACAGAACTCCCTGAGGATTGACCATGGGTAACTGACTGTAATCTCTTTTGCTATAACTCTTTTTTTTAAAACCATATTAGATATATTGGGCCCATGTTTCTTATGAATTTGTATCCTTAACCCTTGACACAATTAATTTTCTCTTCAGTGTTTTCACCGAATTTATACAGTACCTTCACAATAAGGATGATCTTGCTTCAAATATTTGTAATGAATAACCTTTGTATATAATTTATGAAACTGTCTCATTTCTTTCAACCATATAGGTTTTACAACCACTCACTTTTGAAGACTAATCTCCATTTTCTTAATCAGAATTCTATTAAAAAGGGAACCCTATTGAATATATTTTTTGGACAAGGAAACCAAGGAACAGGAGAGTCAGTGAGTTTCCTGAGGCCAAACAATTACAGAAATGTGGGGCACGAAGCATGAATTATCCGTAATGTGACATATAAGTGTGGTTTCTCTTCCAATTATAACCTCAAACCAACATTAGCTGATCTAGAGGCCTGATGCATTACGTAGATACT
Organism: Phoca vitulina; assembly: GCF_004348235.1. Classification (NCBI taxonomy): domain Eukaryota; kingdom Metazoa; phylum Chordata; class Mammalia; order Carnivora; family Phocidae; genus Phoca; species Phoca vitulina. The sequence goes on along the minus strand of NW_022589710.1, from coordinate 7,077,974 downwards.
TAAGGTAGACCATAAAGCACTAAACTCCCTTTTTTAGAACCCAGAAATAATGATTTCTTTCCCCTACTTCTCTGACTTCCATTTTTGTGGTAATGGAGAAAGAATTAAAAATCAGGCCTAGTTAAGACCATTTGGGCCTCAGGAAACAAGTCAATTGTTTGTGTTTCCTTCACTCCAGAGATATTCTGAGGGTTGGTACACACCAGCCTGGAAGAGAGAAGGATCCATGGACCATCTCATTTCTGACTCAGTCAGCCAGCTGGGTGTTGAGACTATTTCCATGGCTTCCAATCCGTCAGTGCTTGAAAACATTTACTACAGAAAGGATCGCTGGCTGAGGGAAGACATTTGTCTAATTCGGCAACAGCACTTTACACTGCATTTCCAGATTATGCCTCTCCTTGAAAATGATCTATTACAGGAGCAGTTTATAAAATTAAACACTTGTCATTATGCAATGTAAAATTCATGAAGCAACCAAATGTCAGGGATCTACATATTTAAAAGATGGGAGTTTTAGCATTTCTTCCCTGGCAGGGATTCTGAGCAGAAAAAGGCCCAGAGAAAAACATAGCTAATCACAAAGCTGTTTTGGAACAGACCAAACAACTCCTTTTTGGAACTGTTAGTCCAAAGGGACCCTATTTTCCTAATGAAAAAAGTAATTATTTCTTTAATAAATATTTACTGAATATCTACTATGTGCCAATCACTATGCAAAGCATGGGGCAACATCAGTGAATATAAGCAATATTCTGGCTCTCAGGGAGCATACATTCTAGTGTGGAGTGGGTTGTAGGGAGGTAGACAATACACAAGTAAACAAATGAACAAGAAAACAATACTTTTGACACACGCATTTCTGTCCTTACCCATATACATTAATTTTTCTATCAGAGAGAAAGGAGATCTATCTCTTGAAACTATAGCAACTTTTTTTTTAATTGCCAGGGTCAAATCACTCATGTGAACAGTTAACACTAAGCAATTATGGGATGCAGAATCCCACACTAGATTCAGAAATGATGTAATACTGTAGGGTGAAACATAAACAGCTGTCTGTAAGGAACTTTCCTTTGAAGAAGCCACACTCTCGATAAAACTGAAGATCATACTGTTAGGACCCTCTAAGCCACCCTCTCTCCCAGTACAACTTTGCTTCTGCAGGAAAGGAGTAATAAGCATTTATCTACAGCTTTGGCCTATGATAGATGCAGGAGCATTAGGCAACTTAAACTCTTGTTTAGGGGACCAATTACCCATCCATTTTATGCTCATGAAGAACACTCCCTGCCAGAGGGACCAGTAACTTACCAGTCTACCTCTCATGACTTCTTCATAGGGAACCACACCTACTGGCTATGGGTTCCTTAGGATGTTTATTGTACCAGCTTGAGACCCATAAATATGCTAATGCCTTCTCCTCAGAGCTCTGTTGTCAGCTCTCCTACCACATCACCAGCTCACCTCCAAGGCCAGTTGTGTCATGACACTGGGACCCAGCTGCTTTGGTACATGCCAGGAATTTTCAACATGGAATCATGGCTTTGACATAATATTTTAACTTCTGGCTTTTAGTGTTTTAAAATATGCATCATGGTGAGAGTTAAAGGTGTAGTAAGAGTCAGGGATGTTGGTTTCACATGTCAATTAGTAATGACACAACAAAGAAAACAGTGATTTTATACATTGAAAGTGCCATTTTTGATGTCAAAACAGCTACATCAAAATGATTATGTTAAAGTGGGTGCATCAAATCACAGTGTCAAAAGTTGTTGGATTGCCCTCTTATTTCATCTTCATTACTTATCTAGGGCATGATGGGGGCCTGTTCCAAGAAACTCCTAATTTGAAAGCAATGTGAGTGTCCAGCGTCAGTAACAGACCACACTAAGCAGACATCATGCAGCATTCCTGCTGAGGCATAATAACATCATGTACCTATGTCAGAAAGCAGGGACCAGCTACTGTGCTGATGAACCCATCAGGCCATAGCCTGTTGTCCAGCTTTTTATGAGCATCTATATTTCCCTTAAAGTGAGACCACTTGAGGAAGGTATCTCAGGGTAGAGATTAGAGACAGGTGTGATCTGCCTTAGATTGCTATCAGGAGGCAAGTGTATTTTGAGACGTTAATAAGACCTAGTTTTTTGGAAGGAGTGAATGAGGCCTTCAGTGGGGAAAGACTGCTGTGTGCAAAATATTCCTGTGTAGGTGATGCTAAAGAGATGAGTTTGACTGGAACAGGGGACATGTGTTCAAGGAACATGTGTTCAGAGAAAGTGGGATGTAATTGGCAAAGGGCCTTGAGTATGTAAAGCTACAGAAATTTGATGTGGTATTGAGAAGCAATAAGAAGCTCTTATGGGTTTTTAACAGGTGACTTCCATAATAGCAAAGTGATTGAAGGACTACCCAAGCTTTTTTTGTGAGATGAACTGGTACAGGAGTGGAATTAGAAGCCAGAAGAGCTTCTCTGAAGTTAGTCTACAACCCAGCTATAAGGTAATGAGGGTTTAAGCCCATTTGCAAAGGTGACAGAAATGGAAATGAAGATGCATATGTGAAATAAGAAGGAATTTGCAGGATTGGGAAGAGATTAAATATTGGGGATAAAAGAAGGATAAATCCAAAATAAATCCAAGCTACTAAGTTGAGTTGAAGATTTGGCATATTGTTGCCATTGATAGCAATGGACATACGTGGGAAGCCTGTTCGGGGGCAAGAGTCAGAGCCCAGAGTTTACTTATCATAGTGTTGATGGAACAACCAAGAACTGTTCTGTTGCAAATGTAAGTGGTCATATTGATGATATGTGAGGCTGAAAAATCATGGTGGAAATGGAGGATTTGGGAACTATCTTTGAAGAAGTAGGAGCTAAACTCGTGAATAAATTGTCATCAGTTACTGTCATCATCACCATCACTATCATGAAACACTGTGTAAGGATACAGTGGGAGTAGGTAAATACATTTGTAAAGTCACAAACATGTATGTTTGATAAAGTCTCCATAAAGGAAAACAAGAAATCAATGAAAGATTGAAAACAATGAAGTATTTGAAAAACAGAGTGAACAAAGTAGAGAAGAGAGTGCTTCAAGAAAGGGCACAGTCAGGATGCCCTGATGAAACAGTGAATTCACAAAGGGGGAACAGAATTTGACCCTTTGACCTTCTGGAGAGGCTAACTTCCTTTTTTGAAAGTAGTGAGTTTACAGATGGGGTCAAGTAGGGAGTAGCTGGCACAAACGGGAAGATTATAACAGAACTCAGTTTGAAAAGGACAGAATCAAAGTTGGAAGGAACATAGACGTCATCTACTGTGACTTCCTCTTTATTTCAGGAATCCCTTTCAGGATCTGTAGCCCTAACAGACATTCACTCCACAGTGTTGGAAGGTCACTCCCTAATTTGCCAGGCAGTGGGCTCCATATTTGAACAATGGATTAGTGGGTCAGGGAATTCTTCATTTCACTGAGATTAAAAAAAAAAAAAAAAGGCTTGAAGAGATACAAGCACAGAAAATAGACATTTTCTGGTAGCAGGAAAGTACAGCAAAGTCAAGTGAAGCCCTATATTTATTTTAACTAGAAGAGAGGCTTGTATACAGTCAAAGGACAAGAAAAGGAAACAGTAGAGAAGAAAGGGTGAAAAAATCTAGAAAGAGAGGGAAGATAAAGTCTCTTAGAGGCCAGAGGCAGGAAGTGATCAGAGACCACAGATGGAAAGGTCACTTTCTTTTTATTTATCCACCCATCAGCCAGTGCCTGATACAGTGCTTCTAGCATAGCATGTGTGCAACGGAGAGACGTGCGGATTGATTGAGGAGAAGAAAGATATTTTTGAAATCCAGGAATAGATAAAGGGAGGGAGTCAAAAGCAGATCTAGGATCTAACTAATGATACAAATCATGTGAGCCGAGGAGCAAAAGAAAATTCAAAAGCATTACTCTTGGCCACTGAAAAGAAAATGGCTGCTGTTTTAGTCAATTTTAAAAGATAAGGATTAAAAAAAAAAAAAAAAGCTGTCTGACTCCTTTGTACCTTCTCCCAAAACTGAAGTAATAGACAAGGCATTCAGATCAAATCATCCCTCCTGGAAGATGAGACATGCCAACAGAACCCCAGCCAGATGGGAGCTGTAGAAAGAGGCTCAGAGGGACATTTTGTTGCCCAGTCAGTTTGGATTTAAACCAGGTGCCTCCAGGGTAGAAGGCCAGAGCTTTGCCAGGCAAGAGCAGGGATGTAAGCTGCCATTGTGTGAAAACAAGTTAAGTTGCTTGGTTCCAGGGAATATGATCCAAGTGTCATAAATGCATCTGTTTAATAATGCATATCAGTAGCTGTTCCAGAATTTGGGCGCCTTGAGCTGCCTTTGTTTCCTCATTTCCAGAAAAATGAACAAGCCCGTGTCTTAACAAAAGCACTAGATGGCAGCATAGGACATCTATTCAACTGTCTCTCTCCACAGGCTGCTGGAATTTTGACAGCTACAAAACGGTACCTGTGGTTTTGTGTATAAAACTGGTATAACTGTTTGTACATTTAAAAAATGTAACAATAAATTAAACATAAGGGAAATGGGTTGCTAATAAATACAGTGTTAGACTGCATTTTTGTATACCAGGTGACAAGCTCGGGCATTCAAACCTGATTTGTGCAAGGGGATAGGCAGGATGGGAAGCAAGTTGAAGGAGCTGCAAAATGTACATGCTGGGTGGTTATAGCTTCCTTGAGGGTTGTTGTTGATTTACCCATATGTCTGTATGCATTACACAGAGGTGAAAATCTAGGAAAGTGAAGGGTACGATATGTCTGAAAGTCTGGTAACAAGGGATTCTAGAAAGAAGCACTGTTCTGTGATTCCCTAACTCACTGTTTGGATGAGTGGAAGCTGAAAGTGTGAGCTCATTATATCTGTTTTCCTTAAAAGGGACACAAATCATGCCTCTCCATTCTCTTAGATCCATGCATCATTTAGAAAATGGGCCTCTTAAACCTGCACACATCTTAGCCTATAGGACTGGGCTCAGTACTCGTCTTCTTTTTCTCTGTCATCTAGGCTGATTCTTTTTTTTTTTTGGTTAGAACAAACTGTAGTCTGAGATGAGCATGGGTTTGATTCCAGTAAGGGCCAGTTGGTTTGCTGCAGAGAGGTAGAAAACAAAAACTATTCTAAGGCTGTATATTGTAAACCTTGATCAAACAACTGTAATATTCTTAAGCACTCCTAGAAAAAGAATTCAGAGCACAGCTTCTATCAAGATGGTCAGAAGCATTATCTTTTTATTCTTTCTTTCAACAGACATTTATTATCTACTAAGTGCCAGGCATTGTGCTGGTCAATGAAAGAGATCTAAAGCAAAAACAAAAGCAGAAAAACCCTAAAACATGATATGGCATAATATACATCTTCTTTATTACACAGACAATAATTAGAGTTACTATTGGCATAATGGTTTATAGCTCATGACACATAGATCCACAGTATCTTATTTGGGTCTCACAGTAGCCCTGGTGTTTGGATCTTTTTACAGATGAGGAAGCTGAAGTTCAGAAATAATTAGTAATTTGCCTAAGTTCATAGCTAATAAGTGGTAGGAATGGCATTTGAAGCTAGACTTTTGACTCCAATTCTTGAACTCTTTCCACTACACCGTACAACTATAAAGAAAATATTTCATATTTTTTACCATTTTAAACTCTTGAAAACATTTTTGTCTCAGAAATGCATGAAATTTAGATAAAAGATTTGAATTCAAATGCTGTGTGATTATTTATTTAGTAAATAATGTATAAAAAAATGTAAGACACGAAGGAGGAACATTCCATCTTGGTTTGTTGTTGTTCTATTGCTTGTTTACAACTAGGACAAATGTTCTTCTCAATAGCAATCTTTTTATAGAGTGGGCATGCATATTTCTTCTGCTGAAGGAGTGTTTTTCCGTATATCATGTCTTTGCTTCCTATACCTTTTTCTTTCATTTCCTCCATTGTTTCCCCTAGGTGTCTATGTTGTGCTCCATACAGTACACTTAGCACCTTGCAGACTGCCTGGCATGTAGTGGTTCCTCATTTATTTGTTGAATGAATGGAATCAATAAAGAGTCTCCGGGACACCTGGGTGGCTCATTTGGTTAAGCATCCAACTCTTGATTTCAGCTCAAATCATGATCTCAGGGTCCACTGAGCGTGGAGCCTGCTTGAGATTCTCTCTCTCCCTTTCTCTCTGCCCCTCCCCCCCCTCTAAAAAAAGGTCTCCATTTATTGTCCTCACTTGGTCCAGCCCAAGCCAGTCTTTGGCCTCTTTCCTGAGGATCTCTCCATTTTAAAATCAGAACTTACCTCGAATCTTATCTACTAATTGAAGTTGTCCCTACATTTCTCTAACAGCATATAGTCCTATTGCCATACAGTCTAGCACTTGTTTTTAAGTTTTCTTGCATTGTTCTATAGTTGTTTCACGTGAGAGGGTCATGTTTCCCCAACCAGAATATAAGGTCTAGGAGGACAGTGCTTGTCATCACATAATATCAGTTTACTTGCTTCTCATAACATTTTGCCTATTTAAATCTGTAAATTCTGTGTGGCCATGCCTTTCTGTGGTGGCACTTTCCAATCTAATCCCATCTATAGGCACTTGAGCATGAGCAGGGAGGTGGAGATGCTATCTTTTGGGGGGGGGGGTGCTGCACCAGGTGAAATCATCCTGTTTCAATGTGGGCATTCAAACCAACAAAGAGGCCGTGTTGCTTTATACCTGCAGCCTGCTGATTGCCCATTTTAGTGATCTAGGTCCATCATCTCTCTTTTAGCTAGTCACAAAGGGCCAGTTGTAAACAACCACTGCCCAAATTGTATCACATTACCCATGAGATGAGCAAATGCCAGCAATAGCCTCAGTTAGAGTCTGGAGGGCTTGAAACTTACAGCCTGTGATGTAAATCAGAAGCAAAGACCATAAGAAAGTAGGTTGATTTCCTCTTACTTAGCATTCAGTGGAATGAATCATTTAAATACTCAGTGATTTTTTAAAAAAATAAGCTTTTGGCATAGATTAATGACGTTTTCCCCCTCCTATGCTTTCTGTGTGCATAAGCCCACAGTTGGCTCATCCATAGGCAATATGTTGCTATCTCTGTGGTAGGACCTGCTGGCCTACTATGGTATAACCTTTAACATCATTTATTTTGGATAAGGCATCCAAATTTCTATGGAAATTACCTGGCAACGATGTTAGAAATTACTAACAAAGAGTAATTCATTAGGTCATTTATTTCACTCAGCATCAGCACTGCCCCCCCACTGCCCTGCAGCGTTCAATTCCATCTCCTGCCACATAGAATAAGTAGGAGGGCAGAAAGTGAAAACTTATCACTCAGGGGTATAAAATTCTAAAACAATCTTTATTCAGTTTATAATTAAAGTTAGAGTCAATCGAAATTTGGAGACACCAAAAGGAAAATTCTGATCTTGTGAAAGTATTTAAAATATTAATTTCTCCCCTCCTATGTTAGTGTTATAATTCTCAACAGGAAATGATTCAGAATTTCTCCTAAGCCTTATGGACAGCCACAGGAAGGTGAAAATGCTTCTGCTTTCCACAGTCATCAGAGACTTAGATATTCAAGTCAATGATAAGAGACACAGAGATTTAGGCCAGGCGTTGGTGCTCCCTGCTTAGACTGTCCCCAGCAAGGTGTGTGCAAGATCTCTTTCATGCCTCTAAGTGCCCTCTTTAAATCTCAAAGACCTGTTTAAGTCTCACATTCCAACAGGTGACAAAAACATCTCTGCAAATGAACCCCTGAAGGTGGAAGAGAGAGAGAGCAAGTATATATGAGCCCACGGGAAAGGGGCAAAGGGAGCCTCCCACAGAGTAAGTGAGATCAAACCTAACTGCAAATTAAGGATGCTGTAAAAAGATTGTGCCTGAAGCTCACATGTCAGGCTTTAGTAGCTGCTGTTCAGTCAAAGAACATTTTTTGAGACCAGAGGTAAAAGGATCAAAAATCTGAAGAAACCAGAAGTATGTATTTTTTACTTTGTGGGTGCTGGAGAAGAGGAGGGGCAGGATCCCAATTCCACATTTTCGGTCAGTGTGCTTCCAGGTTGGTCTGAGGTTTGAGGCACAGGTTCGCTCCATCTCAGGTCTGATCAGCACTTAGGAATTTACTGACAAATGGCTTTCCTATCAAATCCCCTGAAACCCTTCTATAACTACTCTTGCCTTCAAGGATGGGCCTTTCTGAAGGCCCGTGATGACTCACCTCTTACCTTGCCAGAGGCCCAGAGAAATACATATTTTTGTGGGAACTATGCCCAGGAGAGGACATAGCAACCAGAATGGGAGTGAGGGAGGGCCTGCAGTCTGGGTCCAGTATCCTAGTTTTTTATAGTCTTTGTGATATTTGCCAGTGTTTCATCATTTTGTGTTTGTAAAAATAGCCATGGAAAACCTGATGATTTCTTTTTTTTTCCTTTTTTTTAAATTTTATTATGTTATGTTAATCACCATACATCATTAGTTTTTGATATAGTGTTCCATGATTCATTGTTTGCATATAACACCCAGTGTCCCATTCAATCCGTGCCCTCTTTAATACCCATCACCAGGCTAACCCATCCCCCCACCCCCTCCCCTCTAGAACCCTCAGTTTGTTTCTCAGAGTCCATAGTCTCTCATGGTTCATCTGCCCCTCCGATATCCCCCCCCTTCATTTTTCCCTTCCTACTATCTTCTTCTTTTTTTTAACATATAATGTAGTATTTGTTTCAGAGGTACAGGTCTGTGATTCAACAGTTTTACACAATTCACAGCACTCACCATAGCACATACCCTCCCCATTGTCTATCACCCAGCCACCCCATCCCTCCCACCCCCACCACTCCAGAAACCCTCAGTTTGTTTCCTGAGATTAAGAGTTTCTCATATCAGTGAGATCATATGATACATGTCTTTCTCTGACTGACTTATTTCGCTCAGCATAATACCCTCTAGTTCCATCCACGTCGTGGCAAATGGCAAGATTTCATTCCTTTTGATGGCTGCATAATATTCCATTGTATATGTATACCACATCTTTGTTATCCATTCATCTGTCGATGGACATCTTGCCTCTTTCCATAGTTTGGCTATTGTGGACATTGCTGCTATAAACATCAGGGTGCATGTACCCCTTTGGATCCCTACATTTGTATCTTTGGGGTAAATACCCAGTAGTGCAATTGCTGGATCGTATGGTAGCTCTATTTTCAACTTTTTGAGGAACCTCCATACTGTTTTCCAGAATGGCTGCATTCTTTGTAGGTACTCCATCTACAGAATTAAGAGGCCTGTGGAGTCAATTAAGTAGTGAATATTTGAGACACCAGATCCCTCAAAGTGACTCCAGCTAAGCTACCTCAGCTCTCAAATAATCAGCTTTGCCTTTGGTGATGTGCTGGGAGCTGAACTGTTTTAGAGAGAAGAAGAGTGAGAATCAAAAGATTGTATGTGTTTGTGTGTGTATGGTGTGGTGTGGTGAAGGGAGCAGTGGTGATGTGTGCATGGAGTGTGTGAGAGTGTGCATGCATGTGTGTGCACTTCTATGTGTGTCTGTGCACATATGTGTGTGTGGATGGTGAATCTTACATTCCATTGCTTAGTGGAGTTAATGGGAATATTATTGTATGGTTTTAGGCAAATTGTTCACTTATGTTATTGGCATTTCTAAGTATCTACTGCTGGGCCAAATGAAAGCTGGGCTAGACTGTACCTTCAGTTAATTTACTCTGCTGTTTAGTTCTACCAAGCAGCTCAAATGTTGATAGACCAATATGTGGTCCAGATAAGACAGCATGGGGTTCTAGAATGGGCTTAGGCTTTGCAGACTGGAATTCTGACCTAGATAAATCCTAGCTGTATAACTACCTCGGACGGTTGTTATGAGGGAAAAAACTAGGCATCTCAAGAAAAGTGCTCAGCACGTGGCCTGTCATTTAGCAGGTGTCCAAAAAATGGACCTTCTCTTTCTACCTGGCATATTGAGCAGAAATGATGACTTAGCCCTTCCCTTTTGTCCATTTAGAAGCATAATATAACCCTCTTTTTAATAGTGAATTCACTATTCACTTTATTTTCCAAATAATGGTAGGAAATAGTAACAAAGTGGCCCCAAATAGCACACATTTCTGATTGAGGAAATACTTCTTTATGTCCACTATGGGCTCTAGCCTTTTCATGCCATTGGGTAATCAGATGACTTAGAGCGTGACTTGCAAGAACTCTAAGTCACTATTTTCTTCACACTAACATAAAAATTATCCTTTAAAGGCCTAACTCAAATTTTCTATGCTGGCCTGCAACCATTTCTCACCTTTGTGAATTCTGACTGCCATTAAAGTTACATGTTCTGAAATAATTTCTTCCATATTAATAAATCTCTCCAATCAGATATTTAGCTCTAAGTGTGCAGGGTCTGTACAATATTTTTTCTGTAGTATATTCTACAATGAAGATGCTTATTGACTGGTGAGTGACATTGGTGCTTTTATTTTCTAGGGAGTAATTATCTAAATGTAGACTACTGCATTTGGATCTCTTTTTCTTCTTCCCTCACTACTTTACCTATTCTACAGCTCTAAGTCCTCCACCCCTACCTCACCTTCCCCACCCCCAGACAATGGACAGGACAGAGAAAAGATAATTTGGTATCTTGGTCGACTCTTAGATGCATGGATTTGAGAAGCCATTGCCTAGAATGAGATTTTTGAGTTCTCTGTAGTTTTTTTAATGATCCATGCATTCTTTATTACTATTGGCAAGGGATCCTAGAGAGAAGCTCAGGAAAACTTTACACAAGAACCACTATTATTGCAGGAAGGTAAGGGTTAAGTATAACATATGGAATTAAATGTTAAGTGCTGCAGCTGTTCACCTGGGTATAATAATACACACCTGATACTACTTACATTCTGATGTCCTAGTAGCAGCTGCTAACAACTTTTAAACAAAGAAAGCACAGAATATTTGCATAACTAATTCCAAGTTTAGGAATTTGCTTGATTATTGTTAGTAATGAAAAGAAGGGAAATAATCAAAACTATCTAATTGGTGGAATCCATTAAATGCTCTTGATTTCATTCATTCATTCATTCATTCATTCATTCATTCATTCGTCTGTCCTACCTTCCTTCCTATACTACTAAAGGTGATGGTGGGGGGGAGTGAAATAAGAGGAGGAATATGTCACAAGTGGGCCAGTTCTTTTCTGCTGGTGTCTGTCATGATGACAACTGAGAAAATATTTCTAACAGCCCCCAAGTCTCCATTTCAGCAGCTACCAACATCACACTGTCCTAACACTGGAGTACCACAGGCCAGTCCTCACACTATAGAAAGTGCTATAACATAGCTTCTATTTACCAACAGCAGACAGCCTGAGTACTGTGGGCACATTTCCCATATGGCATATATGTGGCATATATGTGGGTTTTGTCAAAACATTGGTGACCTTACATACATTCACAAAAGTCAAATAAAGTCAATTTCTGGGGCCTGAAACAGTTTAACACCAATACCAGCTCTTTCTCTTCTAGTTTTTATAATCCTACTTTTGTCACCTTTTCAGAGTCCATCAAGGTGGGGCTCTAGGGCTAAAAGGCAATTGCTATTTGGTGCATTCAAAGCAGGTCACGTAACTGCCCTGGGAAGAATGGTAAAATGGCTCCGATTTCTCATTGGTGGTCGTAATACTTCTAAGAAACATAACTTCATTTACTTTTAGTGGTGAAGCCAGTTGCCACATGTCTTTGCCAACTTCTGCCAGAATTGGGTGCAGGGCCTGGAGGGGTAAAGTGGGGTATAAAAGGATTACTACGGGCTTTCTGCTTCTCTGGTGATTTCCAAATGGCCAATGCAGCCTCCCTATTATTATGAGATCTGAGGCAAAGAACTGAAGAGGCTGGCTTAAGTTTCTATGTCCCAGAGCTCCATCTGCTTTTGAAGAAAAGAACAGCATTGAGGTGATTATCATCATGTACAACAGAAAGTTACGAAAATGGAAATGATTTGTCTAGGGTAACTTGGTTGATTTACTTTTTTTGGAGATAAGATGGAAAAGATCAAGGCTTTAATGTCTGTCTATTCCTCATCTTTCCCATCCCTCACCCCATCTCTATCTTTCCAGAATGCTGATGTTTACAAGGTTTTTAATGTGTACAGAAGCAGCCAGATCTGTTTGAGAACTTCAAAAGTATAATCTCAGAGAGTCATTTATCAGAACCACAGAGATCTCCAGTAAGGAGAACAGTATCATATTTCTGGGACAAACAATAGGCAAATTCTTAGGGTGCTTGGGTGGCTCAGCTGGTTATCAGCTCAGGTCATGATCCCAGGGCCCTGGGATCAAGCCCTGCATCGGGCACCCTGCTCAGTGGGGAGTCTGCTTCTCCCTCTCCCTCTCCCCCTAACCCTCCCCCCTGCTCGTGCTCTTGCTTGCTCTCTGTGTCTCTCTCAGTCTCTCTCAAATGAATTAAAAAAAAAAAAAGAGGCAAATTCCTTTACTTATAGGCTAAACTGAGCAAAATGTATAAAGGATCCCTTCCCATTGCTTATCAAATGCTCTATGGGTTATAGACACGTCATCCCACCAAATAAAGCAGGTAGAAGTCAATATGCCTTTTATAATGTATGCAGTTTATATACAATTTATAACAGGAGAATGATTGCCTACCATCTGTAGGCAGTGTAGCTTGACAGACCCACAATGACTGTCCCTGGAGCCCTCTAAACAAGGGAGGACTTTTTCTGGCTACTCCATAATCCTGGCTAGGGCAGGATATTTTACTTGTAAATTTATTAAAGTCTACAGTGCTGAGTTAGGTATTTTTTCTAGGATTTGGAAATAGACTACTTAATGACAAATCTTGGTCACTTCTTGATTAGGTTGTTCAAGTTGATTACCTTGGTCAAGGGAAACCTAAGGTTTTTAAGACCAATGTAAATTAGTTTGCCATTGGGTAGAAAAAAATGCTATTCATACAAACTGTGTCACAAAAATCTCAACAGATCCTCATATTTAGCCAAGTGTCTTGTAAATACATACTACTAATCATAGGAGGAACTAGAGGACTGATACAAATACGTGTAAAAATGCAGTACATGTGGGGTGCCTGGGTGGCTCAGTTGGTTAAGCGACGCCTTCGGCTCAGGTCATGATCCTGCAGTCCCTGGATCGAGTCCCGCATCGGGCTCCCTGCTCAGCAGGGAGTCTGCTTCTCCCTCTGACCCTCCCCCCTCTCATGTGCTCGCTCTCTCTCATTCTCTCTCTCTCAAATAAATAAAATCTTTAAAAAAAAAAATGCAGTACATGTATCAGCCGGCATAGGTGAAGCACTATAACATAAACTTTCCCACTCAGGGACGTGACACAATGAGGATTTACTTGCTCATGTCATAGTTTAATGCAAGTTGGTGGAGTGGATGGGGGGGTCTTCCACGTAAGCTTCTTTCAGCTTCTAGGGCCTGGAAGTACTTCATTGGATTATCTGAAATCAGCTGACTAACAAAGAAGAAAGAAAAGATGGGGAAGGCCCAATCACTCTAAACTGCCTTGACATGGAGGTGACACATATTGCTTCTTCTCAGGTTTTATTGTGAGAACAAGTCACATGACCCTGTCTAATTGCAGTGGGTCTGGGAAATGTGACTGACCATTCAACCAAAGAAAAGAACACACATAATGGTGCGCACTAGTAGTCTATCATAGGGCAGCTCTCTGCTTTGGCAATAGCAATATCTTTGTAAACACAGGACAAGTCTTTTTTTTTTTTTTTTTTTTTTAATGGGACCTGGCTAGGGCACACTGCCAGTATTTCATGTAATAGTTTGTAAAAGAATTGCAGACACAGTAGGGTGACTGTTAAATTTTCCTTTTGTATTACCTTCTCACAATATACATCCCACCACTGAATATTGCAGCTGGGGATCAATATTTCAGGGTGACAGCAGTGGATTCACTACCAGTCAGATCTTGTCAAGTGAGCACACACCACAGGCCCTTGAGCTGAGCCTGGGCAGCTGGATAAGAGGGTTGTAAATTTCAAGACAGTGCCATTCCCAACTGCAGTGGTACATCATGTTTCATTTCCAGCCCCTTGGTGAGAGTGTCTTCTCCCATTGGCATGACATTTAGATTGTTTTAGTGGCCCTTAAGATGGGTGTGAGGAGAACGGAAAAACTCCTTTGAATTGTAATCAGTCTGTCTCCAGACATAATGCTAGCAAAGATGCTTATACAGCACTCTGTAAAGATGTTAAGAAAATATTTGTAGTGCTTCACACACACCTATAGACAAAAAACAGTTCTTGTTGCTGTAGAAGCAGCAACACTGTACAGCCTTAATTAAAGCATCATCTGACCTGTTTTTTGTTGTTGTTGTTGTTGTTTTGTTTTTTTGTTTTTTTGTTTTTAATGCTACAGTTGCAGAATCCTGCTGAAGAAAAGGATTAATTACAGATGAGCTGTGTGTCATGATAATTAACTATTGCGGCTTCCCTTATTTGCCACATTCTGGTACTTTTTCCGCTTTAGTAGATTCAGGGAATGAGAATTTTTATCACATCCCCTGCCTGCAGTCTCTGATGGATTTGTCACACATAAATTTACACGGCATACACAAAATATTGAGCCATCAGCATTTTTTTTTATCCCTATGCACATTGGAACAGACAGCAAAGTCAAGCTTGTGGTAAGGCAAAAGGGTTCAGGTGTAGAGATATTAAAGGGATCATGAGATGTGGGAAAAACAGATTGAAAAGGGATCCTGAAGTGAGGTTGACATAAGCTAGCTTTGGAAATACTGAGCACATGTTGATGGGGTGGGGTGGGGTGGGTTGAATAAATCGAATCTAAAGGATCACGAGGAGATGACAAGATCATCTGGCTCTGATCTGATTAAGACTTGGGATTTTCCACTTAATACAATACAAGCTCATTTATTGCCAAGGTCACAACAGGTTGTAGTTTTCCACAAAATGTAGAACTCCTAAAAGCACCCATGGAAAGTAGTGTCATAATCCTAGAAAATGCATAATTTTCTCTATTTGAGAGGATTCTATTAGCATTACCGTTTGATTTTCTAACCAAAGTGGCTGAAAGTGCACCCATCACTGCTTTGCAGTTCCCTTCTATATTGGTTTGTGCTCAGCTCAGTAGAGAGTTGTGAGTAGTTAACCAAGATGTTCAGCGATGGTTTTCTTTGACTTTGGAGCTTCTAAGAATCACTCATTTTCGTGCAATAGACGGCTCAGCTTCCCTGTGATCACCTCACTTGTAGAATTTCTGAAACTAGCCTTCTTACTTTCATTCCTCTAGCCCTTTCAATAATTGTGTAAGTGTATAATTCTCTGTATTGATTTCTATCCCAATACCTAGGGTGGCTTCAGTTTTCCTAGTTAAATCCTGATTAAAGATATATTTTCCAAGATATATCTAGATATATAGATATATTTTATACCAGATATATTTTCAAATTCTGTACCTGACAAATCTCTGAAAAATTATAACTGAATTTTTAAAAATTTAAATGTAGATAGTTAAAATTTCAATTTGTTTGAAGTGAATTATTTTGTAACATAAAATTTAAAACATAAATTATTTCACCTCTTCTCTTAAAATAACTTGCACATAGGCTGTTATAATATCCACTGTAAGTGCCAAACATATCAATCTAACTGCAGGGGGATCCTGTCTCAGATTCATCACATATTACTTTTAGAAACAAAGACAATTATAAATAAATAATGAATAAAGTATATTTTTATTTTCTAGAAAATATGCTTCCCATATTTTCTAATGGGTGATTTAATTCTACCAAGTTATAAGATAAACCTAACTGAAAAGAGAGGTGGGAAATGTGCATTCTGTCAATATCTAGTTATATCACCATCTGCTAGTCATTTAGAATTGTATCTCCCATACATAAAATCCTGCAGCTCCATTCAGTGCCTTATCAAAGTTCAGAAATGTCTCAACGTATTTGATTATGTAAATACACATTTTGAAATAAGATACCAGATATGAACAATTGCAATTTGTGTTGAAGAATTAAAGTCCATAAAAGATAAGGACTATCTGGTTGATCTCAAAAGTCAGGGTTCTGGTTGATTTTGTCTTATAAATAGCAGATGTTCTGCTCTGCTGGACAAACTGAAATTCATACACACATACATTCTTTTTTTTTTTTTTTTCTTTGAGAGAGCAAGAGGGAGGGGCAGAGAGAGAGAATCTTTTTTTTTTTTTTTAAAGATTTTATTTATTTATTTGAGAGAGAGAGAATGAGAGACAGAGAGCATGAGAGGGAGGAGGGTCAGAGGGAGAAGCAGACTCCCTGCCGAGCAGGGAGCCCGATGCGGGACTTGATCCCGGGACTCCAGGATCATGACCTGAGCCGAAGGCAGTCGCTTAACCAACTGAGCCACCCAGGTGCCCAGAGAGAGAGAATCTTAAGCAGGTTCTATGCCCAGCCAGATTCAGGGCTTGATCCCATGACCCTGAGATCATGACCTGAGTGAAATCAAGAGTTGAACCCTTAAGTGTTTGAGCCACCCAGGTGCCCCCACACACAGATACATTCTTGCATATATGCATTCTATAGTTAAGAACAACTGATGGTGGTGATGATTTAGAAATAACAATAGTTAACATTTATTTATTCTTTGCAAAATTTAATTGTAGGCAGACTTCTTCAGTTAAATTTAGTTTGGCTAAACCTATGGTACATACACATACATTGATACAGACATAATGGAGGAACATGGAATTCTTCTCCAAAGTGAAACAGATAAACATGAGTACATGATGTTAACATTCTTTCTCAGATATGCTTAAATAAAAATACAAGATACCTAAATAATTTTGGGAGAGAAATTAAGAATGAAGATGTGAACTCTAGAAACATTATGTTAACCCTATTATCAGGGCAAAAGTTCTATTCGTACAGCATTTTTATTTTTTATTTTTATTTATTTATTTTTGGAAAACATTTAAACTTTATTATCTAATCTCAGAATTCTCATTTTATAGATGAACAAACTGGATTGAGAGAGGTCAAATAAATAACTTACTTGCTCAAAGTCATACGGGTAGATTTAAACTCACATCTGTACAACTCAAAACCTTTGTTAGTAATCATCTTATTTTGCCCTCTTTCTTGACCTCCAGAGCTGCAGCAGATTTCGCTGTCCTATAAACTACTATAACATCTACTTTTTTGTACTCATTTGGTACTTATAATTTATTCTCTTGTGGTACCATTAACTCTTCTTTCATACGTAATCCTATTATAACATAGTACAGTTTGGTGTAGCTACAGGACTTGACTGGACATCTGTCTTGCATTTCTTTTTTATTTTAATTGAGGTTTTTCTTCTATTTGTGTAAGTTTTTTTAGTTTATTATAATAGTTATTTTAATCTTGACTGCAATTCATTTGTTTAGATAAATGTAATTTTATTATCCTTATTTTACAAAAAAAGAAATTGTCCTCCTTTTACAGTTGAGGAAATTGGGGCTTATATAGGCTAAATTATTTATCTGGACTATGCCAGGTAGATAAGAGATAGGGCAGGTTTACTAACATCTCCTTCAGTGTTCTTCCCACCACACTGTGCCCCTATTTCCTCATATATGGAAGAGAATTAAGCTTTGTTGCTTCTAATTTTATCCCCTTGCTTCACTGGTCACAGAGTGAGGTTTGGCCAGGCTGGGGACTGGACCAGATCAATAGGCTAATATATGATCAAGGCAATAAATGGGTATATAAGGGATATAGGTGACAATAAATCTGTAAGCTAGGATAAATGAAGAGACAAAAAGAAAAATGGTGTGAGGGCCACATAAAAGGTGCACTTCTCCAGTCTCTGGCTTCAGGAAGCATTAATTGGTGCCTTAGCTGCTGCATTCTAAAATCCATCACTACATTCACCCTGAAGGCACCTTTTGGACCGGTTGTTTCCAGACAATAAAAAGAGTACTTGCAGGATTACTAAGGTAAGTCTGTTCCTGATAGGCCTCTTCCTGGAAGATATGGGACTCCTCTGACTGGCAGCTTAAGCTAGAAGATTTCCCATTGGCTCATTTCAGGTGGTGGCAGTGGAGGTGGAGAAAAGTAGGTGAATTCTGTGTATGTTTTGAAGGTAGGACCAATAGAAATCACTGACCTTTTGGATGTGAGAATACGAGAAAAACATGGATGTCAAGGATGACTCCAAATCTTTTGACCTGAGCAACTTGAAAGCTGGATTGTCATCAACTAAGATGGAGAAGGCTTCAGAAGGAGCATATTTCAGGGGGTGGAGGAGAGAAGGAGAAGAAGGAGTTGGGAAGATCAGAGTTGCAGACCTGAGTATAAGTTGTAAGAATAGGATGGGCTAGTATTATTTTACACAAGGGCTTTTGGATTAACTGTGATGTTGAGAACAAGACCAACATTATGAAGCTTTGAACTATTAGTTATGGACTATGAATCAGTACAGATACTTCTGGTTTCAAAGACTAGGCAATGTAGCTCAAACCAGCTTCAGCAATACTGGAAATGTTTTGGGTTACGTATCTAAAATATTTAGTGGTAAGGTGAAGTTCATGTGAGGCTTCATCCAGTTGCTGAGTGATGTCTCTTGGGACATGAGTTGTTTCTGTCTCTGCGTTTAATTTTTCACAGTGCTGGCTTCATTCTAAAGCTGGCTTTCATAGTTTCTAAGACCCTGTCAACAGCATCCAGGTTGGTGTTTAATGCTCTATCATTTATTTTTGGTGGAACAGAGAGAATTCTTTTCCGTTAGTTCCTCCCATGAGAGAGAGAAAGAGAGTGAAACAGAAGAAGCTCCTCTAAGAAGCTTCCAAAAATATCTCATCACATTTGCTCAAATTAAGTTCATATTTATTCTTGTGGCCAAAAGACAGAATGCACAGATTGCCTTGACTCATTCAGTACCTTTCCCACAACAATGCCAGAGCTGGAGATGGGTCAATTCTGCCAAAACCTGACTATGAGATAAGAGGGAAAGAGGGAATGGAAGCTGAGGAGATCTACTATGATCTATAAGATAGCTAGACTTTTTGCTGTTAAATATACTATGTGATTGAGGATGTAGAGTTTGGAGGAGTGTAATTGGATGAAGAAAATAAGTTAAATATTCCCCCCAAAAGTAGCTATTTCTTCTTCAGTGGGGAAAAAAAAAAATTTATCCTGTTTGGCAGGGGTAATTCTCAAACCTGGACTATGCCTCAGAATTACCAGATTCCCAAGACCTATCCCAAGACTTTCTGAATCAAAATGTTCAGAAATGGGACTTAGGATCTATGTTTAGCATGCATTGCAGATGACTCTCACATAGCCAGATGGGAGGCTTTGGGAACCAATATCTAAGACTCAGGCAAAGCCACCTTCAATAATAAACAGTTCAAAGGTCTGGGTTGTGATATCAATACTAAGGGATAAGATGGCCTATGGCTTGGAAGTTCAAGCTCTCAATCAATGTGAATGAAGAGAAGGAATATTAATGCTCCCTAATGGCCTATAAATTCCCTGGCAGATAATAAATACATACAGATTCTACTGGGAATACATGTCCTCCCTGCCCTACCACATTCTTTTTAGGCTATGAATGACATGGTTTGATTCACGCACCTTTCTAAGTAAGCTGTACTTCAGAGCCAAACAATTCATTAAGCATGAATGGCAGTAGCCCTACTTCCAAACGTAGCTCTCCAATTAAATAAAACTCAAAATTCCTCACAGCTGTTTCCTCTTACATAGTAAGAATTCTTCCTGTGTACCAAGTCCTGTTCTAAGGTTTTATATGTATTAACTCATTTAATCCTCAACACAACCCTCAGAGGTAGGTGCTGTTGTCTCTATTGTATAAATGAAGAAACTGAGGCATAAAGAGCCCAAGTAAATTTACTACACTGACTCAGCTAGTAAGTGGCAAAGTTAGTTCTAGGACTGCCATTATTGATTCATGTCAGGAAGTAGGGAGCCTGAGTTCAGTAATGCCTTTAGTAATATCAAACATGGAGGCCACCTGCTCATGAAATGACACAGTGTCATGATTAATTCTGGACAACAGGGAGCTATCTTAAGATCATTTGAATCATTAGCACATTAGATAGTGGCCCAATTATAACACAGGTGGGAGGGCATAAGATGACATACCTAACAATGCTTTTCCTATCCTGACATTCTGTGAATTGAAATTTGACATTGTTAAAGAGCCTTCTAATGATATTTTACTATATTTCAGATAGAGTCATTTTACATGTTTTACAGGGAGGGAGTGGAGGAAATTTGAAGGTTGGGATTTGATTCTTACCAAAAGAAATGGGGAAGTGGATTGCTAATCACGGCAGTGTATTCTGACCACAGTGTAGGGCAAGTTTAAGAAGCCAGCATGTGAGGCAAGCAAAGCTTTGCTAATGCAAATTGATTCCTGGAGGGCTTCCAGGTCACCAAAGGCTGGGTGATTATCTCTGCTGTTGGAATAGCTTTAGATAATGAGTGGTAACCGTGAGACATAGAGTGAAAGTTACTTGCCTTTTGGATATTTCTGCAGCATGTGTTTATGGCATATTTAAATAATGGGCAAAAGTAAAATAGAACTCATTTAATTCAGAGTTGCTTGTTGAAAAATGCCATTCCTAATAGCTGCAACTTTCTTTTTTCAGTGATTTTATTGACAGAGTAACACTGTACTTTATTTCATGCATTAAGATGGGTGGTACTTTGGGTTTCTAATCTATGGATTGATTGATCCATCCATTGATTGATTGATTCATCCATTCATTCACCTAACACATTTACTGAGTAGGGAAAAAAAGACATGAGTGGAAAAAAATGGTTTGGGTAGTTTAAATTTCCCAGAAATGTCTAGCAGATCATGACTGAGAAACCATCTATATCAACATTATCCTAAACAACTGGGCAAGAAAGCCTTTTTAAATATAGCCTTAGAGGAATAATGATCATTTATTCCCACAAAACAAGACTGACTTTGCTTTGACTGACCAGATGTCATACTTCCCTTATTTAAGTATAACCTTTGTTTTCATGTTTTAATCCAACCATAAACATCTTTGGCCTTTTCCATTTAGTTTTCTCCGTTTTCCTTGCCTGTCCTAGAACACCTTCTGCAAAGGCATCTTGCTTGTGTCTTATTGAGTACACTGGAGCAACTAAGTCATCATTAGTGCCTATTACATAATAGCTACCATTTACTAGTATACTAGTGGCACACAAAATGCTTCCCAAACATTACATAATATAATTCTCACTACAGCCCTGAGTTTAGGTATGCTTATTGGCATGTAAACGAAGAAGCACTCAGGACTTGGAGGATTAAATGACTTGCTTAAAGTCCCCTTGCTGGTAAGTGGAAGAGTAGAAGTTTGAAATCTAGGTCTCTGTGGCCCCAAAGCCTTTGTCCTTCATGCTATGCTGGGGTTTTACCACACAGACTAGTAATTTATTTCACTTTGTCTTCTTTTAAGGTGATAGCCATTTGATTTCTTCTGGCCAACTTTCTGCAAATATTTTTCAGGCTAGTGACTCATTGATAAGTCTCTCCTTTGGAATTTTGTTTTTAAAAATTTTATTTATTTATTTGAAAGAGAGAGCATGCGGAGGGGCAGAGGGAGAGGGCGAGAAGCAGACTCCCCGCTGATCAGGGAGCCAGGCGCCGCTAGATCCCAGGACACTGAGATGATGACCTGAGCCTAAGGCAGACTCTTGACCAACTGAGCCACCCAGGCACACCTGAAATTTTTCCTTTATAGATGTAGAACTCATGGGCATTGGCCTCCATGCACCCTTACTTGTATTCTAGGGGAGACACATAGTCTTTGCTCTTTATTTCTTCACCTCCCTTGGCATTTTCACTACTGGTCTTTCCTACCTAACTCTCGTTCTCCTCACTTACTTATCATCTCTACTCCTTCAATCTGTAGGATCACAAAGAAATGTGCTAAGAAGAAACAAGAAATACATTTTAAAAAGTATTTTTGGATTGGAATAGGTAGAGAGTTGGTGGGAAAATATACCTATATTTATTATAAGTCAGATTACCTATAGGAAATGCAGCTTTGTGTATTGTCTTTCTGTTAGATTGCATGTTCCCTAAGCTCATGGACATGTCATAGAATCAGACATGGTTTTGTTATATTATCCAGATTTAAATACCACATGGAATTCAAGAGCCAGGTGGAGACTTAAATAAATCACTGAGTGCAAGAAATAGTTTCTATCCATCTGGTCTTTGCACTTGATGTTGAAGATATGCACTTCAGAATATTGTATAACTCACAGGCCCAAATAATATTCTAAAAATAGGAAACTTGGTGGTACATACCATCTAAATGCACAGGCTAAACTGGATGTAAGTAAAACCACTCAACAGCTGGTACAAGTGTGTTGCTGTAAAAGAGCACTGTTAAAAGATGTCATTAGAATGCAGGGCTCGTCCCCACATACATCACCACGTCCCTTGTCATCAGATTTCCTTCTCCTCTTCTTTCCTCTTGCTAGATGAGTGTAAAAACCCAATTCTTATTCTTTATATAAAGAAACTCTGAAAGATAATTTGGTCCTGAGACCAGGGAAGAACCTGTTCAACTCTAATTCTCCTTTTTGTTGAGAAATAATGACATTTTTAAGGCCATGACATTTCAATAATGTCCTAGGAATCCTTATTGCTTAATTGGAACATACCAAATAGATGAGAAAGCTCTGGAAGACATGTTTTCTGTCTCCCTCTCTCTCTTTCTATTTTTTTTAGCTGATACACAGTAAATTGGCACACTCCATCATAGATGTTTGAAATTCGGACATTAACTTTTCCCTCTTTTAAATGCCCCATTCAGCCTTTCCTGTTTGGCCCACTCCTGTTGCCTTGCTCTCTCATCATCAAAGTTTCAGAGTCACCTAACCATGCTTGCCTCTAGGTGTGTCCTTTTTTAACTCATCTTCCATAAGACTTCCTGGTATCTCAATCATCAGCAAATATAATCTGTCACTCTTCTGCTTAAAAAACACAGTAGCAACCCAACATCTGTCATGTAAAGTTTAAATCTTTAGTATAACAAAGTACTTCATGATTTCTCCCTCTCCCCTACAAATTTAAGTCTTAGCTCCTGAAAACCCACCACCTTCTCACCACATCATGCACCCTTTATTTTAGCTAACCCAGACCACTGGCTGTTTCCTGAATATGGTGCATTTTCTCACTGCTCTTGTTTTTTGGTACTTGTTATTCCTTGTGTAATGAACAGCAGTTTCTCCATTGTCAGATTAGTGAGATGCTCATCATTTATATATGGTCTCTGGCGTCCACTCTTCTCTGAAGCCTGCTCTAGGAGAACAGGTGGCAACTTTTATAGCCTCACTGTTGCATTTACCTCTTCTGATGTGATTGGGAGAGTTTGTTCATTCATGTGACTGTAAACTCTTTGAAGATGGGGTTTGGATCCTTTCACCTTTGAATCCACAAAACCTGGCACAGTGCCTATAACATAAAAGGTACTCAGTATTTTTTTAATTAAAACGATAATTTTGAACTCATCTATAAAGTAAATAAACCTAAATCAGCATGTTTATAATTTTATGATAATGAGTACAGAGTTTGAAATAATTCATACGTCTCCAAACACAATTATGAAAATACCTGACATGTATGTGCTGGCCTGTATATTTCAACTCAGAATGCATCTAATGGCGGTTTGACTCACTTTCCATGATACTAAGATTGATCAGAGGATTCACATAGTGATAAACTGAACCTTCCATTTTCAGTTCCTATCCACCTTTTTTCTAATGGTTTCATGTATTGGTGATTATTGCCTGATTCATTAGTAATTAAAGAATGGCGATTAAATTTTTTTTCATTTATTTCACATTTATTTGCTGGAATTCTGTA
Source organism: Phoca vitulina (assembly GCF_004348235.1). Lineage (NCBI taxonomy): Eukaryota > Metazoa > Chordata > Mammalia > Carnivora > Phocidae > Phoca > Phoca vitulina. Next base: position 7,054,022 of record NW_022589710.1, on the reverse strand, counting down.
AAAAACAAACAAACAAAAACCTTTTGTTCATCAAATATGGCTATTTGGTTATCTTAAAATACAGTTCGTACCAGAAAAGTAAAATAATGCTTACTAATTTATTGGCAAATTGTAAAGCAAAGAATAGGTGCCCTAGTTACTTTCAGTGGTGTCCAGTGTAATATTTGCTTTGGAATTTATTCCTGTTATTTGGCATCAGACAGTGTCATTACTGCATAAATTCATGTGCCATCTTCTGGCCGTAGAAATTCTCTGCCTTTGATTCATGTTACTCTTTCAATATCAAGGAATTGTGTAATGATCTTAAACATAAGTCTGTAATTAATTTCTTACTAATCAAGTGCAGCAAAGTAAAAACTAATCTTAACAGCTGGCACTAAAATTTCTCTGAGGGAGGGATCAATCTTTGCTTAGGAAAATATCTTGATAAATTTCTTGGGATGGACAAGAGAGAGAGATGAAAGAGAGGAGAGAGAAAGAAGCAAAGTAATATGGCAAGAACCTGGAACGCAAGTGGATAAAATTTGCTGAGTGATTTTGTCAATGAATAGGGTTATCTAATGTTTGATGTTACATTATTTATAGTGTGAACTATTGACGCCTCTCCCAAAACTTTAGTAAAACCTACCAAATAACACTCAAAAGCCTGATATAAGGAAATAAAATGTTTAATGTATTTTAAGGGGAGAGGAAACCAAACAAAGGGAATAGGTTCCATGTTCGTGTTAATATGGTGTAAACTTAGACCATACAAGTGGAAGAATGAGATGATAAAGTGAATTAACCCAGCAGAGAAAGCAATTGAAAGCCATAGGTGGCTCTTAGAACTGAGGCCTTCTGAAAATTCACAAAGTCTGGAGGAATATTTTGGAAATTTCTCAGGAAGTAAACAGGCAAGTAGAGCCAATTATATTCAGATCTCAAGCCATAAAGTAACATAACCAAAACAAGGAAATGGTATTAAATGTGTCTTAAAAACTTATAATAAAATTTATTGATTGTCCTTTCTATGCTCTTCTACCACAGGCTAAGAATTTTCCTTTTTTTTCTACTGTTCTTGTCCAGTAATGGTATCCTTAGTTCTTCCTTTGCTTCAGTAGTACCTTTTTAGCTCTCCAATCATCAAAGTATCCCCACTTGAACTTGAAGTTACCTTTCCTCCCAGGCATTTTGATCATGCCAGTTTCCATTTGGAAAAGTTCAGGATGGCTTCTATCTCACTGAGGATGAAGTCTGGGATTTTAACTTCAAGCTTTTATGTTCTTTGCAAGTGTTACGCACCAGGCCAGCTGCTCTGACCACTCCAAGATCAGTGAGTTCAAAGCCCTGTTTTGGGGTTCATGTTATTCCCACTTTTAGATTTTTTAAAATCAAAATACTTTCTGTTTGAAATTTCCTTCTGACTTCCCCCAATTCCCAAGTAATCTATTAAAGTCATTAAAATGATGAGTTAATATTTGCTTCAATAAGTTTGAAGGAGACGTTTATGTAGAACATATCATTACTGTATTCATTATCAATTGCTACATAACAAATTCATGAAGAAAGCTATGTTTGTTTTGAAAGATGGGAGACATAAACATATGTTTATGGATAATAAAGACAGTAGAGAATAAGACTTTGATGATATAGAAGGGAGAAGGGAGAAGGGAGAGTTCTGGAATTATGCCCTTGAAAGATTGGATTTGTGTATAAGAGGAGGCAAGGCTTTAAATAGGAGTGTAGGTAGTTTATTTATAGGAAAAGGTAGGAAAGCAAAGTATATGCTGCAGGTATTGCTAATTGGGAAGGTCTGGTGGTGGAATTTGGCTAGTAGGTGGGAAGAGAATGTGTGGGGGTTCTCTTATGGTTGCTTCAATTTTCTCAGTGAAATAAGAAAGTCATCAGGTGAGAGTGAGGAGGTAAGTGTATGTGTTGAAATATTTGAAAGGGATGAGATAATTATCTGTGACTAGCAGAACAAATGAACTGGGACACTGTTGTATGATTACTGGGCCCGTCAAGGACCCATTTAAATTTATAGTGACATCATTCAGCCATGTTCAATTGACCAGGCATAGGTTTGAAGTAGGCAGAAATTTGGATTTATACAGGCTTGTGATTTGGTCAAATGACTATAATAAAGTGACAGTGAAACAAAGGAATTGAAAGCATATGTGAGGGAGTTAATATAATGATTGACCATGAAACTTAAGGTGATTTAGGAGGGAAGATAAGAGAAAATATAGTAGGATTAATGGATTGGAGATCCAGGTTGGATGAATGTATTGTTAGAGTTGGAGTACTAGAGAAAGCTCCCCAACATGATAGTTTGAGGGTGAACTATGTGAAATTGAGATCATGGAGAGGTTGAAATGGTGAGCAAAGTCTAAGGCACAACCATTAGTGTTAATGGCTAAGGTGGAGTATAAGATTATTGGAGGGAAGAAATTCATCCATGTAGAAATGGAAATTGCTTAGAGTTAAAGCAACAAGACTGTTGGATAGAGTGACAATGAACCAAAATTAAAATCTTCAAGAAATGAAAGTGGGTGAACTGGAGGATAATAATTACAACAATAAAAAGGAGTAGTGGGTAGTAAAATTCAATGGCATGAGATTTAAAAGACAAATAAGTTGGAGAACATTAAAAAATTATTCTTAGTATCCTTAGAGATATTCAGGAAGCATTCACAATTCAAGAATAGGCTGCTATAAAAAGAGAATAATTTAAGAATAAAAAACAATGTGTGGAAATTAAAAATATCATTGCAAAATAAAGTTTGGTAGATGGGCTGAACCATAAAATGGGCATATACAAAGAACAAATTAGTGGTCTGGAAAATAAAGATGAAAACTTTGCCTATGATAGAGACTGAAATTATAAAGACGTGGTATCTACAAGAGAAGAGTTAAGAGACATGAAGAAATAAATTGAGGCTTCAAGGAAGTTCCAGAAGGAGGGAATGGAATACTCAAACCAGTAATAGAAGAGAATCTCCCAGAATTGAAGAAGGATCTTATTGCTCTTACTGAAAGAGCCAGTAAGTGTTGAACATGGTAAATGAAAAAAGACCTAGTTAGACACAGCATGGTATGATTAGAATACCAAAGATAAAGCAAAAATTTAAATAACTTTTAGAAAGGAATAGACTGTTAATGACTAAAGAATGAGAAACAGATTAGCATTAGACTTTTTTTTAATCCATCACCCTGAATGTAAGATGAAGATTGAGCAGTATCTTCAAACAAGTGAGTGACAATGATTTTTTTTGTTGTGGTTAAAAACACATCACATTAAATTTACCATCTTAACAGTATTTATATGTACAGTTCAGTATTATTATGTATATTTACATGGATATACAACAGCTATCTAGAACTTTTTCATCTTGCAAACTTGAAACTCTATACCCATTTGATACATATTCCTCCTCCCCTCTTCCTCCAGTCCTCAGCAACTAGCTTTTTACTTGATGTTTCTATGTTTTTGTCTACTATAAACACTTTATATGAGTGGAATCATACAATATTTGTCTTTTTGTGACAGGCTTATTTCACTTAGCATGTTCTCAAGGTTCATCCATCTTATAGCACTGGACAGGATTTCCTTCTTTTTTTGGCTGCATAATATTCCCTGAGTGAAAGTAGTTTTTAATTTAGAAGTCTGTGCAAATCCTAACTATAATTCAAATATGAGGGCAAAGTTTAAACATTTTTAGGCAATAAGGCTTCAAGCAGTTCACAGAACCTCAAGCATATGTTGCAGAAAGAGAAAGCTATGGAATATAAGAAATTCTGGTGAGCAAAATCCAGTAAAACTTTCAGTTGTTAAATAATTGCCAATATACAATACAAATAAATTAATTTGCAACTAATTTATTAGATAATTGCATTATATGAAGGGTCAAGGAAAGTTAGAGAATGCTAAGATTTTTCTCTTGTACAGCCGGAAAATATAGATACTATTTACTTTTTAATTATTTATTTTTTATTTATTTTTTAAAGTTTTTCTTTAACTTTTTGTCAGTTAATATAGTATAATCTTAGTTTTAGGAGTAGAATTTAGTGATTCATCACTTACATATAACACCAGTGCTCAGCACAAGTGCCCTTCTTAATACTCATCACCCATTTAGCCCATCCCCCACCTGTCTCCCCTCCAGCAACCCTGTTTGTTCTCTATAGTTAAGAGTCTCTTATAATTTGCCTCCCTCTCTCTTTTTTCCCCTTCCCCCATGTTCATCTGTTTTTTTTTCTTAAATTCCACATGAGTGGAAACATATGGTATTTGTCTTTCTCTGACTTACTTTGCTTAGCATAATACACTCTAGCTCCATTTACATCAGTGCAAATGACAAGATTTCATTTTTTTTGGTGGCTGAGTAATATTCCTGTGTGTGTGTGTGTGTGTGTGTGTGTGTGTGTGTGTGTGTATACACACCACATCCTCTTTATCCATTCATCAATTGGTGGACGTTTGAACTCTTTCCATAATTTGGCTATTGTTGATAATACTGCTATAAACATTGAGGGGCATGTGCCCCTTTGAGTCCATATTTTTGTATCGTTTGGGTAAATACCTACTAGTGCAATTTCTGGGTGATAGGGTAGTTCCATTTTTAACTTTTTGAGGAACCTCCATACTGTTTTCCAGTGTGGCTGCTCCAGTTTGCATTTCCACCAACAGTATAAGAGGGTTCCCCTTTATCTGCATCCTTGCCAACATCTGTTATTTCTTGAATTGTTAATTTTAGCCACTCTGACAGGTGTGAGGTGGTGTCTTATCATGATTTTGATTTGTATTTCCCTGATGATGAGTGATTTTGAGCATCTTTTCATATATGTTAGCCATCTGTGTGTCTTCTTTGGAAAAATGTCTATTCACGTCTTCTGCCCATTTCTTAACTGGATTATTTGTTTTTTGGATACTATTTAATTGTAGATGTGTTTGAAAAATATAAATATGTGTGATAAAAATGTAAAAGTAATTACTCAATAATATAAATAGGCTCTATAGCTTTCATTTTTTTTTTTAAAGATTTTATTTATTTATTTGAGAGAGAGAGAAAACAAGCGGGGGTGGGGTGCAGAGGGAGTGAGAGAGAGAGAAGCAGCTTCCCTACTGAGCAGGAAGCCCAATGCAGGGCTCGATCCCAGGACCCGGAGATCATGACCTGAGCTGAAGGCAGATGCTTAACCCACTGAGCCACCCAGGTGCCCACTCTGTAACTTTCAAATAGAAGAAAAGGAATAAAATAGAACATTAATAAGTCAAAACATCCAGTAGGACAAAGGAGGGCAAGAGAGGACAGGAAAGCATAGTCAATAGGAAACAAACTAGGCAGTAGAAATATTGACAGATATGTCATTAGTTGTGATATTTGTCATGATATTTATGATGGGTAGTAATTTTTAATATATAATTATATTCATTAAGAATGTTTTTATTAATGGATATAATTTTTCTATTAAAAGATGGAGGTTTTCAAATTGGATAAAAACCATATTTAGGTATGATTTAGGGACAACACTAAAACAAAATGATTATAGAAAGGTTGAAAAATATATATATATATGCAAAACAATCTAACAAAACTAAAGCATGTATGGCAGTGCATCAAAAAGTAGATTTAAGGACAAAAATATTTGATAAACAAAAAGGATATTTTATGTTAAAATATAAACAGCTCACTGAGAAGATGCAATAACCATGAAGAAAAAAATTGTTAAAAATACAAAGAAAGTAACTTATGTAAAAGGAGTTGGAAACTTAATATACTTCTCTCAGAATTTGAAAGATCAATTGGACAAAAAATAATAGGAAAAATAAGTAAGATTTCAATAACAGTGATATTGATCTAATGTATCTCCATTTCTGCCTCTATCTTTGTAATCTATATATAGAAAATACACATCCTTTTCGAACCTTCATGAAAAATATGCAAAAAACTCCCCAACAATTAATAAAGCTCCATCCCCCCACCCCAATTTCAGTGCATTCAGAAAAATAGAAAGTTCAGCCTCCATGCTCTGATTATACTGCAATAAAATTAGAAATTAACAACAAAAATATAGAGAAAAAAATCTCTAATAATTGAAAATAATTACTTTTGAAGAGGGAGCAGAATTTGGTAGGTAAGGGGGAGGTAAAATGAGATTTTTATTTTCTGTAAAATTCTTACCTCTCTACTGGGACTTTTGTTAACATTGAGATAGGGAAACTGAAGGGACCCCATGAAGGACTGCCTTTTAAAAATCCTCTTCCTGCTTCTATTCTTGCTAGGACCTGCACCCCCCACCCTACACATGCCTTATAGTACAGATGATGTATGTCCTTCTTGTAAACAAGGAGTTAATGATTTCTTTGGCATCTTCCAGCACAATAGATAACATCTAAGGAGTGACCGGGCAAGGTCATCATGTATGTTTTACAGACCACTGACTCACCAAGACTCCTGGTTCCAGGGCATAAATGACTTATGGAGGACGCCTCAATGCTTGTCTTTATTTTAACCAGTTCCTGGATGCCCGAGAGGACACATATATAATCCTCAATAAAAACCCCAGTCCCCAAGCAAAGATGAGACACTCTTCTTTCCTGAGTTTCCCAGATGCTCTATATCTGCACTCTCTCTCTCTATTCAACAAACTTTGCTCTCACTTCCTCTAAGATGGCATTTGATTTCTATCCTGCATGAAGCCAAGAACCCTTTTGGCTGGTCCTGCAGGACTCCCTCTGGGTCCTCAGACGCAGCCAGCCTGTATCATATATTACTTCTGTATTTAAAAAATAAAAAATCTATAAAAGAAAAAACAATTAGCAAGTTATTCCTTCAGTGAATGAATAGAACCTCAAATGTTCTCTTTATCTTCTGTCCTCTTAATATCCCTGAGTCTCATAGAAGTAAGCATTATTCCAATGTGATGCAATGAGAAACTGAGGTACGGCTACGAAGCAGTTAAAAGACTACCTGGCTAAATAATTTTCTCCTTTTGGAGGGCTTACAGGATGAGTCTACCTTTCCTCTAGACACTTGTTTTATAGAAATACATAAATAAGAATATCAATTTGTTTACACAAACAAGTCAGAACCAAGCTATAAAGATAGAATAATATATCTGAAAGTTTTCTTACTTAAAATGTAATCCACAATAATACTGTGAGAAAAAATCGTTTTTTTCAGACTTTTTATTTGGCAAGGACAAATTCTAGCTGCTGATTGAGGCAGTAGAGTTCACTGTGTGCCTCATTCTCTGAGAAGTAAATACAAGGAAATGATTCTTAAGAGGTACAAGACCTTTCATTCTTTAGAAGGAACAAGACATTTCTGTGTTTGGTTAAGTTTGTGATCCCTCATTTTGACATACACACAAAATCTTTAAAAAGTAAATATTTTAAGTATTAAAGAACATATATAGTGTTTTTCTTTAAATAATAGAATGTACAAAATAGTGAAAGCAGTGTTTTCTTATTCAAAATGAAATCACATGACTCAATTGGAAAACGAGTTCAGAGTTCAAATTTCTCAATCCATTGCAAAAAACCAATAGTTAACTTTTCAATATTTTTCTCTAGTGCCCCTCTTTAGTTGCACTGGGACTTCCTGCAGTATTCAGAATCCTGATTCCTATCTTCTTCCTTGATTTTCCACCATGAATCTTAAATTCCTTTCCATTTTGAATAGAGAGCAATTAATCTCTTGTCAGTACATCACCCTCAGGTTTTCAAACCCACACCCAATACTGGCTTAGTAAAACAATGGGCCCTGCTTGTAATGGGACCCACCCTCTTTGGAAGGAGTTGGGATTATAAATAACTAGGTCTCAGTAGTGGACAGCTCGTTTTCCAAGGCCTGAAAAAAGTAGTACACTTTTCTCAAGGACAGGTTAGTATGAGGAAGATCCTATCTTGGGAACTCTTTGAGTGGCAATAAAATTAAAATACTATATTTGATATTTTCAAATATCCCTGTGCTGTGTTAGAGAAACATGATTTCTTTCCCCAGGGTGATCAAGAAACCCCAAAGAGAACAGCAACATCAATTCTAAAAGGAAGATAATTTGCTTCATATATATGTGTGAGTTCAGCTATCAGAATTTCAAATTAAGCTAATTTAGTAAAAGTCACTTTTGTACAACCAAATCATTTTTATGTTTGGCACAATGTAAAATAAAGAGTAAATATCTCACTGTATATGCTACTTAAAGTTGACTTAATTACATTTATTTCAGCACTTGGGCAGTATATAAATTAGTCATGTGAAAATATGACTCAGCCTATGCTAACAACTGCCTTAGACAATTTTGTCTTTTCAGTGGTTAAATGGATTTTGGAAGTCTGGGATATTTTCAAATGCATTCTTGGATTTCTTTATTTATTACCTGGAAACTCCTTGCTGAGAATCAGGTCAGGACACATTGGTAGATTCTGGAGAAGTTCTGTTAGTACTGGTGAATTCCTTTGAACTTCAGAGTAGATTTCTCTGTTGAGGAATCCATTTTTGGTGGCAAAGAGGTGTTTTAGAGAATTAGGAGAAGGAAACCTATGTTGTGATTTATAAGAAGAAATACATATTTGGTCTTTGATCCTGGTCCTGTCACAGAGCTCCTTGGAACTTCCTAAGTGATGAGGGTGATAAAGGTGTCTTTTGTATTTTAATGCAGCAACTTGTGGAATGCCCCTTGATCACCTAAGGATCTGGACTGGTAGACTGGGGAACCAACCTTGGGAAGTTGGAACTTTTAGTCTCTTGCTCCTCTCCTCCCCACCTAGGGCAGAGGGGCTAGAGATTGAGTTTAATCACCAATGGCCAGTGATTTAATCAATTATGCCTATGTAATGAAGCCTCTGTAAAAGCAAAAAGGACAGGGTTCTGAGAGCTTCCAGGTTGGTGAACACATGGGAGTGCAGGGAAAGTGATGCTCCTGGAAATGGCATGGAATCTCCTCTCCCCTTCCCACATATTTTGCCCTATGCATCTCTTTCACCTGGCTGTTTTTGAATATATTCTTTTATGATAAACTAGTAAGTAAGTAAATCTAAGTGAGTAAAATGTTTCTCCGAGTCCCGTGAGCCACTCTAGCAAATTAAACAAACCCAGTGAGGGAATCATTGGAACCCTGATCTATGGCCAGTTGATCAGAAGCACAGGTGACAATCTGGACTTGTGATTGGCGTCTGAAGGGGTAGGGACTGTTTCGTAGGACTGAGCCCTTAATCTGTGGGATCTGATGAAATCTGCAGGTAGATAGTGTCAGAAATAACTTGAATTGTAGGATACCCAGCTAATGTACAAGAATTGCTTAGTGGTGTGGGAAAAACTCTTCTACACATTGGAATTATTGGAGCAGAGTCTTAAAACTAAATCTGCAAGAAAGAAGACTTAAAATCATCAAACTCATTGACAACCCAATTAGATCTAATAATAAACTCAAGGCAGAGATATGGATGAGTACTGGAAGTGCTTTAAGATCCAAGCAAAAATCATCAACACTGAACAGGATTTATTAAACACCCACTTTTGCATAATACCAGTCTAAATTTTGTACACTTACATTATTTTTGCATTCTTGAAAATTTCCCTTCAAAATTTCTAATTCATTTCTTTGAACTGCATTCTTTATACCATTTGTTCTTGCTATGTAATTCAACCCATTGATCCAGTGTTATGATCCCCTCCTTCCCTTCTCTTTACAACTGCTCCATCTATATTTTTCCAACTGTCCATTCCACTCTTCTTCCCTTAGTTTCATCTTTGTCTTTTTGCTTTTTGTTGTTTTTTTTTTTTAGAGAGAGAGCATGAGTGGGGGTAGGGTGGGGGTGGGGGTAGAGGGAGAGAGAGAGAGAGAGAATCTTAAGCAGGCTCTATGTTCAGTGTGAAGCCCAACCTGGGGCTCGATCTCACAACCCTGAGATCATGACGTGAGCCAAAATTAAGAGTCTTCTGCTTAACCGACTGAGCCCCTTATCTTTGTGCCTTTTGTCTTTGTCTTTTTATTTGATTCGAAGGGTGAAGTTGTTGTTGAAGTTTAGGGTGAAGGTTAATTGCATCTGACATCCCCTATCTGCCCCTTTGGTGTTACAGAATCACCATCCCACACATTCTGTGTAACATGTGATTTCTTATGGTTGCTAATACAAATCCATAGCTCTGATGAAACCTGAAGGGTAATTTGAGGGGCCAGCTAGTTCTATGTTCATGGATGACCAACCTAAAGGAAATGCTTGGAGTCAGGACCCAATAGGCCCAGAAGCTTGGGTTCCATTTAAAAAAGAACATCTTCATGTTTCCCAGCTGTCCCAGCTCTTGGCAACTCCAGACTCATGTTTTTTGCCTTTTTTTTTTCTTTTTTTTAAGTAGCACCTGTTTGCATTGTAGCCTGAATTTGTAGCAAATTATTTCTACACAGTTGGAAATAACATCAAATTGGCTCTTTTACCAGGCACGCTGGACGGGCGCATTTGGGTTTCATAGATGTTTGTGTGTTCTTGTAGTGTGAAAATGCCTTTATTTAAAACAAATACATTTTCCAGCTCATTATCCCACAGTGTGAAGCCCAATTCTGTTAAAAATAATTGCAATGGCTGAATTATTTTGCTGAGAAAAACAGGTATCCACATGCCACTCTGAATCCAAACTTTTGTTTCCAACAGGCTTTTGATGCATCATCACCCCAAGATACTGTCGCTTGAAAGTTTAAAGAATGTTCCTCTAATATTATTATAATAAATATTTTTACTGATTTAATGATGAAAAATCCTTACCAATACTTATAATAAGTATATTTCACATCCCTCTTAGATTATATCAAAACAAAGTTTCTTTTATTCTATTTTTCTTTTTTTTTTTTTAATCCTTAAAAATATTGAAACTAGTCAGATACTGTTGGGAAGAAAATAAAAGGTAATCTCATGACTTGCTATGTATTTATAAAGACATCTGATTTGCTTTGGGACAATAAGGGTAAAAATCTGAAGAAGGTAGAACGTTAACGATGCAAAAATTTCAATTCTCACATGAAGTCTGAAACCTTGGTCCATGAACCTCTGCCATAAACATCAAATGGACCAACCTCTAAACTCTTTGCCCATATTTATTTTTGTCAGGACTACACAAAGACATTTGCCGGTCTTATTCTTTTCTCTATCTTTAATTTGAAGGGAATTAAAGAATAGGCAGATGAGGGAGATGATAAGGAAGAGAGAATTGAATGCTTTGTTCACCAGAAATTTTTTTTCAGTGTCTGAATCTTCATGTTATTCAAATAATCCAAGTTGATCATTAATTCTCTATAAGCTTTCTAAGGTTAAAACAGTCATGCTATCCAGGGGCACTGGAAAATTCCTCCAGGCGAATACAGTTTTGCAGTAACTATTTTGGTGTGCAAGAAAATTTAGACTACAACTGCACTGGCTTGTTTAAAAAGGACACTGGACAGAGAGACACTCTAGTCCTACAAGTACATTTTCCTGGCCCTCAAAGGTGTTCCTTGAATAGGGCTGTGAGATGTTGAAAAATGCTGTTTTATATCCTCCTTGGTGACTCATATTGCACTTTAACGTACTGAAAGTTCTAAGAAGTTCTGCAATAAAGTAACTTGTTTAACTTTATTTAACCCAAGTTTCCCAAACCTACATGATCATGGTGCCCTTTTTATATGCAACATTTATTTACATTCTGGGATTCCACAGAAGGAATGCTATTTTTTGCTTAAAAAGCTTTGCAAGGAGGATTTCCAGAATTATCTCCTGATGTACAGGTTATGGTTGGTAAGAAATATCGTATGCAGTGATATTGCCAAAAGTATTCTAAAATCATAGATGTGTGAAGGCCCAAGATATAAGGATGTAGCAATGAGTATAAGAAATACGCAATTCAGACTCAAATTTGGTTTTTCTGGCAGACTTGTCATTCTAAATTTTTTTTAAATTATCACAATTTGTTCTTGGGATAATGTTCACAGAAACTATTATATACATGCAACATTGCTGGAAAGTAAGAGACTGGTTAAATGTTGGTGAGAGTTCAATTTTAGGGGAAAATAGTCCAAAATTTCTATTTAAAAACTGTTTATTTAATATATATTCTTTTTAAAAGTCAGTAATAAAAATGTTTGTTTCTCCCCCTTCCACCTCTCTTTGTATCCCCCTCTGCCCTTTTGCATATTTTAAAAGCCATTCTAAGTCACCTCCAATGTACAGGGTAGTATGTTAGGTGCCACTGGGGAATAAGAAGAGATAGAAGGCATGATCCCTGGCCTTGAGCAGCTCATCAGAAAAGACTTCCAGTTGGATTTTTACACTGAGTATGTGGGTTGTCTGTGTAGAACAATGAGGAGAGGTACTTTCTGGGAGGGAGGTTGAGTTGAACAAACAATAGCAGCAGAAGGAAACCTGGTCTCAACCCAGAGTCAGCTAGCACCAGGAAGCAGGAATAACTCGTGTTGCCTTGAGGGAAGTGGTTACCAGCTCTCAGCTAGAGGGCTGTTCACTCAAAGGGGAATGGCCTCCTCTTTGCAGCTGGAGCCCCTTTGTTGCTTTTTATGTGGATATATCTTGCTCTCAGTTTAGAAGAGTTTAAGTACAAGAATTTTGTTGAGGTCTGTGAGGAAACAATTATTTATGAACTGCATTGACATAGGGGAAAAGTCTACAAGAAATCTGTCCCTCTGATGGATGTAATGACAACTTTATGTGGGATGATTGAAAAGAGCATTTTGCACTGCGGTCATGGTTATGTTAATGAAAAGCCTTTTTCCAGTGGTATTTGTGAGGTCTGAAAATTGTTCATACTTCCATCTAGTGAAGGAAGGAGAATATATTGGACCATGGCTAGAAACCCAGTTACCAGGTTTCTACTGGAAAATTGATGATGTTTTCCCAGTCCTGGAAAGGAAAGGAAGAAGAGGCACATTTTCCACTTTTCTAAATAAATAAAAAGTCTTTTTAATTCTTTTTGGTAAATTTAGCTGGTTTGGGAAAAGGTAGAAGGGGGAGTAAAGAATTGGAGGAGAAGGTAAGCAAGGATCAGACTAGTTCATGGCTGTTTGTTTGATGCCAAGTTAAATTGATTGCCCTGATCACTTCTCACCTTCCTCTCCCAAAGTACAAAATGGACACAATCAGCTGTTTTATAGTGACCATTAGACTTGAAAGATCAGAAAAAGTACACATTAAGAAATATTATTTCTGATAAAAGATTAACAAAACTCTGCTCTTCTGACTCTCTGCTATGTACAACCTTTGTTTTTTATGTGCTTGTTATGAGGGACTTTACCTGTAGGCTATAGTTAGTTAACCAATTAATTGGGAGTTACTCTCCAAGAATTAAGTAGGGCTTTGCAGTCCAAAGATAGAAAAATCCCAAGAAGAAGAAATGAATAATTTAATTTCTATTAAAATTAGAAAGACTTTAGACATTTTTCTGTTGTCTTCTGGAATTTTGATAGGTCTTTTTAAGCACATTGAATTTGGATTTCAGGCCTTTCTAAGTTGGTCTGATATAGCAATGTCAGTGATCTTTAAGTGAGGCAAGAAAGATTTGTTTAATGTTAAAACCATCATATCTTTTCTTATATGGATAGAACCAGTACTTTAAAATATAGCTGATAGGGGATGTATGATGGTCTAATTATTCTAAAGGAATTTTATTTTTATTTATTTTTCTAAAGGAATTTTAAATTGGCTTATAGGTACATTTGAAACACAAACCTGGTTACTACACCAAAATAAAAAGCTTTTGTACAGTGATGGAAACCATCAACAAAATGAAAAAAACAACCTTCTGAATGGGAGAAGATATTTGTAAATATATCTGATAAGAGGATAATATCTAAATTATATAAAAAACTTATACAACTTAACAAATTATTTGATTAAAAGTGATCAGAGGACCTCAATAGACATTTTTCCAAAGAACACATACAGATGGCCAGCAGACACATGGAGAGATGCCCAACATTACTAATTATCAGGGAAATGCAAATCAGAACAACAATGAGATATCACCTCACACCTGTCAGAATGGCTAGACTCAAAAAGACAAGAAATAACAAGTGTTGGTGTGGATGTGGAGAAAAGGGAACACTTGTTAACTGTTGGTGGGAATGTAAATTGGTGCAGCCCCTGGGGAAAATAGTATGGAGGTTCCTCAAAAAATAAAAAATAGAAATACTATACAATCCAGTAATTCTGTTACTGGGTTTTACCCAAAGAAAATGACAACACTAATTCAAAAAGATATATGTACCTCCATGTTTATTGCAGCGGTTTTTTTTTTTTTTTTTAGAGAGGAGGGAGGAGTGGGGAGGGGCTGAGAGAGAGGGAGAAAGAGAATCTTAAGCAGGCTCCACACCCAGTGCAGAGCCCAACACAGGGTTCAAACTCACAACCCTGAGATCATGACCTGAGCCAAAATCAAGAGTCTGACACTTAACTGACCGAGCCACCCAGGCGCCCCTATTGCAGCATTATTTATAATAGCCAAGATATGTAAGGAACCCAAGTGTCCACTGATAGACAAATGGATAAGGAAAATGTGGTATGTATACACAATGGAATATTACTCAGCATAAAAAAGAATGAGATCTTGCTATTTGCAACAACATGGATGGACCTAGAGGATATTATGCTAACTGAAATAAGTCAGACAAAGACAAATACTGTACGATTTCACTTAAATGTGGAATCTAAAAAACAAATAAGCAAATAAACAAAAAGCAGAAACAGACCCATAAATACAGAGAACTGATAGTTGTTGGGGGTGGGGGGGTGGGCGGGAATAAGCATCATGGATGAAGGTAATTGGGAGATACAGGCTTCTAGTTATGGAATGAGTAAGTCCCAAGGATAAAAGGATTATAGTCATATTAGAGGGAATATAGTCAATGGTATTGTAATAGGTATGGTTATAGATGGTAGCTACACTTATCATGAGCATAGCATAATGTATAGACTTGCTGAATCATTATGTTGTATACCTGAAACTAATGTAATATTGTGTGTCAACTATACTTCAATGAAAAAATAAAACACAAATCCAAAAAAAATGCCCTTCAAAAATACATTGCCCACAAGCATTGAAATTCTGTGTTGTTACTTTACCAAGGTATCTACAACTCATGCAGCACAATAAGAGAACTAAAAGAAGTATAAACAGTTTAGCTGTTTTCACTAGAATCACCTCACTGCTTTATTCTTTATATTATAGCAGCTAAGACTCATTTTAAGACCTAAAATGTGTAAGCAAACCTAGCATCATGTATTTGTTGTCAGTCCCAGTGCTAGGGATAACTCAAAAATTTGCCACATCAAGAGTATTTCAGTCTTAGGGGCGCCTGGGTGGCTCAGTCGTTAAATGTCTGCCTTCGGCTCAGGTCATGATCCCAAGGTCCTGGGATCGAGTCCCACATCGGGCTCCCTGCTCCGCAGGAAGCCTGCTTCTCCCTCTCCCACTCCCCCTGCTTGTGTTCCCTCTCTCTCACTGTCTCTCTCTCTGTCAAAAAATAAATAAAATCTTTACCAAAAAAAAAGAGTATTTCAGTTTTCAAGAGTAGAATGTGCAGCCCAAAGGCCACAAAGGCTGGGGTGTAGTTCTTGGGACCAGGAGACTACTGAACAGCTTCTAAGATGTGGTCTGACTGAGGGGACTCTGATAATTGACCAACAGTTGGCTAAAGAAGCCTTTGATTCAGTCCTTGCCTGTGGGTGCCAATTGCAAAGCAGTGTGGGCAATGCTATATAGAAATAAATACAGGGCACTATAATAGTTCCTTGAGCATCTAGGTGGGGGGAAGGGTCAGCAAAGGCTACTAAGGGAGTGATTATCGTTCCATGAAGGATAAATATATAACAGGGAGGTTATTATCTAAGTGCATAACTAAGTAACAATTACTGCAAGTGTTCGTAGATGATAGGATACTTTGTAATGAATAATACTAAACTTTTACATGTGTATAGTACATCCAGTTTCTACAGCATTATCTCACACCACCTAAATGTTACCTACTTGAATATTTCCTGATCTTCTCTTTTTCAGACACATGGTAGGATTATATTTCCTTAATCCTTTGAACTGAGTGTGGACATCAGACTTGCCTTGACCACAGAAATGTGAATAAAAATGATTATGTGTCACTTCTGGGTGGATGTTTTAAAAGCTTGTATACAATTCATCATCTCTTCTTCCCTGCTGTGATGATCCAGGAAGCCTGTATTTAGATGAAATACTCCTCAATTGGATCTTGAGTCACTATGAGAGCAGAGTAACCTGTCAACCCATAATGGATGTGTGGTGTGGATGAGAAATACATTTTTGTTATTTTAAGCCACTGAGGTTTTTTTTTTTTTTTTTAATGGTGCAATCTTATCTTCCCTGATGGATATAAACATCTATCCATGATTGCTCCTATGAACTCTCATGGTACCTGGTAAAGGAAATTAATGCTGAGTAAAATACAGAAGATGCTAGTGCTTTTTTGAAAAAATAGGCTTTATTTTTTAGGTTTTAGGGTCACAACGATTTTAAGCTTAAAGTACAGAGATTTTCCATATATCTTCTGTGTCCACATATGCATAGCCTTCCCCATTATCAACTTACCTCACTAGAGTGGCACATTTGTTATAACTGATGAACGTACATTAATACATCATAATCACCAAAAATCCACAGTTTACATTAGTGTTCACTCTTGGTGTTATACGTTCTATGGGTTTGGACAAATGTATAATGACACGTAGCCATAACTGTAGTATCATACAGTGTATTTTCAGTGCCGTAAAAATCTTGTGTGTTCTGCCTAATCATCCCTCTCTGCCCCCAACCCCTGACAATTACTGATTTTTTTTTTTTACTGTCTCTGTAAGTGTTGCCTTTTCCAGAATGTCATATAGTTGGAATCATACAATATTAGCCTTTCCAGATTGACTTCTTTCACTTAGAAACATGCATTTAAGTTTCCTCCATGTCTTTTCATGACTTCATAGCTCTTTCTTTTTAGTGCAGAATAATATTCCATTGCAGAATGTATCACCATTTATCTGTTCACCTACCGAAGGACATCTTGGTTGCTTCCAAGTTTCACAAAAATAAATGAAGCTGCTATAAACATTCATTTGCAGGTTTGTGTGTGGAAAAAATTATTTTTTTTGTGTGTGTGTATGTGGAAATAAAGAAGTAAATACTAAGGAGCACAATTGCTGGATCATATGGTAAGAGCATGTTTAATTTTGTAAGAAACCACAAAATTGTCTTCTAAAGTGACTGTAGCATTTTGCATTCCTACCAGCAATGAATGAGAGTTCCTGTTCTATATCATTGCCACATTTGAAGTTGTCAGCATTCTGGATTTTGGCCTTTCTAATATGCTTCTTTTTCATCTGTATATCTTCTTTGTTCAGGTGTCTGTTAAGATCTTTGGCCCATTTTTGAGCTGGGTTGTTTGTTTTTTAATTTTTGAGTTTTAAGAGTTCTTTGGTATTTTGTGGGCACCTGGGTGGCTCAGTTGGTTAAGTGTCTGCCTTCAGTCAGGTCATGATCTTGGAGTCCCGGGATTGAGCCCCACGTTAGGCTCCCTGCTCAGCAGGGAGTCTACTTCTCTCTCTTCCTTTACCCCTCCCCTCACTCCTGTTCTTACTCTCTCTCTCAAATAAATCCTAAAAAAAAAAAAAAAAAAAAGAGTTCTTTGGTATTTTGGATAACAAGCCTTTATAAAATGTGCTTTTGTAAATATTTTCTCCGAGTTGGTGGCTTATCTTTTCATTTTTTTGACCATGTCCTTCATAGAGCAAAAATTTGTAATTTTAGTGAAGTCCAGCTTATTGATTCTTTCTTTCATAGATTGTGCCTTTGGCATTGTATCTAAAAAGTTATTGCCGTGGGGCGCCTGGGTGGCTCAGTCATTAAGCGTCTGCCTTCGGCTCGGGTCATGATCTCAGGGTCCTGGGATCAAGCCCCGCATCAGGCTCCCTGCTCGGCGGGAAGCCTGCTTCTCCTTCTCCCATTCCCCCTGCTTGTGTTCCCTCTCTCGCTGTGTCTCTCTCTGTCAAATAAATAAATAAAATCTTTAAAAAAAAAAAAATAAAAAAAAAAAAAAAATAAAAAGTTATTGCCGTACCGAAGGTCATGTAAGTTTTTTCTGTGTTATCTTCGAGGAATTTTATAGTTTTGTGTTTTATATTTAGGTCTATTACGATTTTGAATTAATTTTTGTGAAAGGTGTGAAATTTATGTCTAGATTCATTTTTTTGTATAGATATCCAGTTGTTCCAGCACCATTTGTTGCAAAGACTGTCTTTGCTCCATAGTATTGCTTTTGTTCCTTTGTTGAAGATCAGTTGACTATATTGATGTGTATCTATTTTGGGGCTCTCTATTCTGTTCCATTGATTTGTCTATTCTTTTGCCAATACACACTGTCTTGCTTACTGCAGCTTTATAGTAAGTCTTGAAGTTGGGTAGTGTCAGTCCTCTGATTTTGTTGTTCTCCTTTAATATTGTGTTGGCTATTCTGGGTCTTTTGTGCTTCTAGTACTTTTTGTGCATAGCATCTATTATAGTGGTCCAAACGCCTTTTTCTGGGTTTCTTTCCTGATTATTGACTGCCAAAAAGCAGAGTTCTGGCTTAGTGAGTTGTTCCTCTAAAAGCCATTGCCTCCAGACACAATACAAATGAATCAGATTCACAAAAAGCATTTAAGTAACAATAATTAAAGTCCATATGTTATTAGTCCTAGAATGAGATGATCATAATTCCAAACACATTTGACAGACCTAAGATCACCTTCTAAATTATAGTTTAAAGTAATCCAATAACCAATTTGTATCAGTGTATTTACTCTCTAGGCAGGTAAAGAACCACAGTTTACCTTTCCCATTTTAGTTCATGACAGCAGTGCCTTCTCAGTCAGACCGGCCCAGTTCTCTCTGTCAATCTTCACAGCCTAAGAAACTGCAAGGCCTACTGTCTCCTGCTCCAAAGTTCCTCTCACATCCATCACCTTCTTCCTACTGCATTGCCAAGGCCTAGCTCATGCTGTATTCATCACTTTCTGCATTACTGTGTCTTTCTCATTCCAACTTCTAGGCTGTAATCTACCCTCTTTGTTGCTATTGTTTCTTTTCTATTTTTTAAAAAAGATTATTTATTTATTTATTTGTCAGAGAGAGAGACAGACAGAGAGAAAGCGCAAGCAGGGGGAATGGCAGGCAGAAGGAGAAGCAGGCTCCCTGCTGAGCAAGGAGCCTGATGCGGGACTTGATCCAAGGACCCCAGGATCATGGTCTGAGCTGAAGGCAGACGCTTAACCAACTGAACCACCCAGGTGTCCCTATTGTTCCTTTTCTAAATCAGATCTGGACTTTTAGTTAAAAATGGGAAACAAGGATTCATATTTGATAAATTTTTAATGTTCTACTTTCTGGGCTCATTCTTCCGTGATCTTCTGGAATTAGGATTTGAGCTTCTTATTCCCATCACATAAATGAGTTCAATTAAAAAATTTAGTTTATGTGGGAGGACATTTGTGACATTTTACTATATGAGAGATATTCTTTCCCTCATAGTACTGGCAGCACAATAACAATAAAACAAAAACTGTAGCCTCAAATTCAGGTCAGATTACATTTGTTCGTCTTTTTCTCAAAAGATTTATTAGATTCCTTGTTCCCACAGAATAAAGGAATTCAAGAATAGCCAAGCTCACTTCTTACCTAACCTACTAGTTTGTCCTTTAAGGTAGAAATTCTTATTATTCCCTCGTTCTTGTTCTATAATATAGTGCATAATCCAAATAAATGTTTTTAGAAATGATTTGCAGAATGAATTATTTGTTCTAATGATTAGTAGTATTGGGTGTATGAGAGCCTGGGGTTATTTGATAAATTTGATGAAATTTCAATGAACTTTTAATAAAATGCAATGAGTATCTTCAATTTGAAAAGAACAATGGCCTCAGTTAGACTAAGGTAGTCATTTCAGCACTGAATCTCATCTATAAATTTAATGAGTTAGACCGAACTGTCGTGTACAGTAACAACTTCTTTTAAGATAGTGAAGTCCAGCGTAAAAGGCATTTCACATAAATATGGTGGAGCTACTAAATCAATTGGTAAGGGCAGGCCATAAATCCAGTATTACAGAACAAATAAGATACATTTTAAGTGAGTCCTGTATCTGCCTATACTGGTGATCAAACAAGGTTTATAAACAAGGACCACACAAAGAGAACACAGTTGTTTGGAAGAACCTATGGAAAGTATCTTGGAAAAGGTGGGATTGAGACAGCCCTTGAAAATTGGGAAAGCTTTGGAAAAGAAACAGAAAAATACTAGGGGCAGGAATAAATAATTGAGAAGCCTATCTGATTGGAATTCATGTTAGAGGAGGGAATTGAGGGAGGATTAAGTAGATAGATTAAACTAGAATCCAGGAGACTTGAATAGCAAACTGAGAAATTTGACCTCTATACTTAGTACCAGTGCTTTTTAGCTGAGGCCAAACATGGGAGGGGATAGCAAAACTTCCAGGAGAGCTTCTTAAAAACTTCATTGCCCTCTCAGTGCCTCATTTCTAAGGTGCATTGAGTGGTCCTGCTGTAGGAAACCACTGTTGCTGATGGAGTGCTTAAATTGCTTTTGGCAAGAACAAATATTTGAAAAGTATTGCTGGAGGCAATTAGGAGTCATTGGAAGTTCATGAGTAGAAGAGTTTATGCCAAATAGTTATATAATCAGACAGTGAGCTTCACATAATGTCCCAAATCCCTCTTGAGACCCTCTTTGACACAACTAAAAAAAAAAAATTGACAGGTGAGGATATTAGAGCCCATGCTTGTCTTTTTTACTTACTATTTATGGCATATTATGGAGTTATACACAACAGAAATAATGTTTAAAATACTTTTTCATATTTCAAATAGGAAATATGGAATTATAATATTCATGAACATTATAAATGCTGGGATCATTTTTACCTCTTGATACGCAGGTGATGCTTTGTACAATTTAAAGAGAGATTTTTTTTTTAAGTGTCATAAAATGAACTGTGTCTCAGGGCAAAGGTATGGCCAGTTTATAATTCCCTTTTAAAAATAAATGAAGAGGTATTTCTTTCCATCTGTTCTAAGTCCTGCACCTGAAGTCCGTATCTGACTCTGAAGCCTGCCAACATTTACATGCTGATTAATCCTATAAAATTTGATAGAGTCATTCCACTACAACACCTGGAATAATTGCATAGTTGCTGGCAAAAGAGAGCAGAAGGTACTGTTAAATCTGCCAATCATGGTGTAGTTAATAGTTCCCCAGAAATTGCACTAAATACTAGAGGCCTGACCTTTTTGTTTATTCATGACCCATTTTCTTTGTATTCTTCTTCCTTTGATTTGATTGTTTGTTGCTACATTTAACAACAACAAAAAGAAGAAGCAAGCCACCCACACCAAAATCCTCCATTAAAATTAAGCATTAATAATAACAGAGGCTGAGAACAGTGAAACTGCTGAATCCTAAGGCCCATCAGTAAAATGAAGGATGGGGCTCTTTTACAGCAAGGTAGGTCTGCTGGCTTCCCTATGTTGGACTGTGTCCAAGCCATGGTGCACCCTAGCCTGGGAACAATTCTTTATGGTAAATTATGTTCAGTTGTTACTCTAGAGCACCTTTTTTTTTATGTTTTATTAATAGTGCCTCCGTTCTCATTAATTCTGAGAGCCAAGAAAAAAAAGAAAGGACACAGGTGTTTTAGTTTTCCCATGTTATTGATAGAAAACTAGGACATGAAGTGGTTGTAACACTTTTCTGTAGTTAATTCTGGTTGACTAGCTAGATAATCACCTATGGAAAAAAAAAAGACAGTGGTCTACAGAAATAAATGGCATAATGGAAAGTATATGAGTTTTAGAATAACAAACCTTGGGTAAGTTACCTAAGCTTGTTGTTACCAATTTTCTCACCTATAAAGCACTATTAAAGATTTGTACTTAACATACATTAGTCTTCTCATGATATATTTGCTTAGTTTCATTTTCTAAATTTATAAAGTAGTTGTACAATATCTGTTATGTATGAAGTGCTAATAATTTATTAATACCTATACAAATAGTATTTATCTTTTAATAAAATATAGTTTTTTTAAAATTAGCAAATGGAAAAATTGGGACATTTATATAGATGAGAGATGCCTGAGATTATTTTTAGAAAAGGAAGATTGTAAATAAATAATATTAATCATTTAGAATTAGTGGAGATAAAAATTTCACTAGGCTACAATTTTCTGAGTCCTTTAAAAATAACATCTATTGTGTTTTTTATGATTATAAAAGAATATATATTCATTGTATAATGTTTGGAAAATACAGAAGAATACAAAAAGAATTATAGTTCTACATGATAGACTGCAGATACCCTTTTTCTTGAAAATAAATTGCCCAACATGTCAGTAAACACATTTTAAAAAGCACAGAACCTCAAGGACACACCAAAGGGAAAGGATCTAACAACAGATAGAGATGTCAATAAAATTTTAGAAGATGGGATGCAGATAGGTTGGTGCTAAATAACTTAGAAGTGTGAGAAAGTAGAAGTCTAGTTACCTACAACAGGGAATGGGGAAGGATTAAAAAAAACACGTAGCGGTTTTGAGTTTCCAAATTCAGGATTACAAGCATATAAAATGTTCAATAGTCTGAGGCAGGATAGCGCTAAAAATAGGAAGATTGCTTTAAAATCTATGTAATGAATACTTAAGTCCTCAGATTCCTTCATCCCAGGAGAAGACATTTTTTGTGGAGATGTTGAACCAAAAAGACTATGGATCTAAGGTTCAGCTGAGCCATGAAGTAGGATAAATGAAAATCTGTATTAAAAGTATATCAAAAGTATATTCCTATGGAGGGGCGCCTGGGTGGCTCAGTTGGTTAAGCGACTGCCTTCGGCTCAGGTCATGATCCTGGAGTCCCGGGATCGAGTCCCACATCGGGCTCCCTGCTCGGCGGGGAGTCTGCTTCTCCCTCTGACCCTCCTCCCTCTCATGCTCTCTGTCTCTCATTCTCTCCCTCTCTCAAGTAAATAAATAAAAATCTTTAAAAAAAAAAAAAAAAGTATATTCCTATGGAAGGACTGCCCTAGAGTAACATTCTTGGCATCTTGCCCTATCCATGTCTCACTTTTTTACTCATGAATAAGGAGAAAATTATCTGGTTGTTGTATTATAACTATTGATCAGTGTTTCATGACTGGGAGGATCTAATTCATCAAGTTTTTTTCTTCTCTTTCAATGTGAGGCAGTGATCATGGGTAAGTGAGTCTGCTCTGTAAGCCTGAAAGTTCCCGTAGGTCTGCTGAGCAAGTATAGACAAGGGCATGGAATTTAAGCAGGCTCATTTGGCCCTCACATCTAAACCACATTCTTTTAACCACATGAGTGAGGAAGGTGATATTTGGACTTCCATCTCACAGAAGGTTTAAAACTTGGGGAGCGTTTTAAGGCAACAGAGGTGTTATCGATTCCCTAAATATCAAACATCTTGCTATTTGAACAAAAAGATTCACAGTCCCCTTTCTCCATTTGACTGCCAGAATATTGGCCACTGGCATGATATACTTCAAACAGAAGATGAGCCAGATCTCTCTGGGGATCTGACCAAAGGTTAAAAAAACCCCACCACAGATATATGCATTCGTGATTTTTCCAATGAAAGAGCCAGGTTCCTGGATGTTCACCTATGGTAATGCCCACTAGTCAATAAGCCTGTCCAGGCAGAAAGAGTTTCCAGTCAGCATTTTAGTGCCTTATTCTTAAATATAAATGTACAGTCAAGGACTTTTGAGGGAAGGCTGAAATATAAAAGACAAAGACAAGAAAGAAAATAAAATGAAACAAAGGATTTCAGAGAAAACAGAAATAATACATGTACTAGAAGAAAACATCATACTTCATATTTAATATCCTCAAAGAGAAAATAAATTATTCCATGAAATAAGAATAAGATGCTATAAAAAGGTGATATTCAAGAATAAGGCAAATGTATTAGAAATTGGAAATATGATAGTTTATTGGTTTTCTATTGCTGTTGTAACAAATTGCAATAAATTTAGTGGATAAAACAACACAAATTTATTGTCTTACAGTTCTGAAACTCTGAAGTCTAAAGTGGGTCTCCTTGGGCTAAAGTCATCAGCAGGATGGAATTTCTTTCTGGAGGCTTTAGGGGAGAATTTGTTTTTTTGATTTTTCCAGCTTCTAGATGCTGACTGCATTCCTTGGCTTGTGACTCCCTTCCATCTTCAAGTCCAGAAATGGCTGGTTGAGTCTTCATCACATTAAATCATTCTAACTCCTCTGCCTCCCTCCTCTACACTTAAAGACCCCATGTAATTACAGTGGGCTCACCACATAATCCAGGATAATCCCCTTACCTTAAAGTCAGCTCATTAACAACCCTAATTCCATCCACAAATTTAATTCCTTACTAGTGACATAACATATTTAGGGGTTAAAGGATTAGAATGTGGATATTTTTTGGGTTGGGCATTATTCTGCCTGCCACAGATAGCAAAAATTAAACAATCTAATTGAAGGACTGAAGATAAAATTGTAGAAGTAGCCCAGTCAGTAAAACACAAAGACAAAGTGATAGGAAATAGGGGAGAAAAAAAGTCAATACATTTGAGAACCAAATCCAATTAATAGAAATTCCAGAAAGAAAATATAGAAAAGGGGATAGGATGAAATTATGTAAAAACAAGCAAAAATAATATAAGAAAATTTCCTAGAACAAAAGACTTAAATTTATGATTAGCAAGTCATTAACAAGAATTCCAGTGAAGTCATCCTCAGTTTATCACAGCATAAATGCCTCCTCCTCTGCAAAGCCTTCTATGACTATTAGATGTTACTTTCTAGGGGCTCCTGTATACACATACTTTTTTCTTAAATATATATAAAGTGATTAAGTATCAAATGTAAGTTAAATACCTACTAACTTACTTATGTGCACAACCCCTCAACAATATCATAAGCTCCTGAAACAGCAGTGCTCTTCCACATACATTTTCCCAGTGCTCAGCAAGTATTACATTCTAAATAAATATATATTGAATGAATGGATGAAGATCTGAAGGAAAGCACATAAATCCACAGTCGGCTAATACGTAAAGTGTTCTCAGAAAACAAAGTTTTTTCCTAGCAAATCCCCATTTATTCAAACAATTGAAAATCAGAACACTCAGATAAATTGATTATCCAAATTAAATGAGTTACTATTAATGGTTTCAAGACTTACCAACCTTAAAACAATTTTCATGATTGACTCTATAATTATATTGAAGACAAGTTCTTCTTTCTCTAATGGTTAACTAATTCAACTAACTTGTATTGACATTGTTGATCACTTGCTACATGCAAGGCACTATGCTAGGTATATAATATAAGCAAAGAGTGCTAAATAATATCCTTCTCTGAAGGACCTATTGCCTTATAGCTTAGTGAAATGCCTCTTGTTTTATTTTTTTAAGATCCCAGTTAAAAGTTTTTCACTTTTGTAGATTTTAGATAATGGGTCTTTGGTGCACATTCTTGCCTCAAGGAGTAAATGAAATCAGCAAGAAACCCTAACTTGCCCAAATAAATTTATTTTATCCATACAGCCCTGATTTGAACCTTTACACCATTCATCAGATTCTTGAGGAATCAATGCTTACTTAGAAAGCTGAGCAATGAAATTCAGCATACTTGTTTATAACAGCAGAATACTCAATATCTATAGTTTCACATAACATGTCTCTGTAACTTCCAGCCACTTTCTTAATCTCAGTTTCCAAAGCCTGCAATATCATGAATGCTGCCAAACTGACCTTGTGGGAAACCCAATCTTCCAATTCCTTCCTTTCTTTCTCCACCTCATTCCATAACTATGATTAACATCTATTAATAAAATTGCAATGCTCATTCATTTTTTCTTTCAAAAACTCGCCCGCAAGAGTTTGAATGAAGTCTATAGAACAAGTGATGAGACTCAGAGAGATAATCAGTCATCTAAGAAGTAAGGGTGGTGAATCCCTGCTATCTGTCTCAATGTCTGGGAAAATGTCGGTCTTAGTTGCTCTGCATAGCACTTTATTGAATGTTCCGATAAGAGAGTATTAAATAAATAAGACACACACCTCCAAAAGCTGTTAATTAACTCTTCCGGGCCTTTAGGGTATGAGTCAGCAAGTCAACATGGTTCCTACACAGTATGATACTCTTGGGAAGTAGGAAGAATCACAAAGCTTCCAACAGTAACTAACAAATTTAGAGTCATTTAGAATTCTAACAACTGAACTGAAATACTACCCTAGCATGTTGTATCAACTTATCTTTCCTTTTGAATTTAAATATTTTAAATCTGATTGATGCCACCATATTCATACTTTAAAAAACCCTTTGATTTACATCTCCAGAGATGAAAGTCCAGTCTTAGAGAAACCTAATGTAGTCATGAGCTTTGCACAAGAACCCATTTTTCTGATAACACCACCACCATGTAATTAGGCCTAATGTGCCCCTCCCACACATACACATACATACACTGGGGGAGGCTTATAACCAAGGATTTTTCCCCTCCTTTTTCCTGATTGAAGAAAAGTGGGTTTGTTTAAATAAGGATAAATTCGTAAGAGACATATAACATGATGGTTATATGGAACTTTTGAAGTCATCCTGTCAGTGTTCATATTCTAGTTCTGCAGCATGATAATATGGTAGAATGTGTTTTGTAAATAACATTACCCCATAGCCTTCTCCTCAGCCTACGGACTCAGAAGCTTTCATTGTCCACTATGGCAGGAAATGGGTGAATGGTTATATTATTATGTTATTGGAGTAGAGGGAGATTTTGTGAGAATAAGAAAATGTATTTTTCATTGATTTGATGGACCAGAAGGTCATTTAGAGGAACATGCCCCTAAGCTAGTGTTTTCCATACATTTTTGACCACAGTTCCACAGCAGGAAAAAACATTTTGCATTGTAACACAGTGCATGCAGATACAAATACCAAACTGAAACTAAAGTCTCACAGAACAGTATTTATCCCTACTATATGGAATATAGTATGATATTTTCTATTCTCGTCTACTCTAATTTGTGCTGGTTTTGATCTACTAAGTTGATGAGAGGACCCACTCACTGTTGCAGACAGTTGAGTGCGTGGTTCTGGAGTTCGTGGTAGAGATAGAGTTTAACATAGAGACTCATGAGTGATCAGCTACAGGGGGCCAGGCAAAAGTCACAAAAGTGCCCAGTTTATAAGCACCCAGATTCTAGTAGTTGGTGAGGACATGTCTTTACCTTTCCCGTATGGTTCCAGGAAAGCTGTCCATAGATCCTTAAAGAATATTCTCCCATCCTCATAGAAATAAGCTTAGACTTGTAAAGATTCTTAATAATGGAGACATTACAGAATAAACACACCTTTTTCTTCTTCTTCTTCTTCTTCTTCTTCTTCTTCTTCTTTTCTTCTTTTCTTCTTCTTCTTCTTCTTCTTTTCTTCTTCTTCTTCTTCTTCTTCTTCTTCTTCTTCTTCTTCTTCTTTTCTTCTTCTTCTTCTTCTTCTTTTCTTCTTCTTCTTCTTCTTTCTTCTTCTTTCTTCTTCTTCTTCTTCTTTCTTCTTCTTTCTTCTTCTTTCTTCTTCTTTCTTCTTCTTTCTTCTTCTTTCTTCTTCTTCTTCTTCTTTTGGTTACAATTGACCATGCCCCATAACTTTAATATGTTATTATGCTAATGCAGTCTTGACAACATTTTACTGTTTATGGGAAATCTTGTTCTGTAGTCATGATGTTTTCTTCACATGGAAAGGCTAGCATAATAATACTAACCTCTTTCTGTCCCTTCACTGATACCTTACCAGTGAGAAAAGAATGAATTCTATTTGGTGTGTCTGGTAGCTGAACTGGGCATGTGAGCTCAGTCCCTTTCCCCTTCCCTTTTCTTAGGGCATCCATTCTTGTCTTAATCTCCATGTTGTAAAGGAAAGCCTGTGAATCTGGGAGGTAACATCATTTCAGTGGAATACTAGGACTTGGTACATTGGCTGAAAACATTAAGAGACTGACAAAGATTGGCATTTCAGGACAAAATAGTGCCCTGAGATTAAAATTTGTGACAGGACCTTGATCAGGAGGCTTTAGGATTGTGTGATACTTTAACAGTGGAGTTTTTAATTTGACTGATTGGCCATAGAAGTTGTGGTAAGCAAGTACAATTGAGGCAAACATGTGATTATAGGAAGAAGAGAGTTTGTAAACATACCTTTTAGACATTTGGAGACAGAGCAATCCTTAGGTGTTTTACTGTGTTTTTCTGCAAAATCTGAGGACTAGGACTTTCAACTGCAACTAAGTTCCTTGTTCTAGAGTACACTAGTGTCTGGTCTCCTAGCATTGACTTCTATGGGCAACATAGAGAGGCTGTCCTGAATCCCATTGTTTTAAATGGTGCATTTGGAGCGAAGGGAGAAAACTGGAAGGGATAACTTTAAATTTAGGTGGCTTATCCAGAGTTTTAGGACCTGCCTCTTACTACAAGGTCTCAGATGGGTTTAGAATTGTTAAAGATATAAGGTCTAACCATAGTGTTAGAATTCAGAGGCCAAAACGTGATTGGCCTATAAATGTATGGTAGAATTTAATAAAAAATAAGCTGTAAGAAATATTGGAGTCTTTTTAGAAACAGTAAAAAGCTGTCTTCTTGGGCTCATTGAAATTACCGTGATCCTGAAGTCAATGAAAAATGCTTGGCATGGAACATGATCTCTAGGGATCATAAAGGAGAAACTACAGTGGTTTCCAATGTGTGCTTTAGTCTTACTGGCATAGCAGGAAGAGTGGAAGTATAATAAGCTAGAAGGAGAGGCATTTATATAAGAAAAATATGGAGATCTTCAGTTAGAGAAGAAGAAAACTAGATATTGAAGGCCAGTATTGACTGTAGGTAAAGTAATTATGTCTAACTGCCTTTAAGAAGAGCATTATCTAAAGAGAATATATATTTTAGTAGTGACAAGTTGTTACTAAATGAGAAATGGTTAGTATCTGGCAAGATTTTAGAGAACAGATAGGAATAGACTCTACCAAAGGGAGCCAGACTCTAGGACACTATAAGAAATTTACTTGATATCACAGAGAGTCTGTAGTAAGAGAAATTGAGGTACTGCTACCCCTAAAAGAATCAGCCAGCTATACTATATGTTGCAAAAATCTGGACAGAATTGAGAGGAGAAAGCCAGGGAAATGTGCACTGTTATTGGAGATACAAAGTAAGGGTACATGGTGTGGCCAGTGGATAATTTTCACAAATTTGAAACTTACCAATATCATTTTTCTCTTTAGGGAGGACCTTTCAATACAAAATTTTGAGTAACATGTTAGAATAAAAAAACACATCTAGGTTACAAAGCAAAGAAGAAAATAGAAGGAAAGAAATTTTGCTCTCAATTCCAGTTAACAATTCTAGTCTTCATGGATTTGAGATGGAAAGAATCAAAGTGTTTTAAACTATTGGAAACTCAGCTGAGTGTCCCAAAGGGAATTGTTAAGATCTGACCTAAGATGCATTTCCAACTACTGCAGATAAAGGAGAAAAAAAAAAAAAAAACAACACACAACCAAACTATTGAAAGCTGGAAATATTCAAAAGCTAAGGAAAGACAGCATCATGAGGATCATGTGCCATGGGGACTGGTCTGCCCTAGAACATTAGGGGTCCAAGCTTTTTAAAACCTTAATCTTACCAGGAGTTGAACAATCTCCTGGGGTGATTCTCCAACTGAAACTAGTGTGAGGATGAGAGGCAAAACTTCTCCTTGAAACAGATTTCATAACCTAAAGTAAAGTTTCTCAATCTTGTCACTATTGACATTTTGAGCTGCATAATTATTTATTGGGGGCTGTCCTATAATACTGTA
This sequence comes from Phoca vitulina, assembly GCF_004348235.1. Taxonomy (NCBI): domain Eukaryota; kingdom Metazoa; phylum Chordata; class Mammalia; order Carnivora; family Phocidae; genus Phoca; species Phoca vitulina. The sequence goes on along the minus strand of NW_022589710.1, from coordinate 7,024,097 downwards.
AGTGGTTTAGCAGCATCTTTGGCCTCTATGCCCTAGAAGCCATTAGCAAACTCCTCCCTCTTCCCCACCAAGTTGTGAAAATAAAAAATGTCTCAGGACATTGTTAAATATCCCCAAGGCAGAATCATTCCTGGTTAAGAGCTACTGACTTAAGTAATTTCATAACAAGAGGTAGTAGAAGAAGCCAGCGTGGCATGGAATGGGAATGTTTATACACAAGGCATCATTGATGTTACAAGGTGGAGCTTGCCTTTAATTCATCACTGATACACTAGAGACAGAATCCAAAGGAAAAAGGGAATAAATAATCTTTCTGAATCTGTGCTGATTCAGAAAGAAAGGCATTTCAAATTAGACCTGAGGTTTAAGGCTACCATTATCACAAATTCCTAAACTTCACAAAAACGCGGGATTATCTCATGCAATCTTCTATGAGGGGTGAAAATATGCATAAGTGTCACCTTCAACCCCACCATGGGTATGATAAATACATAATGCCCAAAGTAGCCTCTTTGTAGGAGAATTCTCCCATTATGATGAATTTTTATAGTTGTGGGACAATTAAATAGGACTGACTGGCATCCTAGCTAAATGGAAACCAAGATTTTTAAAATCTAGCTGCCTTCCCTCAAGATACCACTGAGTCTCTGCCATGGCCTTTGGAAACACATCCTTAGTCTGTGAACATTATTTTGTTTGGAAAAGCCTAGGGGATGGGGCTTATTTCCCATTCCAAATTTCATGTAAGATGGGGCTAGTGCTATTATAGTTTCTTATGTCTTAGGAATTCTTTGGAATCTTGAAAAGTTGAGGCTCATCAGAGATTTTGAAACTGATAGATTCAGATCCACAGGTTGTAAAGGAACTGTACCTCATCTATCAGAGGATAGAAACTACATAGCTTATTGAAAGAATCCCAACTCCACCAAGGCTTCTAATAGAGAATCTCTCTAGCTGAAACTAAGCAGAATAAGAAGCCTGACCTTAATTTAACTTGAGATACTTGTAATTTAACTTTCAATGGCAAGATAATTTTTATTTATGCTTCAATTTTATTGGACTTAATTTGCGAATACTTTAAAAGTGGGGTACATAAGAGTGTTCAATTTCTTAATTTCCTGAGAAATTAATAATGGGAGAGTTTATATTCAAATTTGAGGACTCTTATTGCTGTCATTTTATTATTAAAGTATCTTTGATCTCATTGCAGAACCTTTGATAGCTATGTTAGTTAATGTGGCTGGAAAAAAATCTGGAATTAGAAATGGAATAGTGAGTGAAGGCTAAGCTATGGATAATGGAGTGGTCTTAGAAGTTTTAAACTATTGCATGGTTTTGATCCATTTTAGAGCATTTTGGAGGCAAAACTATGCTGACCTAAAATCCCAAACGGAGCAGTGGTCACTGTTGGGGGCCAGTCTCTTGAAAATAAGGGTTGGTCTTACTCTGATACTGTGCTATGGATCTCATTCCCTGGAGGACAGCTTGGTTTCTAGTTTATCACTGGCTTAAAGTTACCCCAACAGGTTTAGAGAATGAAGAGCTAAGCAAAGTTGGATGTGGGAACATTTATCTTTCCTCATATTTCCTTTAAGGTGGAGGGATGCCTATTAGTGCAACACTCTTGGCTTCTCCTACTTCACTTCCTCCTGATGCTGATGCACTGAGTTCATCTTGGTGACTTGACTTAGGAATGTGCAGTTCCAGCCCAGCCCTTTCCTCCCACCTTTTCTATAGCCCTGTACAAGTGGGAAGTTTGCTTTGAGTTATGTTCCTCAGTGCTCTCAGTTTGATAGCAGTAGACTCCATGTGGAAGGCCAATGATGTTTGGCACCAACTGTCCTGTTCTGAGGTTTTAGCCATAATGCTGATAATTATATATGACCTACTCCTGTATGTCTCTAAAGTGGTTTAAAATTCAGAACAGAAGAAAAGGGTTCCAATTTATGAACCTCTTCAAATTCCAAAAGATCTTTTCCTTTAGAAGAGGAATAAAGGAGGTAGGAATTGAAAACTCCACCTTACCAGCCAAATTTAAGCTTTCCTTGAACCTTTTGCTCCTAGCTGCCTCCTCCACAGGTACTCTCCAGTTTCCTGAGGGCATGCTGGATGCTGTCCCTCCATCATAGCTGGCCTCTGCATATGTTAACTTACTCTGGCCAGAGGCAAAAAAAGGTTCTTTTTTAAATTAGCTAAGGGGAGGTTAGCCTTTTTTTCCAAAGCAGCTTTTACTTAGGGCCAGGAATCCAGGGGGAGGAGGCATCTTTAAAGACACAAATAGGTTAAAATAGATTTCTAATCCTAATAAAAAAGAAATTGATGTTTAGACAAGATTTACTTTGGCTGGCACAGGTCCCTTTTTCTCACTTCGCTCCATTTTTTGTAAGGAAATGGATTCTGTAGAAAACGATTCAAACTTCCAGTCCTTTAGATTTATATTAGTATTGTTTCTAAGTCTGGTGGGCTTTAAATCCTTTTAGAACTTGCTTCTCTGTCTTCTATAGGTGAGGTAAGTGCAGTTAGGGAGACATGTACAGTACTTTATTCAAGGGGAGTGGTTTCCAGTATCCCGTCAGTACAGGTATGATTCCTACCAAATATAAAGACCCTTCCTTCATGCTAGGCTGTCTTCCCTCCATAAATCGTCCGTACACGTCTCCATCATGTCAATCCTCTGAGCTGTATATCCTGCAATGATGGGCTATTTCAGTTTCCTGTCTCTTCTTCCCCATTTAATCCAGAACAAGGGTAATCACAACCTTAGGATAATGAGTGAACACCCAATTATATCCTCCATGCCAGGGATTCTGCTGTTGAGAAAATGGAGGAAGTGCTCTGGTTCTTATCTGCTCCCTCAGGGAATTGTTCTTCTATATTTCCACTACTAAGTGACATGCACAGAGATGTTCAATACAGTAGGTCCCGTTAATAAACTAGTGTCAGGATATACGCCAACATGGCTTTTGAGATGCTCCCTAACCACTGAGTGAGCAAACTAAATGCGTATCCTAGGTATACAAGGCATAATTTCAGAAGGGGGCCTCATCTGCACCAACTTTGCTCTTAGCCAGCTGATGACTTAAGGTAGTCACTAAACAACTTTGAGTTTCAGTTTTCCAATATGTTTTTTAAAAATGATAATAATATCTACTGGAATATGTGATGTTAAAGTAATACCACAAATATAAAAATGATTGAAAAGTTGAAAGGATTTTAGGAATATTAGGCATCTGAACTGTAGTATTACATATGGTATTAATTATGGTAGTATTACCATAGCCCTGGAAGACTAAGGCCTTTGATGATGGGTGTTTGGTGAATGTGCTTTTTGTGAATCCTCTATTATACTGAGTGTAGCACTGGACACAAAACAGGCACTCTAAAATACCTCTTGGTATGATTATCATCTTAGAAATATCTAAAGGATCCAGCTTTTCACAAGATCCAGTATACCTTTCTAAACATGGACGTGTGGTCCTTGGATAAACCTTTTTTCCTAATGTTGATAGTGAGTAGAACAGTCAAAACCATGTGTTTAAGCTCAATCTGTGATTCTGCACAGCTGGACACTGCTTTGACTCCCCTTTCTTACAGGGAAGAGTGGGCCCATAACAAGCCTTTCGCTAGATCAGTATTTCTCAAATTCATTAAAATTCTCATTCAGTACGTTGAGTTTGGGACCTGAGATACTGCATTTCTAACAAACTCCCAATTGATGATGATACTGTTTGTCTGCAGACATCACTTTTTGTGGCAAGGCAAGACTATCAGAGGAAATGGTCAGGAATGTTATAGTTATCTACAAAACTTCATGAAAATAATGGAACAAAAGAGATATTCATTGTTCAGATTTGAAGAATTCTTTGTAAATCTTAGCAGCTGGAAAGAGTTGAATGAATATGATGACATTTTCTTGGCCATTGAGATCACTTAGTTGGTAAGTAGGAAGAATTGCCTCTCAATATTGTTGTCATTGTTATAGTTACTGTCTTCATCATGAAAACATCTCTTTGGAGCACATCATTAATGATTGATTCTGCTATGCATTCTGCCCAAAGTCTACCATACAGTTTGTGTCAGATAGGCCACATTGTAATACCAACTTTGAGTAGATAATGATATTCGATCCATTAGTTTCTATCTTATATGCATGCAACTAGTACAAGAATCAAGAATCAAACAAAGTATTTATCTCCTCTCTGGTGGTAGGTAGGAGAAAGCCAATAGAATCAGAACACCCATTAACTTTTAGCATTTTCTTTATTTCTTCTCTATTTTCATGATCATAATAGATGAAGGTGGTGTAATGACCATCAAGAACAAGATAAAATAAAATATCCCTAGTATTGAGGGCTCCCCTTTTTATAATGAAAATAATCACAATAGGAACTCATTTAAATTGGGTCAGTTGAGATTGGGTGAATTTGAATGAATATAAAATATGAAGTATGACATGTTTTTAAAGTGTATTACTTTCAGATATCCACAATAATGAGAATGAAGCTCAAGAGCATTTTAATGAATAAAAGAGAATACAATTGATTAATCATTTGACATTGTAAATAAATTCTTCTAAAATGTTTGCGAGTATCAGAAAATTGTTCATTAAAGTCACTATTTTATTGCTTTTTTTCACCATTATCATGTATGTAAACATTTTGTTTAAAAATAAATTGAATCAAACTAAAAAAAAATCCTAGTCCTTCTATATATGTCATATGATGGAGCTGAAAATAATGAAGTTTTACTGGCATTACAGTTTGCTTTTCTGTTTGGCTAAAGTTTTTTTGGCAGTAGGCTCCTGAACATATGCTTTGGTTATATTTTGACCAAGTCAAGGGACCATTTTTAGGTGGCATAAGAATATATGCATGGTTCACTTTACTTCCATTTAATGCAAGTAAATTTCCATTGCTTTCCTAGTTTCCCAGTGTTGTTTAGAAGCAGGCGACGGTATCCTCATAGATGGTTGCATTCTGAGGTTCTTGTCTATAGGTGGAGCCGCCTATCTGGGGTTTGATGAAAACTCTTTCACTGATGATTCTATTTTCACATTTTTTTTAATAATCTCCCAATTAACTGCTTCAATATGTTTATGAAATTTCTAACCTGATAATACCAACAGGCGTAACATTTGGTGGAGATATTTTGATGTGAGCGGAGCTGGTAGTGGTAATACAGCAATAATTGCCGGCTCATTTACGGACTATTTAGGTCGTGCAGTGAGCCAGATGAGAACAGCTAATGAGCACAGCTTCTTGCTGTAATTAGTCGAACAGTGGTGGCTCACAGATGATTTACAGTTTGCAAAAAAATCTGTGTATTTACTGAAGTGCTTATGTATTCTGTAAAGTTGTGACAAAGTAACAACTTGGGGATGTTGTGCTTTCTGCTCCCACATATTCTTCAGAGAGATTAAACAATAATGCTATCAGCACCCACAGCTTTGGCGGCGAGTGGCGCAAGTGATAGGCGGCTTCAGGTTTTCCCTTTGCCTGTTTCTCACCCAGTATTTCTTTCACATTCCCACAGTTTCTTTCACATGCCACTTTAACAATGTGGTAGGTACAACGAAGCATCTCCACAGATTTTCCGTGAAGTCTGCCATGAAGTGAGATTGTTGGGAGTCTTCTTATGGCTTTCCTCTTGGTAGTCAGATTTTTAAAGTCCCAAGCAGCTGGAATAAATAGGCTCAAATAGCTGTAGAATATAGTGGCCTGTCTTTAAAAGGTCGATTCTTCATTTTGGAGAGGACTGAGGCCAGAGAGCTATAGCACTCAGAAAGCAAACACTATAGCAAACAGAAAGTGAACCAATTATTACAGATTTTGGAGGCATCTCACTTTGGAAAATATTCTGTAGGAAAAGAAAAGTTGGTCTGAGGCTGCCCTTGGTTTTGGAATTATGCCAGAGGCATGATTTTAAATCCCTGTGAATGATTAGCTCTCAAGAAAAGAGAGTTCATCCACTTCTCTTAAAAAATTTTTTTTTACAGGTAAAAAAAAAATATTGTTGTGGGTTTCTTTTTCTTTATATTTTTTCTTAATTTCTCTTCTTGCAATGAGGCTAATTTCTTTTTATTCTAATCTTTGTACAAATAAAGTTGCTAATGTATCAGGTCAAACTGAAATGTTGTCACACCATTTGCCCACCGCACTCTTTGATCAGTGTGGCAGCCAGAATGGACTGTCTTGTAGAAAAATCCCTCTGAAGGCAAAAGGGTGTTTTCTTTTGGAATCAGTCTGATGGGCATTAAAAAAAAAAAAAGAAAAAGAAAAGAAAGGAAGGAAAGAAGGAAGAAAGAAAGGAAACCAGATCTATTGAAGCATTTAGTAAATCAGAGAAAGCACTTACAGAGGATGAAAATCACTTGGCTATCTTTGAATTTGTTTTAAGGTGGATTTTTTTGGTTACTCGCAACAAAAATCTTGCTAAAGGATACAGTTCCAAAAAGTTATTGTCATAAATCTGAAACAGCTATATACCAATGACAGCCCACACCATCTCTTGATGATGAACAGTTAATATATTTAGCCCTTACTTAGATTTGTATTGGAGTCAGAAGCATATAAACAGAAGGGTTGTGATCTTGTTTGAAATTGGTAAATACCATTTAAAAGAAACTGCATAACCAGAGAGTATCTCAAGGAGTAATAATAAGTTTTTATTGTCAGGATTGGGCGAAATTAGGAGTAAGGAATTTAGAATGATGACTGCTAGGCCTCTGCTTCTCCACTGTGAGTTAGAGGGACTTTCATACTAACCCACAAACCAACAAAGTCAGTTTTACTCTTTATGCTCTTCTACCCTTACATGGTTTTGTTGTCTTGATGTCCTTTCTACCTGGTTGCTTGCATTAATTTCTGTCAATGAATCAACAATGAAAATATCCATCCTCACATCATATTCTGCCAGAGAGCAGTCTATGGTTCTTTTAATAAGTATTAACTGATAACTAACTTAAGACAGTTCATTCCGGAAACTTTACAAGACATATAATGGTATAAGTATAGTCGAAAAGTCAAAAGGATATTAACATTTCTGTTGGTAAGAGACTGTCAAGTGCTCCTTTTAATGAAGTGTGCTTGTTTTGACGGCCTAATGGCACTTATTTTCTTATTTACAAAGGCAACCTTCTGTCACCTCCTTTCCCCACACCAGGAAAAAGGAAGCAATAATGCATTGAGATTAAGAGACATCTGGTCCAGCTTCTTAACAGAAATATGGCACTACAGGAGGTGCTCTAAACCCCAAGGAATGGAAATGTTAGGTAGAAGCTAGGTGTGAGCAGTGGAAGGAACACCCGAGGCAGAGTCCCAATCCCTTGAAGGGAAATGATAGAGACCGGGGCTGGAGGCAAGGATAGTGATAAGTAAGCTACACTTTAAAACCCCAGGGGCAATCACCCTGACCTTGTAGCTTCCAAGACCTTGGGGCTGACAGATCAAGAGCCACAGGTGCAGAGCAAGCCTCTCTTCCACCTCTGACCCAGGGTAACCCTTAGTTTCATTATAATGCATTTGCATTGTGGGTACAGGCTCTGTCCCCGCCCCCCCCCCTCCATCCCCATGCTGCCCTGATGGTTCAGGTCCAAACCCTGTAGGGTCAAAAACTGGCCCTCCCAACCTGTGGGAGGAGTTTCCCAAGTAATTGGAAGCAGGCTCCATTAGAGACCACCCCACTGTATGCCACAGCTCCTCCCAGCCCAGAGAGACCTAATAATATCCAATCCTAAAAAAGCACAGGAGCTGGTTCCACCTTGCAGAACCTGCCCACTCTCCCACCCTGAGAGTGTGCTTTTGTTTTAATAAACTGCTTGGTGTTTGCTACTTTCCTTCTGGTTGTCTTTATTTGAGCACTGGTCCCCACATAGATCTTCTCGTGAGGAATCCAAGGACGGAGACCTCCATTCATAGAACACAGACTTTCCCACTGGTAACAGAAATACTATGCTTGAAGCAAGGAAACCCTCACTTTTCCTCATCTGTAAAATGTAGACAATACTAGCTACTGTGAAAAATTAGGGAAAATTGAGTACCTAGTATAATGCTTAGTATATAGTAGATATTCAATAAAAGGTAGCCATTATTCTCATTAGTAATAATTATTATAATTTATGTAACTTGCTAGAAAAACTAGTCACTCTCAAAAAGTTGCTGAAATGTACTTTTATGACAATGATGTTCATTTAAATCATTCAATCGTTCTTTAAAATAGGTTCTTTAACAAAATGCATGTGGACAGAGGGTACACCATTAGAAAGACATGTTAATTGGTGGCCTCTATGTAAGGAGAAATGTGATTCACACCTGAGAGACTATCTACAACTCCTAACAGTAATGGTGAAAATGTCTAAGAAAATTTTCTACTACACTAATTTCTCAGTATTCACTTTGTTTGTCTTTTCTGACATTTTGCTTAGAAGTGAGTGTTAAACTTTACACTATTCTTTTTAAAAGGAAAGTATGCAGTAGCTAACTTTCAACTGTTTATCATCTATATGTTCTTATCCCTTAGGCTCTTCTTACATACTGTATATTTCTCTATTTGCATTGTTACCCAGAAAACATAGTACTATATTAAGATTCTATTGCCCCAATTAATAATTGTTGAAAAAAATAATTTTTGAATAGGTCTGGCAAAAAATTTGACAGGGAGAGAATTTTTTCTTTAAAATTGCAGTAATTATTAAACACAAACTTGATTATAACCCTTACAGACAGTTACTTATTGAAATGAAACTTAATATGTGAACTTCTTGTACCAAATCCCCTTGGACATTCTCGATTGTTGTGTGAAACAAAATTATTTTTCTCTTCATGAGTCTTCTAAAAGTCTGAGAGTACACTGTGTAATCATGTTAAATGTGGCCTCTTGAGGAAGTGGCATGCATACACACACATACACACACACACACCACAGTAAACAGAGTTGTGGAGTCTGAGAAAATTAATTAAACTTGTAGAATAAGAGACTGTAACAAGTTCATTAAAAATGAAAAAAATTAATCTTCACATACTAGGATTTTAAAATTATTTCAAAGAGATAATTTTTAAATGCTTGTCAGTGACCATAGAATAGTTAATCTATATGGGAGATGATAAATTTTAAAAATGGTGGCAATAAAATGTATGAAAAATACTTACTTGCAATTTTTATCAAAGAAATTTTAAAAGTAAGATACTGTTTTGTACCTAAAAGATTGGCAAAAACTATAGAAAATGAATATGAATTTATGTAAGTGTGTAGAAATGAATACTTTTATACTTCTGCAGCTTCATTAAAACATGTTGTAAAATAAACTGCACATATTTAAATATACAATTTGATGAGTTTTAACATACCTGTCACACTTGGGAAGCCATTATCATATCAAATTAATGAACATATCCATCATCCCCAAGAATTTTCTTGTGCCCTTTTGTAATTGATCCATCTCTCCTCTCCCATCTTCCTAGGCAATTGGTGATTTGTTTTCTGTCATTGTAAATTAGGTAACATTTAGTGAAATTTTATTTAAAGATAGTTATAGAGTATATACTCACTTATTGTCTCACTTATATCACTCAATATAATTATTTTAAGAGTCACCCATGTTATGTGTATCAATAGTTTATTCCTTTTTATTGCTGAGTAGTATTCCATTGTATGGCTGTTCCACAATTTGTTTTCATTGATGGTGGACATTTGAATGTTGTTTTTTTTTTTGAAGCTGAGCTACATAGAGCTGTTCTGAATATTAGTGTACAAATCTTTATATTGACATATGTTTTCATTTCTTGGATAAATACATCATAGTGGAATGGATAGGTCAGAATGTAACATATTGTAACTTCCCTCCCCCCCCCCAGTTTTATTAAGACATCATTGACATTCATTGCTGTATAAGTTTAAGGCTTACAACATGATGGTTTGATATCCATATGTTGTTAAGTGATTATCACAATAGGTTCAGATAACATTCATCTCTATAGATACCATATAAAGAAAACAAAGAGAAAAAAAATCTGCTTGTGATGAAAAGTGTTATGATTTACCCTTTTTTTATGATTTTATTTATTTGAGAGAGAAAGAGAGAGAGATAGGGAGAGAAAGCACAAGCAAGGGGCGGGGAGGGAGAAGCAGGCTCCCCCCTGAGCAAGGACCCCAGCGTGGGGCTTGATCCCAGGACCCTGGGATCATGACCTGAGCCGAAGGCAGACGCTTAATGACTGAGCCACCGAGGCGCCCCTGGATTTGCCCTTTTAATAACTTTCCTGTATATCCTGCAGCGGTGTTAGCTACAGTCATCATGTTGTACATTACATCCCTAGTACTTATTTATCTTATAACTGGAAATTTGTACCTTTGACCACCTTGCTCTAATTCCCCTTCCCCCAATCCTCAGCCTCTGGTAACCACATGTTTGATCCCTTCTTCTGAGTTTTTATTCATTCATTCATTCATTCATTCATTCATTTATTCATTCATTTTTTAGATTACACACGTAAGTGATATACAGTACTTGTCTTTCTCCATCTGACTTATTTCATTTAGCATAATACTTTCACAAATATTCTCACAAATAATAGGATTTCCTCATTTTGTATGGCTGAATAGTATTCCATTATGTGTGTGTATATGTATATGTGTGCATGTGTGTGTATGTTTATACCACACCTTCTTTATCCATTCATCCATCAGTGACACTTAGGTTGTTTCCAAATCTTAGCTATTATAAATAATGCTGTTATGAACATGGAGGTGCAGATATCTTTTCGAGTTAGTGTTTTTGTTTTCTTTGGGTATATTTACAGAAGTGGAATTGTTGGGTCATATTTTAGTTCTCCTTTTATTTTTTTGAGGATCCTTCATCCTGTTTTCTTTTTTTTTTTTTTTAAAGATTTTATTTATTTATTTGAGAGAGAGAATGAGAGAGAGAGAGCACATGAGGGGAGGAGGGTCAGAGGCAGAAGCAGACTCCCTGCTGAGCAGGGAGCCTGATGCGGGACTTGATCCTGGGACTCCAGGATCATGATCTGAGCCAAAGGCAGTCACTTAACCAACTGAGCCACCCAGGCGCCCTTCATCCTGTTTTCTATAGTGGCTATACCAATTTACAATTCTGCCAACAGTGCACAAAAGGGCTCCCATATCCATGCTAACATTTGTTATCTCTCATCTTTTTAGTGATGGCTATTCCAACAGGCATGAGGTGATATCCTAATGTGGTTTTAATCTACATTTTTCTAATGACAAGTGATGTTGAACATTTTTTCTTATGTACTTGTTGGCTTTTTGTATTTTTTTTTTTAGAAAAAGGTCAATTCAGGTCTTTTGCCCCCCTTTTAATTGGTGTGTGTGTGTGTGTGTGTGTGTGTGTGTGTTTGCTATTGAGTTGTATAAGTTCTTTATATATTTCACATATTAACCCCTTACCAGATATGTAGTTTGCAAATATTTTTTCATTCTGTAGGTTGTCTTTGTACTTTATTGATGGTGTCTTTTGCTGTACAAGAGCTTTTTAGTTTGATGTTGTCCCACTTGTTTGTTTTTTATTTTGTTGCTTGTACTTCAGGTGTCATATTAACAAAAATAATTTCCAAGACCCATGTCAAGGAGCTTTATTCCTATGTTTTCTAGGAGTTTCATAGTTTCAGACTTACAGTTAAATCTTTAATCCATTTTGAGTTAATTTTTGTGAGTGGTGTTAGATAGGGGTCCAGTTTCATTCTTTTACATGTGAATATCCGGTTATCCCAGCACCATTTATTGAAGAGACTGTCTTTTCTCCATTGAGTATTCTTGGCTCCCTTGTCAAATATCAGTTGGCCATATATGCTTGGGTTTATTTTGGGCTTCTCAATCCTGTTTGCTTGGTCTGTGTGTCTGTTTTAATGCCAGTGCCATCTGTTTTGAATACTATAGCTTTATAGTATAGCTTGAGATAAAGGAGTATGATGTCTTTTGCTTTGTTCTTCTTAGAATTTCTTTGGCTATTCAGGGTCTTTCATGGTTCATATAAATTTTAGGAGTGGTTTTTCTACTTCTGTAAAAAATGCCATTAGAATCTTGATAGGAATTGCATTGAATCAGTAGATAGCTTTTGGTAATATTGGCATTTTAACAACATTAGTTCTTCCAATCCATGAACACAGGCTATCTTTCCATTTATTTATGTTTTCTTTGATTTCTTTTTATCAAAGTCTTATAGTTTTCAGACTAGAGATCTTTCACTTCCTCAGTTAAATTTATTCCTAAGTATTTTATTGTTTTTGATGCTATTGTGAATGAAATTTATTTATTTATTTATTTTTCAGAAAATTCATTGTTGGTGTACTGATTTTTGTATGTTAATTTTGTATCCTGCAACTTTACTGAATTTATTGATTAGATCTAATAATTTTTTGGTTGACGTTTTAGGATTTTCTTTGAATAAAATCATGTCATCTGCAAATAGAGACAATTTTACTTTTTCCTTTGCAAATCTGATACATTTTTTTTTTTGTCTGATTGCTCTAGCTAAGACTTTCAGTACTATGTTGAATAGGGAGTGGTGAGAGTGGGCACCTTTGTCTTGTTCCTGATCTTAGAGAAAAAACTTGATTCTTTACCATTTAGTATAATATTAGCTATGGGCTTGTCATATCTGATCTTTATTATGTTGACAGATGTTTTTCCTATTCCTAATTTGTTAAGAGTTTTTATCATGAGTGGATGTTGAATTTTGTCAGATAATCGTATGATTATCTTTCATTCTATTAATGGGATGTATCCCATTGATTGATCTGTGTATGTTGAGCCATTATTGCATCCCAGGAATAAATCCCACTTGATCATAGTGAATGGTTCTTTTAATGTGCTGCTGAATTTGATTTGCTAGTATTTTATTGAAAATTTTGCATCTATTTTTATCAGGGATATTGGCCTGTGGTTTTCTTTTCTAGTAGTGTCCTTTTCTAGTTTTGGTGCAAGGGTAATGCTGCCTCATAAAATGAATTTTGGAGTGTTTGTTCCTCTTTGATTTTTTAGGGAGATTATCAGGATTAGTGTTAATTCTTCTTTAAATGTTTGGTAAAATTTACCAGCGAAGACATCTAGTCCTGGGCTTTTCTTCATTGAGAGATTTTTGGTTACTGATTTAACCTTTTTTCTAGTAATTGATCTACTCATATATTCTCCCTCTTCCTGATTTCATCTAGGTAAGTTGTATGTTTTAAATAATTTTTCTATTTCTTGTAGATTGTCCAGTTTGTTGGCATATAGTTGTTCATAGACGTCTCCTATGATCCTTTGTTCTTCTGTGGTATCAGTTTTAATGTCTCTTTTTTCATTTATAATTTTGTTGACTTGGGTCTTCTCTCTTTTTTCCTTGGTTAGTCTAGCTAAAGATTTGTCAATTTTATCTTTTCAAAGAACCAACTTTTAGTTTGGTTAATCTTTTCTATTGTTTTTCAGTTCTTTATTTCATTTATTTTTGCTCTAATCTGTATTATTTCCTGTCTTCTGCCAACTTTGGGCTTGGCTTGTTCTTGTTTTGGTTCCTTAATGCATAGAGTTAGATTGCTGTCTATTTGGAATCTTTCATGTTTCCTTTTTTTAAAAATTTTTTTAATTAACATATAATGTATTATTTGTTTCAGGGGTACAGGTCTATGATTCATCAGTCTTACACAATTCACAGCACTCACCATAGTATATACCCTCCCCAGTGTCCATCACCCAGCCACCCCACCCTTCCCACCCCCCTCCGCTCCAGCAACCCTCAGTTTCCTTTTTTGAAAAGAAAATATGTTCCATATGTGTAGCTTTATAATTCAACATCTGTATACATACATTACAAAGTGATTACCACCACAAGTCTAGTTACTATCCATCACCATTCAGTTGATCCTCTTCACCAATTTTTCCCAATCCCCAAACCCCTTCCCTCTGGTAGCCACCAGTCTGTAACTATGACTTTTTTAGTTTTCATTTTTGTTCATTTGTTCTGTTTTTTTTTTCTCATATGTCAGTACTTTTAATGTTGTGTACATCAAATTATAGTAAAAAGATGACTATAAACAACGTGCAGCCCTCTATTTTCATGAACAGCACAAGAGATTACAGTAAACCGAGTTTATATTCCACCATCAAGTGTGGTTCTCCCATTAGTTCACTTTGGGATGGGTCATTAAGAATATCTTCAAATCCAATAGTCTCATCATTACCCCTCAAAATATTCAGTGAAAGGTTTGAGCTTGGAAGAAATGGAAGACGCTGCACCTGCTGCTCTGCCTTAAACTCCATTTGTAATTTTAGTGGAGCAAACAGACCCTGGATATTTCTTAGTGTGGAAAAATTCATTTTATCTTGGTTGAGCTGGAAATTTTTTTCTGATAATTCAAGAGGATGACTGGGCAAAAGTTCATTTTTCACACAAGGAAGGCCTTTTCGAAGAAGATCATGACTTTCAAAAGGTCCACTTGCTGAAAGTTCAGTAACTGGAATACTGTCCTTTAACTGAGATCCAAGTCCTCTGGCATTCATCTTCACTTGCTCTGTGAACAACCTCTCAGCCCCGTTACTGTCAGCCGGCCCATTTGTTCTGTTTTTTAAATACCACATATGAGTAAAATCCTGTGGTATTTGTCTATCTCTCTTTCTGACATACTTTGCTTAGCATAGTACCCTCAAGGCCCAACCATAATGTTGCAAATGAAAAATTTCCTATTTTTTACGACCAACTACTATTCCATTGTATAAACATACCACATCTTCTTTATCCATTCATATCAGAGGACACTTAGGTTGTTTCCATAGCTTGGTCATTGTAAATAATTCTGCAATGAACATGGGGGTGTATATATCTTTTCAAATTAGTGTTTTCATATTCTTTGGATAAACACCCAGAAGTGGAATAGCTGGGTCATATGTAAGTTCTATTCTTAATTTTTTTGAGGAATTGCTATACTGTTTTCCATAGTGGCTGCACCAGTTTACAATCCCACCAACAGTGTACAGTGTACCCCAACACTTGTTATTGTTTGTCTTTTTTATGATAGCCATTCTAACAAGTGTTAGGTGATATCTTGTGGTTTTGATTTGCATTTCCCTAATCATTAGTGATGTGGAGCATCCTTTCATGTGCCTGTTGGCTATATGTGTGTCTTCTTTGGAGAAATGTGTATTTACATCCTCTGGCCATTTTTTAATCATGTTGTTTGGGGTTTTTTGTTGTTGTTGTTGTTGTTAAGTTGTATGAGTTCTTTATATGTTTTGGATATATATTATTTGCAAATATCTTCTCCCATTCAGTAGATTGCCTTTCATTTTGGTGGTGGTTTCCATTGCCTTGCAGAAGCTTTTTAGTTTAAAAGAGTCCCAATTGTTCATTTTTGTTTTTGTTCCCTTGCCTTTTGAGTTAGAGCCACAAAGATGTTGCTAAGATCAATGTTGAAGAGCTGACTGCCTATGTTTTTTTGTTTTGTTTTGTTTAGAATTTTATGGTTTCAGGTCTTACATTCCAGTCTTTAATCTATTTGAGTTAATTTTTGTGTATTATGTAAGATGGTAGTCTAATTTCTTTCTTTTGTATGTAGCTGTCTAGTTTCCCAACATCATTTATTGAAGAGACTGTCCTTTCTTCATTTTATATTCTTGGCTCCTTTGTTGTAGATTAATTGTCCAAATATGTGTGGGTTTATTTCTGGGCTCTCACTTCTTTTCCATTGATCTGTGTGTTTGGTTTTATACCAGTACTTTACTGTTTTGGTTATTATAGCTGTGTAGTATAGTTTGAAATTGGAGCATGACACCTCCAGCTTTGTTCTTCATTCTTAAGATTGCTTTGGCTATTCAGGATCTTTTGTGGCTCCATACAAATCTTCAAATTATTTGTTCTTGTTCTGAGAAGTATGCCATTGGAATTTTGATAGGTGTTGCATTGAATCTGTTCATTGCTTAGGTAGTATGGACATTTAAACAATTTTGAGGGGCGCCTGGGTGGCTCAGTCGTTAAGTGTCTGCCTTCGGCTCGGGTCGTGATCTCAGGGTCCTGGGATTGAGCCCCGCATCAGGCTCCCTGCTCGGCGGAGAGCCTGCTTCTCCCTCTCCTACTCCCTCTGCTTGTGTTCCCTCTCTCGCTGTGTTTCTCTCTGTCAAATAAATAAATAAAATCTTTAAAAAAAAAAACAAAAACAATTTTGATTCTTCCAATCCATGAGCATGGACTATCTTTCCATTTATTTTGTATCTTCTTCAGTTTCTTTCATCCATGTCTTATAATTTTCAGTGTACAGGTCTTTCTGCTTGTTGGTTAAATTTATTCCTAGGTATTTTATTCTTTTAATGTAATTGTAAATGGCATTGTTTTCTTAATTTCTCTTTCTGATGCTTCATTGTTAGTGTATAGAAATACCACAGATTTCTGTATATTGATTTTGTATCCTGAAATTTACTAAATTAATTTATTAGTTCTAACAGTCTTTTGGTGGAGTCTTTAGGATTTTCTGCATATAGTATCATGTCATCTATAAATAGTGATAATTTTACTTCTTTCTTGCCAATTTGGATGGCTTTTATTTCTTTTTCTTGCCTAATTACTGTGGCTAGGACTTCCAATATCATGTTGAATAAAAGTGGTGAGAGTGGGTATCCTTGTCTTGTTCCAGATCTTAGATGAAAAGCTTTCAACTTTTCACCATTGAGTATGATGTTAGCTGTTGGATTGTCATATATGGTTGAGACATATTTCCTTTATACCCCATTTATTTAGAGTTTTGATTATAAATGGTTGAATTTTGCTAACTTCTTTTTTTCTGCATCTGTTGAGATGATCATATGATTTTTATCCTTCTTTTGTTAATGTGGTGTATTATATTGACTGATTTGTGTGTTGAATCATCCTTTTCTCCCTGGAATAAATCCCACTTGATTATGGTATATGAGCCTTTTAATGTATTGTTGTAGTTGTTTGCTAATATTTTATTGAGGATTTTTGCATGTTCATTAAGGGTACTGACCTGTAATTTTCTTTCTTTTTTGGGGGGTCTTTGTCTGGTTTTATTATTAGAGTAATGCTGGCCCCATAAAAATGAGTTTAGAAGCACTCTCTCTTCAATTTTTTGGAAGAGTTTGAGAAGGATAGGTATTAAATCTTTGAATGTTTGGTAGAATTCACTCATATAGTCATCTCGTCTTAGACTATTGTTTGTTGGGAGAGTTTTCATTACTGATTCAATCTCCTTACTAGTAATCAGTCTCTTCAGACTTTTTATTTCATCATGATCCAGTCTTGGAAGCTTATGTGTTTCTAGGAACTTATTCATTTCTTCCAGGTTTTTTAATTTATTGTATGTATAATTGTTCGTAGTAGGGTCCTGTGATCCTTCATATTTATGTGGTATCAATTATAACTTCTCTTCTTTCATTTCTGATTTCATTTATTTGAGTGCTCTTTTTTCTTGGTGAGTCTAGCTGAAGGTTTGTTAATTTTGTTCATTGTTTCAAAGAAACAGCTCTTAGTTTCATTGATCTTTTTTTATCATCTTTTTAGTCTCTATTTTATTTATTTCTGCTCTGATCTTTAATATTTCCTTCATTTTACTAACTAGGCTATGTGTGTGTTTTTTTCTAGTTCTTTTATATGTAAAAGTTTAATTGCTTATTTGAGATTTTTCTTGTTTTTTTGAGATAGGCCTGTACCACTATGAACTTTTCTCTTAAGGCTGTTTTTGCTCCATTCCATTGATTTTGGTATGTTGTATTTTCATTTTCATTTGTCTTAAGGTATTTTTTAATTTATTCTTTGATTTTTTTTCTCAACCCATTAGTTGGTCAGTAGGATGTTGTTTAATCTCCACATATTTGTGATTTTTCCAGTTTTCTTCTTATAATGGATCTTTAGTTTAATATCATTGTGGTCAGAAAAGATGTTTGATCTGATTTCAGTCTTCTTGTCAATTTTTTGAGACTTGTTATGTGGCTTAAAAGTGATCTATTCTGGATAATGTTTCATGCACACTTGAGAAGAATGTGTATTCTGCTGCTTTTGAATGGAATGTTCTGTATATGTCTATTAAGTCCATCTGGTCTAATATGTCGTGTAAGGCTGATGTCCCCTTATTAATTTTCTGTCTGGACCTATCCAATGATGTGATTACATGCTTCATTCTACTCTTGGAGTTTAGAAAAGGAAGATTCTAACTGCCTTATTCTCTGCCTAGTAAAATATCTGAATGAAGAGGACAGGGTACTGGTATATTCTATATTGACTCTTGTTCTCTTAATCAGTAAATATTTGAAATCTAACATTTATTATATGATTAATATGTGCTAAGCATCATGGTTAAGTACTTTATGTAAATTACTTCAACTAAAATCTATAGGTATTCTATAAAGTATGTTATATTTTATAGGGCTGCTGTATAAAACTACCACTGACTGAGTGGCTTAAAACAACAGGATTTTAGTCTCATGGTTCAGGACAGAAGTACAGATCAAGATGTCAGCAGAGTTGGTTCCTTTCTGGAGGCTCAGAGGAATGATCTCTATCGTGCATCTCTCTTAGCTTGTGATGGTTGCCAGCAGGTTTTGATGTTCCTTGGCTTGCAACTTCATAATTCCAGTCTCTGCCTCTGTCATCACATGGCCATCTTCCCTCTCTGTTTGTGTCTTCACATGGTATTCTCCTCCTCTTATAAGGACACTAAGTCATTTTGGGTTAAGGGTCCACCCTACTTCATATGACCTTGTCTGAATTAACATCTACAATAGCCTTATTTCTGAATAAAGTCACATTCTGAGGTTTGGGGAAGGAAATGAATCTTTGGGGGATATTATTCAACCTGGTATATAAGTATTATTATTCTCCTTTGAACAGATGAGGAAACAAAAGCAGTTAAATAATTTACCTAGGGTTACATGTGTTGTGGGGAATCAGGACTCAAACTCAGAACTGTCTGTTGACAAAGTCCACTCTCTTTAACACTAAGATGAGAAGTATGAGAAACCTTTCCATCTCTCAGTAAACTTACAGTCCAACCAGGAAGCTAAGACATGAAAATTTAAATAATAGCAAAAAAGGGAAAACTTCAAAGAAATTATAGAAGTTAAGCTACCAAGTATCCTACTAATTATCTTTCCAAACAAAATAGCACACAGATATAACGTAGTCTCATTTTTCCTTTCCTTTAAAGAAAATGATGTAGGGAGAAATACAAACATGGTTATTTTACCTGTGGGGTCATTACTTTAATACAAGTTAAAATCAAAGCTCTTTGCTAAATTTCTGCCTCTTACGGTTTGTTGTATTCTCTCCTTATATATAATCTGCATCTTGAATTCATCTGTGCCAAGGCCAAGACTTTGGCCCCAGAATCTTCCCTTGTCTTCAAATCAAATTAGGTGGTATTTGTAAATAACTTTTTTCTGTCTCTATAAACTAATTGTGGTATTTTAGGGCCCATGGGAGCAGTTGGGCATGGTAAAGGCATACGAGTACTACTAAGAACCACATTTTGGGACCTGAAGATGACAGGGGTAGACATTATTTATGCTTCTGGGTCTTAGGCTTAAAGAAGAACAAACATTATGTGGGTCAAGCTGGGGCTAGGTTGGACCAGACCACTCTGGAGCTGGCAGGATTGGAGGAATCATGATAATTTATAGTATTGGGATACTAAGACACAGTGGCTGGATAAAAAGGACTTGCTGATGATTCTCTTGATATCATTAAATTTTCTCAACATCTGATTTATATCAGTGACAAAACTTGGGACAGGAATAAGCTAAGTTGCTCCTGTTACATAGTGTATGTGGAGGGGATGCACAGAAAGGCATAGGGATTAAATGGCTCAGCTCATGTTACATTGACACTGTTGGACTTAAAAGCCCATTCGTTTAATCACTGCCTTGCGTGTTCTCCCAGGGGAAATGGTATTAGCTGTAGATAATATTTATATAGTTCTTTGGGAAAGAGAAATAACATTTATTAATCACCTAAAATGTGTGAGACATCTTTTTATGTTTCACATATGCTATCTCATTTAATTCTTACCACTTTTTCTTTGTTCCTCAAAATAATGCTATTAGGAGGTATTATTATCTTTGTACTACAGGTAGGAAGAACGAGACTTCGAGAAGCTAAGGGCTTCTGTAAAGCACTAAGCTAACAAGCTCCATGAGGAAAGGGACCATGTCTGGGGGTTTTTGTTGATTATTTGCTATGTGTCTTTGTTTTTTATCATAGTAAACTCCAACTCAGCACAGTGCACAAAAGGCATGTTGGCATCAGTGCCAGTAGGTGTTCGCATTAATTTTAGCTCACTTCTTTCTCTGTGTTATTCAGAAAATGTGGTGGAGCTAGTCAGTGGCCATCGAATAGCCATATGCTCTTTACATTTTCCATTCTTCCTTCCTGTGAAGTTGGCTTCATGTGACTAGTTGTAGCCAATGGCTACTGAGTGGAAGGTATACATATCACTGCTGGTCATTTATGACCTGCTGTGCCTCTCCACCTGTGTCTTTCCTTCCTGTGGTGACCTTGGAAGGCAAGAGTTTCAGATGGCATAGCTATAAGATGGAGGTTGCTCACATCGCTGAGTCAACACTTAGAGAGCAGCTATACAGTAGAGCAATACAACCCACATATAAAGTGTAAATGTAAACTTTTACTGGATTCTCTCTCTGATATTTGGGGGTTGTTGGTTACTGTAACATAGTCTGTCCTATTCTTACTATCACAGACAAATATCTTTTGTTGATTTTTTAAAAATATCCTCTTCCTCCTAAGATACTTTACTTTTCTTTTATATATTGTTTCCTAGAAAAAGAATGGTATTCTTTTGGGAGGGGGGCACTTTGTCCACAAGTGTGATCAAGAACATCTTTCAGTTTTCTTATGTTCAATACACAGTGAGAATTTAATTAGTGTTAGGTTTAATGACTTTGTCAGAAACAAAGAATTCCACTATTGAATACATCTTAAAAATTGCTGTAAGCACTGTGATATTTGGGTACATTTGGTGAAATTTGATAAGAAACATAATATTTGGGATGAAAGCCTTTTCTTTATTTCATCATAACTGCTACTCAATTCAGGCAAAGCAGACAATTCTAATTATGGGCTGGGGCGCCTGGGTGGCTCAGTTGTTAAACGTCAGCCTTCGGCTCAGGTCATGATCCCAGAGTCCTGGGATCTAGCCCCGCATCAGGCTCCCTGCTCAGCGGGAAGCCTGCTTCTCCCTCCTCCACTCCCCCTGCTTATGTTCCCTCTCTCTCTGTCTCTCTCTCTGTGTCAAATAAATAAATAAAATCTTAAAAAAAAAAGAAATTTCTCTCTCTTCTGTCTTGTTGTTGGTGTATAGGAATGCCACTGATTTCTGTGCATTGATTTTATATCCTGCCACTTTACTAATTCCTGTATAAGTTCTAGCAGTTTTGGGCTGGAGTCTTTTGGGTTTTCCACATAAAGTATCATATCATCTGCAAAGAGTGAGAGTTTGACTTCTTTGCGGATTCGGATGCCTTTTATTTCTTTTTGTTGTCTGATTGCTGTGGCTAGGACTTCTAGGACTATGTTGAATAGCAGTGGTGATAGTGGATAGCCCTGCCGTGTTCCTGACCTTAGGGGGAAAGCTCTCAGTTCTTCCCCATTGAGAATGATATTCGCTGTGGGTTTTTCATAGATGGCTTTTATGATATTGAGGTATGTACACTCTATCCCTATACTCTGAAGAGTTTTGATCGAGAAAGGATGCTGTACTTTGTCAAATGCTTTTTCTGCATCTATTGAGAGGATCATATCGTTCTTGTTCTTTCTTTTATTAATGTATTGTATCACATTGATTGATTTGCAGATGTTGAACCAACCTTGCAGCCCAGGGATAAATCCCACTTGGTCACGGTGAATAATCCTTTTAATGTACAGTTGGATCCTATTGGCTAGTATATTGGTGAGAATTTTTGCATCCATGTTCATCAAGAATATTGGTCTGTAATTCTCCTTTTTGATGGGGTCTTTGTCTGGTTTTGGGATCAAGGTAATGGTGGCCTCATAAAACGAGTTTGGAAGTTTTCCTTCCATTTCTACTTTTTGGAACAGTTTCAGAAGAATAGGTATTAATTCTTCTTTAAATGTTTGGTAGAATTCCCCTGGGAAGCCATCTGGCCCTGGGCTTTTGTTTGTTGGGAGATTTTTGATGACTGCTTCAATTTCCTTAGTGGTTATAGGTCTGTTCAGGTTTTCTATTTCTTCCTGGTTCAGTTTTGGTAGTTTATACAGCTCACCATTGCTCAGCATCAGGGAAATCCAGATCAAAACCTCAATGAGATACCACCTCACACCAGTCAGAATGGCTAAAATTAACAAGTCAGGAAATGAGAGATGTTGGTGGGGATGCGGATAAAGGAGAACCCTCCTACACTGTTGGTGGGAATGCAAGCTGGTGCAACCACTCTGGAAAACAGTATGGAGGTTCCTCAAAAAGTTGAAAATAGGGCTACCATACAACCCAGCAATTGCACTACTGGGTATTTACCCCAAAGATACAAATGTAGTGATACGAAGGGGTACGTGTACCTGATGTTTATAGCAGCAATGTCCACAATAGCCAAACTATGGAAAGAGGCAAGATGTCCATTGACAGATGAATGGATAAAGAAGCTGTGGTATATATATACAATGGAATATTATGGAGCCATCAAAAGGAATGAAATCTTGCCATTTGCAACAACGTGGATGGAACTGGAGGGTATTATGCTGAGCGAAATAAGTCAATCAGAGAAAGACATGTATCCTATGATCTCACTGATGAGGAATTCTTAATCTCAGGAAACAAACTGAGGTTGCTGGAGTGGTGGGGGGTAGGAGGGATGGGGTGGCTGGGTGATAGACATTGGGGAGGGTATGTGCTATGGTGAGCGCTGTGAATTGTGTAAGACTGTTGAATCACAGACCTGTACCTCTGAAACAAATAATACATTATATGTTAAAAAAGAAAAGAAGAAGAAGAAGATAGCAGGAAGGGAAAAATGAAGGGGGGGAAATCGGAGGGGGAGACGACCATGAAAGACTATGGACTCTGAGAAACAAACTGAGAGTTCTAGAGGGGAGGGGGCTGGGGGGATGTGTTAGCCTGGTGATGGGTATTAAAGAGGGTACATACTGAATGGAACACTGCGTATTATATGCAAACAATGAATCATGGAACACTATATCAAAAACTAATGATGTAATGTATGGTGATTAACATAACATAATATAATTTAAAAAAGGAAAAAATTCTAATTATGGGCTCATAATCTTGGATTTTTAGCATTTAAAAATGTTCATTTGAACCTAATTATTGAATAGACAACCTAAAAGTTGCCACTTTTGTTTTTATTGACTCAAAGTTTACAGAGAAAACCTATTAGGAAGATTTTCTTTTACTTTTTGCACAGAGAACTAATACATCCAGCAGTTTTGAGGCAAAAAAATAAGATATTCATTGAGGCTGCCTTCAGTTGTTTGGGCACAGAGACCATCTGGCAATGATAGGAGATGGGGGCTCAACATGCCCTTTGTTAATAAAGTGCTTGCCAGTGGGAGGAATAATTCTTCCTTTAATTGTGTACCTATTTGAGAAGAGAGAGCAAATGAAGGGGCTGCCTTCTCAGATGAAAATGATGAATGACCTTGAAGACTCAGCACTAGTCATCTTAGGAAAGCTGGATTCTCATCAACTCTGCTCATTATGAGTCCAGTCTGAGTGTACACAAAGCACCTATTGACTTCAGTGGGAGTTCTAAGGCACAATCAGTCCTGAGGGAGGTGATGTTTTTAAATCGTGCTTCCTATCTCACTGAAAGGCTAGAAAATGAAGGCAGAAAACACAGACACCTCAATTATGAGCCTTAAAATAAGATTAAGCATACAATGTGGATTTCACATCAATATCAACAATTAACTGCAACCACTACTTGCAAATGGAAACTTGTGGTGCTTGGTGTTACTCAGTCACTGATACTGTGAAGGGGAGAGAAAAATGTAAAAGAATCTTCCCAGAAACAAATATTTAGTTTACAATTTATCTAAGAGTAGTATAAGTGAAGGAGAAATGCTAGAAATAATGGAGCCTAGATTTTATCGATTGGTATTAGTTTTTATGAGTTAATGATTTTATTTTTTAAACCAATAAGTACTGAACCAAACTTAATTTTGCTCAGTTCTATATCTGTTACAGCAGTTAACTAGCAGTTGTTTGATAAATCCATTTTATTATTTTTGAGGACATTGATGCCGATGAATGTAGGAGAGAGAAGACAGAAAGGAGCACTCTTGCATGGGCTCTCCTCTCAGAGATTTCATGGAATATGGATATTGTAACCTGATGACCTTCATAACATTTTACTAAAGTTATTAATCAGGATTATGGTTTTAATATCATCTAAACCATCAAGGAAAATTGCTATATTTATCAAAAGTCAGATGTTTCAAGATTGTGTCAATCCATCCCACTGAAGAGGCAAGTGGGAGATAACTGGAGTGGAATGAAGGTATTCCTGCCTGACACATTATTATTCATTTTTGATCAAATAATTTGAAATCTTAAGTGTTAGGAGTAAAGAGTGTTAGGAGTAAAAAGTCATATTTAAGAACTACTAGGTTAGAAGGGAAAAATGAAGGGGGGGTGGAATCGGAGGGGGAGACGAACCATGGGAGACTATGGACTGAGTCTGAGAAACAAACTGAGGGTTCTAGAGGGGAGGGGGGTGGGGGGATGGGTTAGCCTGGTGATGGGTATTAAGGAAGGCATGTATTGCATGGAGCCCCGGGTGTTATACCCAAACAATGAATCATGGAACACTACATCAAAAACAAATGAAGTACTATGGTGACTAACATAACATAATAAAATTAAATTTAAAAAAATAAATAAAAATAAAAACTACTAGGTTAATATTCCTACCTATCTTATGATCAGAACATACTTTAAGTTCTTTACTTTGGTCTCATAAAAACAAATTTTAAAATCAGCCTGGGCAGAGTCCAAAAACTCAAACTTAAAGTGATATATTGACAATTATAACAATATATCACTACTTATCACAGTGCGTTAGTAATTTTTAAAAAAGATTTTATGTATCTATTTGAGAGAGAAGGAGAGTGCACGTGTGCAGGCAATGAGGGGAAGAATGGGGAGAGGCAGAGGGGGAAGGGGAGAGGCAGAGGGGGAAGGAGAGAGAATCTTAAGCAGACTCTGGGCTGAGCGTAGAGCTGATGCAGGGCTCAATCTGACAACACTGAGATCGTGATCTGAGCCGAAACCAAGAGTTGGGTGCTTAACCAACTGAGCCACCCAAGCGCCCCAGTAATTTTTAATAAGGAGATTTTAGTGACATACAAACCTCATTAATCTTATTACCATGAGAGGTACGTTATAAGTGATCAACAGATACGTTTGAATAGGCTCTCACTGTGTGACAGTTAAGTACTGTACAAAGACCTGTTCTCCAGCAGGTTTCTGTTTTATTCTACTTTTTATCTCAAATCATCTTCCCTCACCTACCCGGAGTGACAGAATTTTTACATGAGTTGTGTGCACCTTCTAGTGCACTGCAGGTTTTTCATAACAGTTAAACAACAACTCTAATTACTATGCATAACTGAAGAGTAATTTTCCACAGTACAGGTGCAGTTACCTGAAATCTATTCTCCTACAAAGTACTTAACACTTTTGCCCATGGTAGTTTTGCAAGGAAATTAGGTATCTTTTAGTAATCTCTCTTTTTTTTTTTATTTAGAAGGAGAATTGGGCTTTACTTTC
This sequence comes from Phoca vitulina, assembly GCF_004348235.1. Lineage (NCBI taxonomy): Eukaryota > Metazoa > Chordata > Mammalia > Carnivora > Phocidae > Phoca > Phoca vitulina. The sequence continues at coordinate 6,998,328 of NW_022589710.1, read as the reverse complement.
TTCAGAACAGAAATGTTCTCAAATCAGTTTATTCCTATCAGCACAGTTTGCTCAGAGAAAGTTGATTCTATTGAGAAGGGTATGGGCTTTGTCCAGTTATTAGAATTGGCTAACAGTTAGTTCAGCAGTAATTATTAAACTTTATTTCTCCTGGACAGAAAATATTAATGCTCTTTACTAAGGATTTAAGTACTTCAATTTGATATATCATAAAGAAATTAGCTCTGTTAAAAACAAGATCCTATCAGTTTTGTACCTTTTGTAGCATTAAGTCAGATGTGTGTGTGGTGATGGAGTGGGTGGTGGGGGAGGGCAGTACAGGAAATGGAAAGTCTTCTCCACAAAGAAAGATTTTCTTTTCTTGACTTTTTGGAAGTCTGATATAAACAAAATAGTATTTTCTTTGGCATACTAATACATAGACTCCAACTTCATCAATTTCCTCAACCTTTAAAAAGTTTATGTGTGTAGTTCTGTATACACATTTAAAAATATGCTTTATTAGAGAATTTGCTCTGTTTCAGTTTAATAATTACTAATATAGCCTTTAGTTTCAGGTAATATGTAATCTGTTATGGGAACATTAATGAAGAGAAGGAAGAATAAAATAGGAATGTTGCTTTACAGCTTAAAGATGGCCAGAAATAGCTGCTTTGTGAAATGATGACCTCCCAAACTCTAAGCAAGTGATGGCTTCATCCTAAGGTACCTCTTATCTTCATGGGTGGGACTGAGAAAGTTAAATTCTATTCTGAAATTTCATGACATTCCAGTTTCTGTGCTTCATGTTAACTTTGACTTAATAATTATCCTAAAATTGTTGTTGTTGTTGTTGTTTCTTAAGGAGGCTTAATACACTTTCTAGGACAGTCTGAAAGTCTGTGTTTCTTGAAAACAAAATGGCCATGGCCAGAAAATGTTTGGCATTTTATGCTGTAACATGATGCATAGCACTTCCCCAACAGCACAAATTTAATGTGCCATAAGCGAGGGTTCTTGAATTCACACACACACACACACACACACACACACACGCACGCACACACACATACACAGAGTTATTAATAGTCTTGCAGGACTTTGCAGGGCAGATTCCATGCCTGAGTTTGCTGATTAATTTGTGTAATTCTTTTGCAAGTGTTACACACTAGGCTTCTTGGGTATACATTAATACAGTAGACTTAAAGTCACATATGCACAACAAAACAAATCATAAATAATGAGATACTAAAAACCAACTGTCACTGAGGTAGCAATTATTGGTGTCTCTTTTTCACTTCAGTGACTTTTTCCTTTTACCCTGAGACATGCAAACAGAACAAACAATTAGCGAAATAATTGATGATCAGTACCTTCAAAGTTTGTGGTGACCTGGTTTATGCTTTATAAGCTTAATAATGAGAACACCTCCTATTACTGATTAGTGTACTGCCTGGTGCTATTTGGTGGTGCTCGGGAGGTACATCTGTATCAGACAAAAGGTTTTTATCTGCCCTTTACAGTTAGTTGGTCCCTAATGAACTGAGCTTTTGTCCCTTGCTGTTTTTAGATTCCAATTAAACTTGTTTATAGAATAGACAAATAATTAAAGATGTACTGTTTTCCACGACTTAATATCATCTTCCAATAGGGTTGTGTTGAAGTTGGTGGCAATTAACATATATAGTAATGTTTTTAATCATTTATGTATTAAAACACATGCAAAATGTGCCCATGTTTTCTTAGGCTTCTTTGTGCTTGTAACCCATTCTCTTAACTTGCTTTGGGTATGCTAATTACCCTCTGTCAAGCTGGGGTAATTCATCTTTTCCAAGAAAAAAAATTCAGTTTTCATTTTTATGCTTGAGAAAGTCAAAGAATGGCAATTTATTCTGGAGCTTTCAGAACCAGAGAAGAATGCTTTAAGGTTATGACAAACTGATTTTATGTTGTGCACAGCAAGAAGTATTAAACAGATAAATAGCATGTCATGTTAGAAATTTTACTTTAAAGTAGAATTTCTTACCTCTTTTGTTGAAGTTTCTATCAACCTCCATTCCATATTAGGTCTTTATGCAAAATACCAGTATAAAGTAGTTCTTGACCACAAAAACATGGAGAATGACATAGCAAACCTTTTGGTAGCCATGCCTTCCCCAATAAATTAAAATTCCCACAATCCCTAGAGACAGTGGAATTGTTAGTTCTTTTATAATCTATAGAGGAATACTTAAAATGATAATCTCAAGGTCCCATTTTCACAGTTTTTAAACAAAGATTTTAAATATGGTCATGCCTTACCAGTGAGATGGGCAACTCTTTAAAGTGACTGCCTCTAGGATTTCCAAGAAATGTGTGACATTAGCTAGCACTCTCATATCCCAAACACTATTCCTTCCACATGGCAAGCCCTCAGTAAATGTCTGTTAATGAGTTCATTTCTCCGGCTCCATCCATTTAGTTTATTTCTTTTTGAGTGAAGTATTAGTGAAAAAGCTATGCCCTGGAATTCTAAGGGGCTTGTATGAACAGGGAGACTACTGGGAGGTATTATTTGGATAGCTGAACTTGTTTCCCTGAAACATCCGGAGTGTATCTTGCACAGATACTGCAATGGAAAGGTAAATTTATATAACCTGACACCTTTTGAAAGTTATGCTGTATTTGTGGTCTTTAACTTATTAGGACAACAAGTAAAATTTTTAAAAAATGGTCTTTATTCTCTAGGCCCGAGGGAAAGATGGAAACATAATTCTAGTTGTATTCTAATTCCTTTCCCTCTTTGTTCTGGAACATTATAATACTCTGACATTTTATATGGCTGCATTTTAGGTGGCTAGGAATTCTTCAGACACTAAAACCTACTACCCACTATGTAATATAAATAGCTTGGATGATACTTAAGAATGTATATTTCCAGCCATGTTTTGAATCTTTGAGGTTAGTGCTAAGTAGGCATTAATCAGCTCTTTCTATTCCTTCAGCAAAACATGCTGACAGATGACCATGGCACATGGTGTGAGTGTAGGCTACTTGCTAGGGATCCCACACATTTTGCTCCTACAAGATGAGTTGCATGCTTACCAAGAGTTAGTTGTTTGTGTTTTCAAGCCCATGTATTTATATTTGTTATATTAACCACATAAAATTAATTATGATCTTAACAACATTTTATATCCATGAAATACAAGTGCATAAAAGAAAGTTACATTTCTGTGACAACTAAATTGAATGCTTTGGAAAAACATGTTAAAATTAAGTTACTAAAAAAAAGTGTTGTAGAATTAGATTTGGGTGAGACAAAGAAATACATAAAAATTGATGTGGACACCACGCTCAGATTGTTGTATAAGTTCTACTGGTTGAAGAAACCCCAACTAGAACTCCTAGAAAATGCATTATGGATGTGGTTTATGCAAGAAAGATGAAAGGAAATGCCAATCAGCAGACAGACCCACACTCAACGAAAAGGTCCACACAGAAATGAAAATTTCTTGGTTCTTCATAAAAACATTGGTGAAATAATATGCAGTCATATACTTTAATTTAAAATGCTTAGGACAGGGGCGCCTGGCTCAGTCAGTTAAGCATCTACCTTCGGCTCAGGTCATGATCCCAGGGTCCTGGGATAGAGTCCCACATCGGGCTCCTCGCTCAGCAGGGAGCCTGCTTCTCCCTCTCCCTCTGTCTGTCACTCTGCCTGCTTGTGCTCTCTCTCTCTGTCAAATAAATAAATAAAATCTTTAAAAAAATAAAATAAAATGCTTAGGACATATATTCTTTTAACTATCTCTCACATTAACTTCCTTTGTTGGTTAATTTGGCAACTATTATTTCCATTTGCTTTGATAAGAGAGCATCTTTTGCAGCAGATAGGTGGGATTTCCCTATAACCAAGAACTTTGGGTAATTCATTAACTAAACACCTTTGGTTGGGAGCCCAGACCCACACTCATTTTCTTGAATTTTGCTCTAACGTCTATGATGATATTAGAGTGAAATAACTCTAGAGTATGAAAAAATGTCATTGTCCCGATTTAAAGCATGATGGGGAACTAAATTATGGCTAAGCCAAATGACTCATTCAGGATCAGATCCTTTATAAAGTGGAGTGTCTAGATAATCTCCTACTAGTTTACACTTCAAAACATGAATCCTGTACATTTATTTCTGGAAATATAATTTCTTCAAACACTAGCTGTTCTCATTTGCTGAATAGTAGGCTATCTGGATTTTGGCAGCACGCTTCAGGATTTCTCCCATTTATATGCATATCTAGTGCAGAGTATGTAAGTGAGAACTAAGCCCTGGGTAACTGACACATTAGCATGTGTGAAAATAGCTCAATTAACACAGGTAGAATGTGAGAATGTCCATTAATTCCTCAGGAAACAATGGCTCATAGTGCTAGGACCAATGCAGGGTCTTGCAGATGGTGTCAAACCAACTGTGTTTGCAAAGACACAATGCAGCATCTGGAGGGCTGGCAAAATCCAACAACTTCAGAGACAGCAAGTCAGATTTGATCAGAGAGACCAACACTTGACCACATGAGTGTCTCAGCTTCCTGGGATAAGTTCCAAAATCCATCCATCTCATCCAGCGTGACAGTCGAAAAAGTCACACTTCACATCTCTGCATCAAGCCATGTCTCTGACTGTCACACAACTTGGCCTGCCTGACAGAATAAATTTATGGCATCTTCCAATGGCTTCCTCACCTTTTTTTAAATACATAACCTTTTCTTCCCCTTAAGTAAAATAATATGCATAATAGACACACTGAGCTACAAATGCAATTTTCTGTGGACAAAGAGATCAAGGATTTTAATAATTTAATTGATTTTAGAAAATGCTCCTTCCCCCACCAATTGTCCCCTAGTGGAAATCAGGGCACCAGACAATATAACTACCTGAACATCTGGGTATCAGAGAAGGGGCTGCTGAGTCTGACTTTCTGAGTGTGAATAGCACTGTCTATTTCTGGGCATCAGAGAAGGGGCTCTTGAGTCTGACTTTCTGAGTGTGAATAGCATTGTCTCTTACTAGCTGTGTGCCCTTGGGCAAGACACTCAACATTCCTGGGCTTCGTTTTATATATTTTTTTAATTGGGGGGATATAGCTTCAAGAAGTCGGCTCAGGCATTCTACTTCTTGGACAAGATTTTGTCAACCATACCAGGACAGTTATTTTCAAAACTCATAAGGGAGTTCATTTTTTTCCTGTGATAGCAAAATGGTATAATATAGTGTTCATTTATTAATTCAATAGATACTTACTGGCCACCTTCTTTAATCAGAACACTATATGAGTGACTCCCTCATTACAAAGGTGCAGGCCTCACATAGGGTGTTCAATTAAGACTTTATGAATAAATAACTTAATTGTATTCATAAAAGTGCTAAGATATTTTATTGCCTTCTAGCAAATACTGTAATCATTATGTGTCGTGAGTAGGGCAGATAAATGCTAGAGGAATTTTGAAGAGGAATCAGCCATTTTTTACTTTTGTGGCCAAGGAAGACCTTATTAAACACATGGAATTTGAGCAAGGCCTTAAAGAGAAAATGACCAGGCACTGCCCTAAGTGATTTAATTACATCAGAAACTAAACCTAGATCACTGAGAGGATAGGTAATGTTCCTATTTCCATTGTACATTAGTGGTAGCCATGCTCAGAGAGGTTGTGTCCCTAACTTCAGTTGCCTAATATCACAGTGGCAGAAATTGTCAGAGGTGGCCCTGAAATCCAAGTTAGTGAGATTTCAAAGCCTTTTTCAATCTTACCACACTTAGTGCCAACTATGTTTTAAGTTCTAAATGCAAACTGAGATAAACAGAACTCCTAATGTAAGTTTATATCTGTATCAATAAAACAATGCAGGAGACCCAAGTTTCACATAGACAGACATAAACACATTTTGAAATAAGCATATTTAATATAAGCCTGTTTGATATCATCAGAGATCCATTGGTATAATTGTGAATTAGGATACTATAAACTCTTTTGCAGTCAACTCTTAATTGTTTGTTTGAGTTAATCACTTCACTGTGTTATAGTCAATGGTCCAGTTTAAGGAAAGAACTTTTATTCATCATTTATGAGACAAGTTAACTTTGTGATTAAGAATGGGAACTCTGGAGCTATACTGCCCTGGTTTGAATCCTGTCCCTGTCACTTACTAAGTACATGAGCCTCAGCATTCTCATCTGAAAGGAAGGAATAATAATAATAATACTGTATTCATCATCCTTTGCTGTATAACAAATTACCACAGAAGTGAGTCAGGAATCCAGGTATGGCTTAGCTGGGTACCTCTGCTTCAAGGTCTCTCTTAAGGCTGTATTTAGAATGTCAGCAAGGGCTGTGGTCTCACTTGAAGGCTTGACTGGGTGATGATCTACTTCCACGCTCACTTGATTCTTAGCAGGATTCAGTTCTTCGTGGACTATCAGACTGAGGTCCTCAGGTTCACTCTGGCTGTTGGCCAGCAGCTTCTCAAATTTCCCTGCCATGTGAGCCTTTTTGTGACACAGCTCCTGGTATGGCAACTGGCTTCCCTCAAGCAAATGAACAAAGAGGGAGCCCAAGATGGAAGCCAGAGTTTTTTCTGTAACCTAACCTCAGAAGTGACATCCCATCACTTTGGCCATATGTATTCATTAGAAACAAGTTGCTATGTCCAGCTCATATTCAAAAAGAGTTGATTACAGACGGGTATGAACATTAGGAGTCCAGGATCATCGCAGGCCATCTTAAAGGCTACCTACCACACCTACCTAGCAGGTTCGTTGCATGGGTTGAGTTAATATATGTAGAAGATCTTAGAACAATGCCTGGAACAGAATTAAGAGATATATGTGTTGACTATGACTTACTATATTCAAATAACTGGGATGTTTAATAAATAAGACTCAGTTTCTACTTTTAAGAATATGTTAACCTAAAATAGTAATATGGCAGAAAAAGAAAGGTACCATAATGGAGGCAAAAATAAAGAACTGTGTATATTGAAATGAGGGATTGATCACAAGGAGAGGTAAAAGATTAGCAAAGTCTTGATTAATGAAGCAATATTTGCTCTAAACCCCAGAATATGAGTAAAATTCTGATGGGGCTAGGGGAGGGGAGGCTTTAGGGACTGAGGTGAATAGGGAGCTGTTAAAGGCAGCAAAGCAAGGTAGTTAAGGTTGTCCAGGGTAGCTGGGCATTATCCAAGATACCATGGGTAATCCAGGTTAACTGGGGCATCCAAAATGCAGCACTAAACTGAGAATTAGGGTGAAAAGAAGGATTTACACTTGGTTATTGAGAATATTGAAAGAAAGATATATTTGGACTTAATTCAGTCAGTAGTGGGAAGAGGAGGAATGCATGAAGCTGAACTTCAGAAAGTTTTTTCTTGCAGCTGGAGATAAGAATGGATTAGGGCAAGGAAATCCTGGAGGAGAGCCCAGTTAGGTCATTATTATAACAGTTAAGGTGATTAGGGATGAAGATCTGTCCGACTAGAGCAGTAAGGAAGTGGATGAATAGAAGAGAGGAACAGACTCAGTTAATGGTTTTGTTATCTCTAAAGTATGGGATTTCGGTTGACTGGATTTGAGGACAGACCTAGGGACAAATCCTGGCTTCAACAACTGCTAGCTGTATCACCTTGGGCAAAGTGTTATAAACTCTTTGAACCAAGTTTCTTTGTGACAAGAGGATTAAATGAGCTAATGTATATGAATATATATAAAGGACTCAACGGAGTGTCTAGCATGATAAATGTTCAATAAATACTAGTTTTCTCACTCTAAAAAGATTATTATTTATAAAAGAACTGTAAATACAATTATGTCATTTTATAATTAGTCCCACTTGAAAGGGTCTAAGCTTTAACTGTTTATATACATATATATACAGATATATATAATATTATAAATAGCAACAATAATTAGCTTTTGTTAAATTATTTAATTTATGCCCAACATTGTGCTGAGCACTATATATGCAAGATATCATTTAGTCCTGCCGTCTGCCATATGAGATACATGTTTTCATCACCTGCATTTTACAGTTGAGAATACTGAAGCTTAGAGAAACTTCTTTTTTTTAAAGATTTATTTATTTGAGAGAGAGAGAGCACACGTGAGCTTGGGGAGGGGCAGAGGGAGAGAGAGAGAATCTCAAGCAGATTCTCAGCTGAGTGAGGAGCCCATCTTGGGGCTCGATTTCACGACTCTGAGATCATGACCTGAGACAAAATCAAGTGTCGGTTGCTCAATCGACTGAGCCACCAGGCTCCCTGAGAAACTTTCTTAAAGCCCAAAAGCTGATGAATGACAGAGCCTGTGTTTGAACAGGTTTTTGCTGGTTCCAAAGCCTTGCTCTTAGTTTATTGAGCTGCCTTTCTAAAATATAAGTGAGTCGGCATAAGTATTTCTCTTTCCATATATGTCTCACCTGGTATACCATTTGTATAGTGGGAGTTGCTAAATCAATACATGCTTGTTGATAAAGACCCATCACTCATGTTCCAATTGAGATGATGTGGCTGCCATTTTTCTGGCTTCAGACTCTCCTGGCACTTCACCTCCTGAGTGATGAATGTGGTTTTACTCCTTACTGTTTTGGCACTGCTCAAGTGCTTTAAAATGTTCCCTTCCTGACTTCGAGAGGTGATTTACCAAAACGTCAGTCAGAATTAATTTGAATGATATTCATTGCAGTTCCCCAAGGGCTGGAGTTACTGGCATGTTGTTTTTGGATGTCATATTTTGATGGGAGATAACATTTTAACTGGAGTGGGAAGGGCACAATTTTGGATGAGTCAAGCAGTAAGTCACTAGGGACTATATTCATAACTATATTACGGTTCTGCTTTACAGGAATTGTCTAATCACAGTGATTCCAAGCCGTTTAAAAGTCCCAGCACCCTATCTTTTATTTCATTTTGCAAAAATCCATCTCAAATTATTCTATACCATGTTTTTCTTGAAGAGATTTCAAAATGAGTTTGCTTTGATGATTTTAATAAGCCAAAACCAGTAGGATAATTAGGGCCATTCCAGGAGACTGTAGGCTGTAATACCAGAATTTGGAATTGTTGATTCCATAATTCCAGATCTCAGCTCTGCTTATTCAAATAAACTTGGGAAATCTGAAGTTCTTTCTTCTCCTCCCCCTCCTCCTCCTCTTCTTCCTTCTCCTCCTCTTCCTCCTTCTTCTTTTTTGGAAGAGATTCTTTCTTTTTAAACTTTATTGAGGGGCACCTGTGTGGCTCAAGTGGTTAAGTGTCCGACTCTTGATTTCAGCGCAGGTCATGATCTCAGGGTCATGAGATAGAGCCCTGCATGGTGCTCCACACTGAGCGTGGAGCCTGCTTAAGTTTCTCTCCCTAACCCCCCCACTCTCACTCTTTCTCTAAAAAAAATTAATGAAAAACTAAACTTTACTGAGATATTTTTGACATATAGAAATAATATATATTTAAGGTATACAGCTTATTATAGGAAAATATATATAATATTGAAAAGATCACCACAATCAAGCTAAATAACTTATCCATCACCTCTATATAGTTACTCTTGTGTGTGTGTGTGTGTTGAGAAGATCTGACTTAAAATCTATTTTCTTAGAAAAGTTCAAGTATACAATACAGTGTTGTTAATTATCACCACCATGCTGTACTTTAGATGTCCAGAACTTATTCATCCCATATAACTGAACCTTTGCACCCTTTGACCAACATCTTCCCATTTCTCTCACTGCCCCTAGCCTCTGGCAACTGCCATTCTCTCTCTGATTTTATGAGCTTGACTTTTTTTAGATCCCACATATAAGTGAGATTATGCGGTATTTTTCTTTCTGTGTCTGGCTTAATCACATAGCATAATGTACTCCAGGGTAATCCATGTTATTGCAAATGGTAGGATTTCCTTTGAAGAGATTATTTCTAAGTACAAAAGCACGATAACAATGTTTGCTATCTTTTGGGATCAGTGAGAGCAGAGTCTCAGACTCATATAAACCTGGAGTTGCAGAGATTTTAGAAATCATCTAATTCATGCCTTGTCTTTTAGGAACAAGAAAATTAAGATTCAGGGTAGTGAGCTAATTCATCCAAGGTCACACAATTGCTTAGTGATGGTACTAGAAATGAAATTTAGGACTCTTGGCACCTAATCCAAATTAAAGTTAAATTGACTTAGCAAGTGCTTAGGTCTTCAAAGGTGCCTTGTCTAGGTGTTCAATAAAAATGATGAAGTAGTTTAACCATAATCCTTGAGAATACATTACTGTTTGTTACTGAAGATAACATCTGCCTCTCTACATATCATCTTCTGAATTATTGCTAACTGGCTAGCAACTTCATTTTGACTTTAGCACACAGTATTGCCCATATTTGTTTCCTTACCACGTTTTAGAAATACACTGGTTAAGAGATGATTCTATCAAACCAAATGATTTTCCTGAAGTATATTTGAAACAAGATCTTCTAATACCAGCATTGGACAGTATAAATTAAGCACCTATCTATACCCAATATAGTTTAGGCATTGAATAGACTAAGACAAACAGATACATTCTGATTTTTCTACCTCTGTGGTGTGACTGTTGAAGGGAATGGTGTTAATGGAATGTTATCCAATAAATTTAATTAAATAAATAACGTGTTAAGATACATGTATCAAAAGGGTTGCATTGCAAAGAGGTTAACAAAGTTGGGTCAAGTCAATTGTTTAGATCAGTGGTTCCCAGATTTTTGAATTTCAAAGACTAGAGAAATTTCTCTCCAAAATTTTGAAAAACAAATATGATAAAGCTCTGCTTGTAAACAAATTTTGATAGCCAAGTTATTTTGACAGATAATGAAAAAATGTTTAAAGAAACTTTATCTACTATTGCTATTATTATATAAGAAACAGGATATTTTAATATTTAAAAAGTTTAAGAACATAATTTCAGAATAAAGGATAAGCCTTCCCAAGAAAAGGTAGTTTCATTTGACACCTTTCTACCAGTAGGGGTGTATGGTATGTGTGTGTGTGCATGTGTCCGTACACCTTATGTTTCTCACTTTCTACAGGTGGTACAAACTTTGTAACAGCAGTGGTCCAAGGACTAGTATTGAGGAACAATTAATTTTTTGTTGTGTAGAACTAGTAGATAATTGTTTACTGTCCTAAAGCTAGAAAGGATTATAGGAAAAGGAGAAATTGCAGGAATGTTTTAAAAACTAAGATACCAGAGGGGCGCCTGGGTGGCTCAGTCAGTTAAGTGTCTGCCTTCAGCTCAGATCATGATCCCAGGGTCCTGGGATTGAGCCCCACATCGGGCTCTCTGCTCGGTGGGGAGTCTGCATCTCCCACTGCCTCTGCCTCCCACTCTGCCTGCTTATGCTCTCTCTCTCTGTCAAATAAATAAATAAAATCTTAAACACACACACACACACACACACACACACACAGACACTAAGATACCAAAGGTGAGAGCCAGGTACGTTTTCAAGTATAGGTATAGCCTGGAGGAAGTCTCAGCCATAGAAATGTAATTATTCAATGAACAAAGCATTTGGTACATATAGGAATAGAGGAAAAAATAGAATCTGCATAGGGAATGAGATGGAAAAGAAAAGGTTGAGGAAAACCTTTGAGCCATTTAATTAATTTAAATTTGTGGAAGTTTATTACTTTTCCTCTACTTTTTTTTTTAATCATGGTCAGATTAATAATGAAGAGCAATGATTGAAGAAAAGGGAAAAGCACTGATAGAATGGCTGTTCTGAATAAGTAACTGGAAGTATTTCCCTTTGAAAATGCCCTACCTGAAATGAACACATACCTGTCAAGCTTCCAGGTAAACCCACTAACTCTCTTTTTTTGTAGTTTGTCCTTTAAAAACACACCTTTCCTGCTAAGGAAATGTTATTTAAAAATCCATAATATAGAAAATAGCAACCAGTCATTGCAAGCTAATCCTGAAACACCTTGCCTAAGAACAGCAAGGCCAGGCTATGCCAGGAGCAGATAGTCTCCCTGTAAGCCAGGAAAATTATTTCCAAATTGCCTTCCCTCCAAGATGTGGCTGTTGGGGTGAGAGTTTTTCTTCTCTTCAGGTGGCTCATAGCTGCTCTGATTTAGAGGATGACACTTGGAAAATCACTATTGGAGATTGAGTCTCTTCTCACTTAGTGGTCATTACTTTCTTCAGCAATATTATGGAACACCTGTGTTAACCTGTGATTGGAATCCCAAAGTAGAATTTGGGAATCCATTTTCTTTCCAAAAACAATGTTTTAAATGATACAATGAGAGGGGCGCCTGGGTGGCCCAGTCGGTTAAGTGTCTGCCTTTGGCTCAGGTCATGATCCCAGCATCCTGGGACTAAGCCCCGCGTCGGGCTCTGTGCTCAGCAGGGAGCCTGCTTCTCCCTCTCCCTCTCCCTCTCCCTGCCTGCCTGCCTGCCTACTTGTGATCTCTCTCTCCCTCTCTCTGTTAAATAAATGAATAAAATCTTTAAAAAAAATGATACAGTGAGTTACACAATGATATGAGTTACATACTAGGATGGAATAGAAAGGATCATCTAACTCCTTGTGTAACCTCAGTGCCAGGCCTAATTATTTATTGAGCACCTACCAGGTGCCAGTTACAATTCTGGATCAATAATGGGCCTTCCCCTACTGTATTTTAACTCTGTGACTGTGACTTGGGATTATCTGTTCTAATGGGCTATGGCCTGTTTTATACATTCTCCATTAAGATTCCTCTAAGTAGCCCCATTTGTACTCTTATTGTAAATTAGTATGACCAATTGTCATATTTCTCTGTTTATGAAATAGTAATTACTAATAAAAGCAAATACTCTATAGACCCAGGTCAGATTGCATGAGATTCCATATTCAACAGAATTTCACTGTTCTTTTGGAAAATATTACCTCTTTTTCTATTTCAAATAATGAAACTAGGGATTTATATTATACCTCAAAACACAATTCAAAGAATAATATAATGCAGATGCCTTAATTAATGAATGAAAAGAAGAAATGGTTGCCTGGATCAAATATTTCCTTTCTTTTCATCAGGAGATCTTCTGTAGCCGGATTGATGCTTGCTCTCAAGAGATCACCGGTTGGGGCAGTTGGGAAGCATTTGAAGAAATACAAAGCTAGACAGAAGGGTACACTCTTCTGTTAAAGAAAGCACCTTTACCTTTCTCTCTATTCATACCTTGTTTTTTATTTTAAAGAGATATTTTCTTGATCTTAAAAATGGTGTAATTTATAACAGGTAAGGGAGGCAGTGAGGGAGATGGGACAAAGTGTTGAGAGGTTACATGTGAAGTATGGAGTGTGACCAGTAAAGTGCCTTTCTTTGTACATAATGGATGTTAAGTGTCCATACTCTGAACCATACTTTCTGGGTTTGAATCCTAACTCTACTGCTTCCCAGTTGTGTGCCCATAAGCAAATTGCTAAACTCCTCCAAGCTTCAGATCCCTCAAAATGGAGATAATAACAGCACCCCCTTGAAAGGTTCTTAGGAGGATCAAGTGAGTTAATGTATCTAAAGCACTTAGAATGAGACCGGGTACAGCAAATGTTTGTTATTATGGAGCAGTGTTCTCCAAAGTAGAGCATGTACTCCTCAGAGATCAATAATCTAAACACCTATTTTGCTTGTTTTTTATCTTAGCCTGTTAAGTTTCCTACTTTGTGTATATTTTCTAGCATACATAGTGTTATGAATATATAGTATATTATAGGATATAGTATATAGTATAGTATTTCATAGATACTACATATACCATGTATTGGAGGTATATAAATTTTTTGTTAAAATTACAAAGGTTTGGAGACCACTGATATGGTAGTCTCCTAATTTTGTTTTAAAATCTAATTTTATTTGATTATTTGTTTTTTGGGTGTTGAGTTTGAGAAGTTCTTTATAGATCTTGGATACCAGCCCTTTATCTCTAGTGTCATTTGCAAATATCTTCTCCCATTCTGCGGGTTGCCTCCTTGTTTTGTTGACTGTTTCCTTTGATGTGCAGAAGCTTTTTATCTTGATGAAGTCCCAAAAGTTCATTTTTGCTTTTGTTTCACTAGCTTTTGGAGATGTATCTTGAAAGAAGTTGCTGTGGCCAATGTCAAAGAGGTTACTGCCTATGTTCTCCTCTAGGATTTTGATGGATTCCTGTCTCACATTGAGGTCTTTCATCCATTTTGAGTTTATCTTTGTGTGTGGTGTTAGAGAATGGTCGAGTTTCATTCTTCTGCACGTGGCTGTCCAATTTTCCCAGCACCATTTATTGAAGAGACTTTTTCCATTGCATATTTTTTCCTGCTTTGTCGAAGATTATTTGACCATAGAGTTGAGGGTCCATATCTGGGCTCTCTATTCTGTTCCATTGGCCTGTATGTCTGTTTTTGTGCCAGTACCATGCTGTCTTGGTGATCACAGCTTTGTAATATAGCTTGAAATCAGGCGACGTGATGCCCCAGCTTTGTTTTTCTTTTTCAACATTTCCTTGGCGATTCAGGGTCTTTTCTGATTCCATACAAATTTAAGGATTGTTTGTTCCAGCACTTTGAAAAATGTCATTGGAATTTTGATCAGGATGGCATTGAAGGTATAGATTGCTCTGGGTAGTGTAGACATTTTAACTATTTATTCTTCCAATCCATGAGCATGGAATGTTTTTCCATCTTTTTGTGTCTTCTTCAATTTCTTTCATGAGTGTTCTGTAGTTCCTAGAGTATAGATCCTTTATCTCTTTGGTTAGGTTTATTCCGAGGTATCTCATGGTTTTTGGTGCTATTGTAAATGGAATCGTTTCTCTAATTTCTCTTTCTACAGTTGCATTGTTAGTGTATAAGAAAGCAACTGATTTCTGTGCATTGATTTTGTATCCTGCCACATTACTGAATTGCTGTATGAGATCTAGTAATTTGGGGGTGGAGTCTTTTGGGTTTTCCACATAAGGTATCATGTCATCTGCGAAAAGATAGAGTTTGACTTCTTCTTTGCCAATTTGAATACCTTTTATTTCTTTTTGTTTTCTGATTGCTGTTGCCAGGACTTCTAGTATTATGTTGAACAGTAGTGGTGAGAGTGAGCATCCTTGACGTGTTCCTGATCTTAAGGGAAAGGCTCTCAGCTTTTCCCCATTGAGGATGATATTCGCTTGTGGGTTTTTCTTAGATGGATTTTATGAATTTAAGGAATGTTCCCTCTATCCCTATACTCTGAAGAGTTTTAATCAGGAAAGGATGCTGTATTTTGTCAAATGCTTTTTCTGCATCAATTGAGAGGACCATATGGTTCTTCTCTCTCCTCTTACTAATGTGTTCTATCACACTGATTGATTTGCGAATGTTGAACTGCCCTTGCATCCTGGGGATAAATCCCACTTGGTCATGGTGGATGATCCTTTTAATGTATTGTTGGATCCTATTAGCTAGGATTTTGTTGAGGATTTTGGAATCCATATTCATCAGGGCAGAAGACATGAACAGACACTTCTCTGAAAAAGACATATAAATGGCTAACAGACACATGAAAAAATGTTCATCATCATTAGCCATCAGGGAAATTCAAATCAAAACCACATTGAGATACCACCTTACACCAGTTAGAATGGCCAAAATGGACAGGGAAAGAAACAACAAATGTTGGAGAGGTTGTGGAGAAAGGGGAACCCTCTTACACTGTTGGTGGGAATGCAAGTTGGTACAACCACTCTGGAAAACAGTGTGGAGGTTCCTCAAAAAATTAAAAATAGAGCTACCCTATGACCCAGCAATTGCACTCCTGGGTATTTACCCCAAAGACACAGATGTAGTGAAAAGAAGGGCCATATGCACCCCAATGTTCAAAGCAGCAATGTCCGCAATAGCCAAACTGTGGAAAGAGCTGAGATGCCCTTCAACAGATGAATGGATAAAGAAGATGTGGTCCATATATACAATGGAATATTCCTCAGCCATCAGAAAGGATGAATACCCAACTTTTACATCAACATGGATGGGACTGGAGGAGATTATGCTAAGTGAAATAAGTTAAGCATAGAAAGTCAATTATCCTATGGTTTCACTTATTTGTGGAACATAAGGAATAGCATGGAGGACATTAGGAGAAGGAAGGGAAAAATGAAGGGAGGGGGATCGGAGGGAGAGATGAACCATGAGAGACTATGGACTCTGAGAAACAAACTGAGGGTTTTAGAGGGGATGGGGATGGGGGGATGGCTTAGCCCATTGGTGGGTATTAAGGAGGGTACGTACTGCATGGAGCACTGGGTGTTATACGAAAACAGTGAATCACCACATCAAAAACTAATGGATCACCACATCAAAAACTAATGATGTATTGTATGGTGACTAACATAACATAATAAAATTAAATTAAAAAAAAGTAAAAAGAAAAAAAAATAAAATCTAATTTTAGGGGTGCCTGGGTGGCTCAGTCAGCTAAGCACCTGACTCTTGATTTCAGCTCGGTCGTGCTCTCAGGGTCATGGGATTGAGCCCTGCATGATCAGGCTCCTTGCTCAGCGTGGAGTCTGCTTGTCCCTCTCTTTCTGCTCCTCCCCCTGATTGTGCTCTCTCTCACACTCTCAAATAAATAAATAAATAAATAAAATCTTTAAAAATCTAATTTTAGTTCTCTTTAGGAAGAATCCTTATACAGAGAAAGTTCTATTTTGTCTTGAGGTTATGGTCAAACCCATTAGAATAGCAATATATTGCTTTTAAGACTAATTAATACCACCGAATTTACTCGAAGTTTCCCTCTTCTTCTTTTAAATCATTTCCTCAGAATGTCTTCCAGTAGGGCATAATTCTTTAATTTTTATAAACATTCAAATAATTTATATTGGTACATTTCTTGAAGACTAGGAACGATTTTGGGTGTATAGATTTAGAAAGACCTCATTTGGGTATTTGTAAACTACTCTTAACTCCTTTCTGTCTCCTCTGTATTTAGGTTTTCTTTTGTGCATCGATATATTAATTCCCCAAATTTATCTCCTGAAAATCTAAGGACAGGAGTATAAAAGAATCATTAGCTAGGTGAATGTTTCCCTTTTAAAGTTGGGTATTTTAAAATCTTCAAAACGTATGTACCTTTATAGCCGCAAACATTTTGTTACAACTGTAGAACAAACCTGTGGCATCAAATTTAGATTGAAAATTAGCAGGAAGCTTTTTGAAAACACCACTGCAGCCACAGAACAAATACACAAAATAATTATTACCATCAAAAAGTTCTAGAGAGGCTTGCTTCCACAAGATGTCATTATATAAATGATCTTTGGAGGGCCTCAGAGCTCATGATAAAACTACCAAATTGCTTATTAGGAGGCAAACAACAGCTCTGCTGAGATAAGTGTAACAGGCTTAGAAAAGCACATCTATGGCACAGTCCGCCTACACAAACTCCGCTCCTACAGGAACACAGAAAACACTTTGGAATTCATTAGCATGCAGTATTTACTCAAAAGCTGCAAAAACATTGTGTTTGCATAATTTTATCAATTGTCAATAGCAGTGCTTGCCAACATTCATATCTTTATTGAGATGCAAAATTAAGAGCAGGAAGAAAGTTTGTATCAATATTAATACTGAACTCACTTGAAAAGATGACATTTATTAATAATGCATCTGGCTCAACATTCACAGTGGTATTTAAAGGCTAAACACAGTCCTGGTGCAGGAAACATTTTTTAGCAGATCTTGTTCGTCAGCCACCTTAGAGTTTTGAAATATATAAACCATTTTTTTCCATTCTACAAATGGTTACTTCCCAAAAATTCTATTGAAATGTAGGATGGGCTGGATGTAGTTAGAACAAGAGCAGTAATAAGACAAAGATTACAATGCATTAAACATTTTATGGAGAATTGTGTTGGTGCAAAGCATATTAGTTTTTAAAACTCTATGTTTGGGGAACAGCTGGTGTGGGCTGAACATGGAAACAACTGTTGTAAAACAAATGTTAAGGAATTGCTGTAAACAAGACTCCATTTATTTACAGTATGTTTCAATTCTTTCTTTCCTCTCTCTATCTCTCACTCCTCCATCTATATCCTTCCTGGCCAATAGAACCAGGGGGATGAAAGATTCCAGTATGTAGGTAGGTGTGTGTGTGTGATGGGAATGTTGTTATATAGACATATGCACACACACATACACACATGCATATATAATATAAAATATGTCAGTGTATTTATGTATGTATATTCTGCTTTGTTGAGTTGATCTTTTGTGCTCAGAAACTGTAAAGATGTAAAAGTGATATTGTGGCCATGATGTAGGTTGTAAAAAAAAACAAATTTCATTCACTACTTTACCCATAGTCTTCATGACCAACCATCCCTTTGTTTTTTTTCTGAACTTCAACTTCAGTGCATTGTGGACACATAGCCACAAAGACCTTATATTGCTCAAAGCTAACCACACTTCATATATGACATCAGCAGTTTGGAACTTGACACTTTAGATAAAAATGAGGAGGATGCTAAGAACATTTGAAGTGGGGCAGGTACCTTGGGCTCCACCTCTCTCTTCGCATTGATTCGCATGGATTGCTAGCAACACCAAGAACCTAACACCTTCTTGTCCTATTTTCAGTTGCTTCCAACCCACTCCTGCTCAGTTATTGAGCACAAAAGAAACTCATATATCAGAGTTATTTTTTTCATCTTTGGTGTTATTGCCCTTGCATGCAAAATGATTATGATTATACAGTTTAATTAGAAGAGAATAAAAGGATTACTGATAAAGTAATCTAATGGAAAGCTCCTTATGCAGTTATTTCTAAGCACATAAACTTTTGGAGGGCAGGGGGGATGTTTTAAATGCCATTTATTTATATTTTTAAAATGCCATTCATTGCGGACTTCTGTAAACACACCTGTATTTCCTAGAAGACACCAGTATCAAACCATGGCTTGATTTTATTACATTTTATGTCTCTCACAAGCATAAGGATCAGTGTGGCCCATCGTAGGGCAATGTCTGCCTGGCATAGAGCCTTTTTCTTTCTTTCTTTCTTTCTTTCTTTCTTTCTTTCTTTCTTTCTTTCTTTCTTTCTTTCTTTTTTTTAAGATTTTTTTTTTTATTATTTGAGAGAGAGAGGGAGAGAATAAGCGGGGGGTGGGGGGGCAGAGGGAGAGGGAGAAGCAGACTCCCTGTGGAGCAGGGAGCCCTAGACGGCTTAATCCCAGGACCCCAGGATCATGACCTGAGCCAAAGGCAGGCGCTTAACCAACTGAGCCACCCAGGCGCCCCCAGCATAGAGCCTTTTCAAACTTAACTTTGGTCAGTCAAGAAACTAGGTATTTTATATGTGTATGATCTGGGTTTATGGCTAACCTGAGTTTGAAATAACCTGTGGGGCTTTAAAATAATTTATCTCCCCCATCCTCCCTTTTAAAAACAATTAAGTACTATATGTATTTGAAGTATCTATCCACAACTGTTACCTTTTGTTGTATTCTTGGACTAAACATTTTGAATTTGAAATACTGGGAAAAAATACTTCAATGCACAAAGAAATATTAGACACTAAGTGTACTTATCTTTTTTATTCACACATTAGCTCCAATACATCAGGAACCCTCACTAGATCATGTCATGCCTCTAGTCCAAATCTTCAATGGCTGTCTGGTTTTAGATAATAAGAAAGTACTGCTTTTGTTTTAATTTGTGACAAAACGCTATTAAGGAAAGAATACCATTTCTCAGAGAAGTGTAGTTTTGTTCCAGTTTTCCCCTAATCCCTCATTGTTCTGTTGTATAATTTTAAGGAAAAATCTTGTGTATTCTACTTCCTGTGAAATGAGAATTACTGATATTTAGAAATTGAATATTTTTCCCCAAGAGTTATGGGCCATTATTATTTATCACCCTTACCCATATGTATTATGAAGTTTGACAAGTCCTAATTGTTTATTTTCAGTTCTTAGGAAGTAAAGTGCAATATAGAATATATTACTTTTATTATTGCAAGAAATCTATCAAACTATCACATTAACTTTGATAAGAGTAATCGATTTATTGTCTCTTTTGTTTCAACAAAAAAAATCACATGCCTACTATTTCAGAAGTGGTACACAGTTTAATATTCTTTGTCATCGAGCTTACAGTTTAATAGAGTAAGAAAAAAGCATGCCAAAAGTATTGAAAATAGCATGTATTTAATGAGAGAAAGAGGGAGCTAGCATTTATTGTGCAAGGCTACTTACATAACTTCATTTAATCCCCTCAGCCATCTTGGTTTGCCAGTGAGCAGACTCAGGTTCTGAAAGGGATAAACAGCTGAGAGTCTGAAGGCCAAGTAGTGAGATTATGGAGAGTTGAGGTCATGCCAAAAGCCACATCCCTTTCATCATAGTGAAAGTATATTCGCAATTCAAAAATAGGCATAGGGAAAGGTGTCAAAGGAGTCAGGAGGAGGAAAATAGATTAGGAAAGATGTTAGCAAGATTGAGCAATATTGAGAAAGTTTCATTTCATCCAAATAAGTATCTGCAAATGGTAATAATTTTTAGGGGCTTGCCTTCTCTTCTCAGTTTGCTCTTCAATTAAACTAGCCCAGAAACTTGAAACAAGCTTGGAATGAATTTTTTTATTCAAATTTAAATTGTCTTTTTTAAAGATTTTATTTATTTATTTGTCAGATTGAGAGAGCACACACAAGCAGGGAGAGCGGCAGGCAGAGGGAGAAGCAGGCTCCCTGCTGAACAAGGAGCCCGATGCAGGACTCGATCCCAGGACCCTGGGATCATGACTTGAGCTGAAGACAGACGCTTAACTAACTGAGCCACCCAGGCATCCCCAAATTTAAATTATTAAAAATAACTATTGACATTCATTGTTCTAAATATACATCTATGACTGGAAACCCTCAGAATTCACAATTAATACCAGACTACCTATATTATGATATAATATGTTATTAATTTGCTTATTATTGCTTAACTGACCATTGATCTGTGACCAGAACATATGGTGAGTTGATGCACCTGTGCCTTTCAGAGCCCTGACCAAAGCACTATGCTTGGGTGCTCTAGAAGGGTGGAGAGGCCCCAGAGCTCTGATGGAGACCTATAAAGAACTGAAGGCCTCAGAACAGCTCTCAGTTGCTGCTTTAATGACTCACAAGAGTCAACAATGGAAGGTGATGCCCAAAAGAATGCAGAGGAAAAATTTTTTGTAATGGAAGAGATCATGCAGAAAACTAGCTGGCATGCATGATGTCTTTGTGACCAGTTTGTATTTACCTGCAAATTTTATAGGAATCAATACGTATCAATGTGAATTGAAAATAAAGAAAGCAGTGCAGAACTATAATTTTTCCAAGTAATGACACATTTTCAATACTCAAGTATATGCAAAGTTGGCCGGGGGGAAGCTTATTTTAAAGTCAGCACAAAAATGAGGGGGGAGCCCAAGTAAATGGATTTGATAATCTACAGGATAACAGAATTCATAACTATATGCTTGTTTTTAATTATCAATTTAAAAATAGCTAAAGGGCCACCTAGGTGGCTCATCGGTTGGGCCTCCGACTCTTGGTTTCGGCCAAGGTCATGATCTCATGAGTGGTGAGATGGGGCCCCACATCGGGCTCCACGCTCAGTGGGGAGTCTGCTTGAAGATTCTCTCCCTCTGCCCCCCCAAATATATAAATAAATCTTTAAAAAATAGTTACAAATGTATTTTTTAGGAAACAAAGTTTTGAACATCTCCTGATGCACTACCACAGAATTCTAGTGTTCTAAGGGACAGAATTTGAAGTGTACTGATTTAAAGCATAATTTTCCTCCTGGAAATTTTCTAAAATGGTTGAAAATGGAGGTAAACGCTTCATTTTACTCTAAGCAAACAGGGGTCATTCATGCCTGTTCAACTGCTTTTTCCAAATCTTCAGAGGATCTCCTGCTGCTTTTGTTGACATTAGTAATAGCACACTGGGAAAGAAATTTTGTAGAGAGAAATGTTAAATATTTCCTTCCAAAAACTGGAAGTAGGGAAACACAAGAGAGGACTTTATGTGAGTAAATAAAGTGCTCTTGAATGATTTCAATACAAAGTTACATTATTTTTTTTCCATTTCTTAACTTTTCCAAAACTGTTTTGCCTATAATAAAAAAGGATTATAATAAAACATTATAATAAATTGCACCACCTCCCAATTATATCAGTGCTAATCAACGTTATTGCATTCAATTAGGTGATAATTCAGTCACACACATCTATATTTCTATGAATTACACTTCAAGGTTTTACTGTATTATAAAAAGAATAATCATTTTAATAGCATGACTTGAATAGAAAATTAACCAGAAGAATATTTCCACTTTCAGATTAGATATTCCATTGTATGTTCTTAATATAATAATCCAAAAAGTTTTGGTTTTCTTCAATTTAATTTCTAAGAGAAAGAATCAAACCACAATAAAACCTATCTATAGAGGAAATGCAATCAAATAGAATGTTGCTCACTTAATAACTGAGTTTAGACTCAGCTGTATCATCTATATCATTTACATCTCTGCACTTGAGTTCATCGTGGCATCTTTATGGTGATCTGTATGTAGAAAATTTATGTTCAGATTAGTTATCCAATGACATTTCAGTATACCCTGTTGAATCTATCACAAGACAGATTCAAGTAGATTCACCTTTGATGTTCTTACCAAAAAATTCTAGAATATGTATCTATTTCTATACCTATTTATCCACATATACATTTGTATGGATGGCTTCCTTTTTCCTTTCCTTTCCTTTCCTTTCCTTTCCTTTCCTTTCCTTTCCTTTCTGCGTTATTCTTTATCAGTGGAACAGGGATTGACAAACTTTCTGTAAAGGGCAAGATAAATATATACTTTAGGATCTGTGAACATACCGTCTCTGTCACAGCTACTCAGTTCTACCTTTGAGCTCAAAAGCAGCTATAGCCAATGAGTAAATGAGTAAATGTGGCTGTGACCCATCAAACTTTACAAAAATAATCAGTGGGCTGAAGTTGGTCCTTTATCCTTTTCTGTATATATAATTCAAATTCATCTCTTATAAATTATATGTGTATGTATAACAAAATCCTGGGGAGAGATATTTATGTTGTTTCTAATTTTTATTCTTATAAACTGCTACAATATATATAACCATATACAATACAATGTATATATCCTTGTTTACATATCTTTTAAAAATTTGTTGGTTATTTCTTTATAAAAAAATTCTAGTAATTTCAATTATGTCAAAGAGTTGCATATTTAAATATTTGAATCGTTACAAAATTGCTCAAAGCCAGTTTACACTCATGTGTACTGGATATGAACGCTTCTTTTCCCTTATCCTCCCCAATATTGGGTCTTATTTTTATTTTAATTCTTTCTCAACTTGTTTGGTAAAATACTGATTCCTCACAGTTCTGTTCCTTGATATTTACCAATCTGGAGCATCTTTCCAACTTCTTATTGGTCATCTATTTATTCTTCTGTGAGTTGTCCTTTTATGTAATTTGCCCGTTGTTATACTGAGTTGTCAGTTTTTTTCTTATTTGTTAATAAGAACTCTCTAAATGATAAAGAGACTAACATTTTGATCCTTATGTGTGTTACAAAAAGAATTCCCACTTTGTTGTTTGTTCTTGGCTTTTCTCTGTTTTTCTACCTAGAAGCTTTTATTTTTTTTAAAGTATATTAATGTAGATCTTTTCTTTTGTTGCTTCTGAATTTGGAGTTATGTTCACAAAGACATTCACCAGCCCAAGATGTAAAAATATTTTCCCATATGTACTTGTGGTACTTCTAGCATTTCCTTTTTGAATCTATAATATATTTTAAATAGTGTTTTTAGATTTTTAGATTTATTAGCATAGACCAGATTTATTAGCATGTCCTGTTTCTTATTTTAAATCTCTCTTCCATAAATGTGGTTACATCCCCTTTCCTAAACTTATACACTTGTTTTTTTCTCTTTTTCCTCTATCAGTTTCTTCAAAGTTTGCATATTTTATTTATTATTTATTTATTTGTTATTTTTTATTTTTCAAAAAACCAGCTCTTTACTTTTGGGGTTAATTCTTGGTAGCTGCTTTCTTACTTACTGCTTCTTGCTTTGTGAATTTATCCCTCTACTTTCTGTTTTTTTTGTTGTACTTTTTCTAGCTTGAATTGAGTGCTTTATTAAACTTTGTTCACTAATTCTTTGCTTACGATAAAGGAAATATTTAAGGCTATAGGCGATATCTCATTGCTTTGCATATGTAAAAATAGCATTAGATTTGATTTCCAAATAACCTGGAATGATTAAGCTCCCACACATCACAGTTTCACAGTTGATTTAGCTCAGGTCCTAACATTAAGAGGTCATGGATCTTTATCTTGATTAGGGTAATTTGGGTGATTGTTATATAGATGTATACATTTGTCAAAACTTATCGACTTATATTTTTGAGAGCTGTGTATTTTACCATCTATAAAATATACTTCAATAAAATTACTGCCATGAAACAAAAATAAAATAAATGAGAGCGTGGAGAAGGATATTCTTGGGCACAGCTCTCTTAGCTTTCCTGGTTCCGCAGAGAATGCACTGGAAAGAGCAGGGGCAGGCAACTTCAAGCTTGGGGAGCTTGAAAATCAGCCACACTGCTCTCCTTAGCCACTATTGCAAGCCCCTTCTTTGTATGCAAGGCACACCCAACCAGCTACATTTGAATATGTTGAAGAAGAGATCCAGGATTTCAATTCTAACATAACCAACTTATTTATACTTTGGAAGCCTATTCCTGTGGGGCTCGTATCTTCACGCCTTCCACATGAATTCCTACTAAGATCCTCCTGATCCATGGATTTTATTACTTTATGCACAGATCGCCTAAATTCTGGCAGTTATCATGTATCTCAATTATTACAGTCAGGCCTGATTATCATTTGCTCCCATATAGGAATTTTGGCCTGACTATGCTTAGGAGATTAGGGTATGAGGTTTCAACACCTTATTCTGTATCTTGGAATCCTTACTAGTCTTGAATTCTGGAAAATTAATTTTAATTTTGATGTATAACATTCTAATTATAATACGGGAGCCTGATCTTTAACAATAACTTATAACATGAAGATCTGTGACAAAGGAAACACCCAATAAAATTTATGTTTAAACTCTCAAAACAGAATACCACATGAAAAGGATGCTTCTGAAAACACTCCTGGTCTCAGTTCCACAAAGACGTGTTGGCTGGCAGATGCACAGCTGAGAACCTCAATCTCAGGTGTTCCTAATGTCCTTATCTTGTCCGTGAAGCATAGAGACACTTACCAACTTAACAGGATACATATTAATTCAGAGGTACAGCACACTCTTATTGCTTGGGTTTGAATCCTGGCTCTGTTAGTTACTGTAGGTTCATAACCCTCTCAGGAACTCTCCTGGTATAATATTAAACTGGCCCCTGGACACAGAGGGCAAGGAGAGACTGAAGAGGTAGGCCACTCCAGGTTGGTAGGTGGCAGTTTTAATAAGAGCAAAGGGAATTTACATACAAGGCTTGTCTTTGGCAGCAGTAAGGTGAATGGATGCCTGCATCCACCTACCAAATCTTGAAAATTTATAGAGGCCTTAACTGGGCCTAGTCACATGTACCGTGCAGGTGTTTTCAACATCACATCACTTTCTAAAGGCAATGTCCTTGGAGCAGCTTCTGGGAGTGGGAAAGGGAAGCAGAACCCATATTCCAAGGATAGGGAAGGGAGTAAGGAGTCTCTGAGGGCCCGGCTTCAGCTCACAGGTCAATCCGTGGTCATATCTTTTTTGATCATGTTCCTTAACAGTTATGTGATCTTGGGCAACTCATTTAGCCTCTCTATGCTTATCTGTAAAATGGGAATAATATTACTGCTAACCTAATATGGCTGCTGTGAAAATCAAATGAATTGATTCTTAGAATAGTGCTTAGTATGTAGTTAGTGCCAAATGTGTGTTTTAAAATAAATTCTATTTAACATTACCTTCAAGCCCTGTAATACTATCAGCTGGGTTATTGCCTTGGTTAGGTTCCTTGTCTCTGCCTTCTCGACACATGATCCTATACCATAGATATGTTAATGTGTTCCTTTAGTTTCATGACAAATTGCCCTTTTTAAGGATGCGTTATACTCAATTCTTATGGATATGGGAATAACATTTTTAGGTTGTCTTTTGTATTCAGTAACTCTGTTTTAGTTTTTATTTGTTCTGACTGCTCTGCATGACCCTTACCTCTATGATCAATTGTTATTATCATCGTTGTTGTCATAGTCCCCTCCTCCCTCTTCTGATTCCAGTGTTTGTCCTTCACTCTAAACATGCCTTACTAGTGGCAGCCCCCAGTCAGAGTATGTGCCCTCACCACAGGCTAAGCTTACCATAGTACTTCAACATTCTGGCCACAGTGACTGGTCTAGCCATAGAGTCCCAAGTTGGACCAATCTTAATTCTTCCTTGGGACTTTTACAAACTAGCAGGAAGGCTACTTGGCCTTTTGGATTGTAAAGCTGAAAGTGTCTCAGTCCAGAGTAACCAGCAACTATGCTCCCTATCTTGAGGCTGAAACCTCCATGCAGGGAAGAGAATGGAGGCCAAGACATTTTTTTTTTTTTTTTTAGAAAGAGAAGGGGAGAGAGAGAGAATCTTAAGCAGGCTCCATGCCCAACACAGACCCTGACATGCTCGATCTCACAACCCTAAGATCGCGACCTGAGCCGAAATCAAGAGTCGGTTGCTCCACCAACTGAGCCACGCGCAGGTGCCCCAAGACATTCTTATAAGCAGAGAAAATCCACGGAGAGACTCTTGTTGCCATTTCAAATTTCTCATTCCAGTTACTATCACTAAAATCAGCTATATCCTTGCATTTTCTGTTTGTGTAAGCCTCCAAATTCCATACCCTTCTCCTTTTTTTTGGTCTGTGTTTTTGCTTAAGTTAATTCAAGTTGGACTTTTCTCGCATCACAGTATCCTAACTTACAGAATAACTCTCTTTCAAGCAGCCAATTTTCTTTATATGTTTAGAGATTTTAAAATGTCTCTTCATCCTTACAAATGACTGGTTAGAAGTTATCCTCAGTGGTTACATGAGGACATGGACTGCGCCTGTCTTAATAATCACTACGTTTCCAGTGTTCAACATAGTATCTTATGCCATAAGATAATGAAGTCATTTCTCTCAAGGAAAACAACCAAAATAAGACCCTCCTCTTTCTATGATTCTGCAGAAGCTGAATTTGTCGCTAACTGCAATCTCCAGGTACTCTGCCTCTAACTAAGGTAACGTGTGCACAATCAGTTGAGTGGTTTGACACTAGTTAGACCTTCCTGAGAAGAGAATTCTTAAGCGGGGCAGCAGGGGCACAAAACCCTAGATAGACTTGACTGCACTTGCAGACAAATAAGAGTGAAACCCAAGGTTTTGTGTTGGGATGATAAATGGCATTCCTGGCATAAAATATCATTGTACCAGTTGCCGACCGTCTGTGCCCCCTGTACCAATTCTCATCCTGGACTGGTCAATGCAAGTTATGGCTACTGGCATCTCTTCTCTAAATTCTTTCTCTTTCAGTCTCAAAATTTAATTCAAGCCCCATTATGCTTTCCTTCTGTCCCCAAATTTTCTGTTTTCATTCCTGCTATTAACTGTGGCTTCTTGCGTATTAGTAGCTTTGGGAATGTATTAAAGCTATCTTCTGATTATACTTGAAGGGGAAGTCAAAATATACTAAATGATGGATTTAAAGTATAAAAAGTTTATATAAGAATGAGCTCTTCCAAAGAGTTAAGCAGAGTCTTCTCAAATCAGACTTGACAGACTTAAGAAGTTAAGATTTTCCAAAAAATTATAGGGGTCATTATCCCACTGTTTTGTGAAAGATAGACATGTACTGTGTCTGATTAAACACAAATTCTCGGGTTTTCAGCTGGGCCTGTAGCATGAAAGGGAGTTGAACAATAGCTTATGAATTCATTAAAATGACAGCAATGTTTCTATCAAACATCTCATCTGTTGTATTGATGAGTCACATCAGTAGAATGAAAACTTTAACCACTTTGTGTACAAAACTTAGGAAAGCAACATACAGCAGCAATTCATAACATGTACACACTCATCATCTGGTTTATAAACCATTAGTTTTGGGCCTGCATACACTGTTTGACAGATGCTTCCAGCCTCTTAGGTTTTAAACAACAGTTTTCACTTGCCAAAATTCTCACTTTGTTATTATGAATATAACATGAGGTGGTAGCAGCTGGTTCAGGTAAGCTAATAATTCTCATCCACACATAACAGTGAATCTTAAATTACAAGCCACCTTCTCAGAAAGTTAGAAGAACTTCAGATGAGTGCTTTGAAGTCCTTTTGTGGTTTCAATTTCAAAATATTGTTCAAATACCATTCTTAAATTTCCAAACAGTCCAACCACAGAAATACCCAAACTCAAACAACTTACAAATAATTTATTTTGCTACTCTATTATATAAAATCCAAAATTTAGAATGTCCAGAAAAATCTATTTCATTATGATGGTATGTCTAAGGGGAAGGGCAAAAGCCAGGAAAACCAAGGATCTGGAGACTGTGGAAAGGTGCGCATGTTTCCATGAATGGAGAATACATCCACCCTGAAATCTGGCTAACTGGGCAACCTTGAGAAGACAAGACAAAGGGTGTGTCCTCATGTACTACCTTTCCCTGAGGCCAGGCTACTGTAAAATAATTGGCTCAATGAAATAGGAAAAGCATGCACTTAAAAAAACAAACAAACAAACAGATTATTAGAACCAATCTTGGATAAAGATAGCTGATCTTGGTACAATCAAACCAAAATATAAGACAAAAATATCCAAAAGTATGCTAAAGAAGATAGGTAGAAAAGAATACATACAAATGGCCAACAGAGACATGAAAAAATGCTTCACATCACTTGGCATCCGGGAGATACAAATCAAAACCACAATGAGATACCACCTCACACCAGTCAGAATGGCTAAAATTAACAAGTCAGGAAACAACAGATGTTGGTGAGGATATGGAGAAAGGGGAACCCTTTTGTACTGTTGGTGGGAATGCAAGCTGGTGCAGCCACTCTGGAAAACAGTATGGAAGTTCCTCAAGAAGTTAAAAATAGAACTACCCTCTGACCCAGCAATTGCACTACTAGGTATTTATCCAAAGGATGCAAGCATAGTGATTCGAAGAGGCACCTGCACCCCAAAGTTTAGAGCAGCAATGTCCACAATAGCCAAACTATGGAAAGAGCCCAGATTTCCATAGACAGGTGAGTGGATAAAGAAGATATGGCATATATATACAACGGAATATTACTCAGTCATCAAAAAATGGAATCTTGCCATTTGCAATGATGTGGATGGAACTGGAGGACATTATGCTGAGCGAAATAAGTCAATCAGAGAAAGACAATTATCACATGATTTCACTCATATTTGGAATTTAAGAAGCAGAACAGATGAACATAGGGGAAGGGAAGAAAAAATAAAATAAGATGAAATCAGAGAGGGAGATAAACCATAAGAGACTCTTAACTGTAGGAAACAAACTGAGGGTTGCTGGAGTGGAGTTGGGTGGGGGGATGGGGTGAGTGGGTGATAGGCATTAAGGAGGCATGTGATGTAATGAGCACTGGGTGTTATATGCAACTGATGAATCAGTATACTTCTGAACTAATAATACACTATATGTTAATTAATTGATTTTATTTTATTTATTTATTTTTAAAGATTTTATTTATTTATTTGACAGAGAGAGACACATCGAGAGAGGAAACACAAGCAGGGGGAGTGGGAGAGGGAGAAGCAGGCATCCCACGGAGCAGGGAGCCCGATGTGGGGCTCGATCCCAGGACCCTGGGATCATGACCTGAGCCAAAGGCAGACGCTTAACGACTGAGCCACCCAGGTGCCCCAATTAATTGATTTTAAATAAAAAAGGAGATAGGTAGATAATTAGAATTGAAAGATTCTTAATTGACAATTAAAATAGAGTAAATAGTAGGGCCTGACAGCGGTAGGCTTCCTAAATTTACAGTTAGACAAGACTCATATGTTTTTAGGTTTAGTTTCTTTCCTGACAAACTTTGTTTCTTTTCACACTGCTATATCTGCCAATCCTACTTCAAGAACTCAACTTGCATACATTCTTTTTCTAATCTCTTATTGCTCTTTACCATTAATGTGTAATTTTTTTCAGGTCTGGTTATTTGTAGAGTACAGACAAAAAGCAGAATACAGTGCTGGATTGTTTTTAAAACATAGGTAACCAGGTCCCAAGACATGTAAGGAATTAGAGAGAAAAACAAATGCTTTGTGCAAACTGTATTCAGATGCAAAGGATTTATTGCAATAGTATGTTTTTATTCTCTCCGTAGATTGTTACTTAGAGTCTTGAGTTAACTTAATGAACATATTTCTCATTTCATATTTCTACAATGACATATGATTAAGGACATTTGTGATGTGCAGGTAATGAGTCTATAAGTTCTGTTTCTTTGTATTCATCTATATTTATCAATGGCAAATGGCCACATAAGCAGCACAATAAGCAAGTAGTTATAATCTAATTTTTTATAGTCATTCTTCTTGCCTGTGTCTTTCATTGTACAGACAGTTTATCATCTAAGTCAGATCATTCACATTTTTTAGTAATGGGCTGTTTAATCAAACGGTGCATGTACTTAGATTATAAAGATTTTTAAAATTTATAAAAATATAAATTGCAGCCTATGATACATTAAAATAGTTTAAATCATGTAAAAGTAATTTTAATCAATTTATTTATATGAAAAGCTTAACATTAAAGGCATATTGCTAGTCATTGATCATTTTCTAGCAAATCAATGAAAATACTGCTACTTAGTAGATTTTCATTTCAAAACCTGTGGGATAGTTTTTAGCCAAGACACATATCAGTTCTGATTCCAATCTGTATCACTAATGGTAGCTCTCACTTTTAGATTTATAGTTTCATGAATTAAAACATACTCACAGAGTCCAGTGAAATAAAATAAAAGACATATTTTTGCTACACAGCCACAAATTAAAGGACAATTCTGAGACTATTAGATATATTTCCAAATTTCAGAGAAACAATATATGTTTTTTGTAACTCTCCCTCAGCTCAGTAAATTCCGTATCAATGTTAGCAGCTGGTTTATATTTCACTCACTGGGGAGTTTTTCTTCCATGCATCTTTACTGGAGAAACCTAAATCATGATAAATATTTATCATGTTGTAAATCACTTTCAAAATTGTGATTTCCATTGACTTTGTGGAAGTTCAGTTACACGAATGATTTTTCTTCCCTTACGGTGAGACGAGAACTCCTACAGAGTTTAGGGCAAGACTTAAGAGTCATAGTGTCTGTTACCTGTAGTAGAGATTCATAGGGACATGGGAAAATGGGAAGGATATGACCTGGAATTGATGTCCAGGTCAAAGCCAAAAGACTTGACCCAAACAGGTTGTTAATACGGATGAATGAAAGAAGCCATTCAGGAGGGAGGGGGGATTCAGGAAGTGGAGGAAGAGTAAGAGCAGCCCACTGGTGGGCAATATCATGGGTTAATTTCAGAGACAAGGTGCCAAACTTGTGGCACGCTTGTAGTATATTCCCACATATATTTGTGTTTTCTAGTCAAGATCACTAAGAGGTCAAGATTCCATCTACCCTTTGCTCAATCTCGGCAATTTGAGTTTCTTCTAAAAATCCCATAAATTGGCAGAGATTAATGGCACAAGCATGAAGAGATAGACATTCATAATCCATTACCTAATAAGATACTGAAATTCACACTATATGTTTTCCTGTGGTACAGTGGACACTGGGAACACCAATTTCCATTTAGAATTGAATAAATTGCCAAAAATTTCCTTCCCATTCATTATAGCTGCCTTATCTGAGATAACTGGACTTAGTGTTCTCAAGCTTAGATTGAACTTCTCAATCTAAGCAGGGAGTTAGTTAGGATCTCTGGTTTGTGCACGCCAACTAAATTAGTCTGATATTTTTAGTTTTCTTAATTAGGTTTGGTTTCAATTTAGTTTTCTTGCCCTAAAATTCTTGAATCTCAGGTAGATTTTATTTGACACTTACATTAGATGTGAATCTTCTTTAGAGTTAGTTAGAAGGGTAGGGCTTAAAAAGCCATTTGCAATGTTCATAACCAGTTAATGCTGCTAGAATGTAAAGCCCCAAAAGATTCAAGTAATGTCTTGCCTTAGAAAGTTACTAAATTACATGTTTTGAGGATTAATGTTTTAGATAGATATAGGTAGTATTTAAGAAATTTTTTTAAAATGTAAATTTATTCTTGAGTTGGTCATTTTCAGAAACTTTTCTGCTCTGTAGTTTCAGACTTTATTAATTTTTAAAACCCCTTTTATTATTTGCTCCTACCCTATATGTTTCTCTTTCTTCCTTATCTTGGTTTCTATCATTCTAGTATCCATTATACACAGATTGGATGATTAGAATTTTTTCTCCATAGAGCTCATCTTTTCTAAAATTATTTTCATCCTTTTTGTCCTTAAAAACTTTTCTTCAATTTCACTAAAGTGAATTTTCTGCAGTATCCAGTCTGCTGTTCATTGCCCCTTCTCAGGTTTTATTTGAACAATTTTATTTTTTACCTTTATGACATTTGACTTTTCTTAACTTCTTCCTTTTGATATTTGACATACATTTTGGGGAACCTAAATTAGACATTGAATAAAATGAGCTTTTCGTCTTGTAGTAAATCTATTTTAGAAAAGGCATTTCCTCTGCTTCCTCCAGATGGTCTCCTTTTGACTTACTGTATCTTTTCCATATCTTTCAGAGGAAGCCCCACTCTGCCAACTCTTGGTTTGTGGGGGCCATCTGCTCTAGACGGAAGCTCATCCACACTTATTTTCTGTTTGCTGTGGCTGCCTGCCCCATATCTTGCCCTCATTCCTCTTAGCTGTGGTGTATTAGTGGCGCTCTTTCAGGGTCTCCTATACCTATTTCCTAGGTAATTTCAGAGTATGGAAAGTCACAGATCGGCCTTCTATACCACCTTCGCTACAGTAGAAATTTTCAAGTGTTTGGCGTGTGAGTGGCATTTTTTCCCTCATTTTCCAGCACTGGTATTGGCATATGAGTTTTATACTCTGTAGTCATTTCCATGGCAATTGGGAATGGAGATGAGTTAAATGTCTACACTCAGGGTTTTTCTTTTTCCTCTTAAAAACACTATTTTTAAGTATCCATGAAGTACTATCCCCAGTCATAGCACCATTGAGAACTCATTGAGAATCTGATCTCTCAGATCTTTTCCTTATTCTGCCCCTTTCCCATACCTCCTGGTTTGAACTATTAGTGAGAGTTCTTAGGAGCCATGGCATTCCCATGCTGAGCATTCCTCTTCATTCAAGCACCTCTCTAAATCCTTTCCTAACAGCAGTAGCACATTTCTTCAACCCTCAGGCTTCACTTCCCCTTACAGATGCTCAGGGTTAACATTATAGTGGTATATTATTGTGGAGAGAATGTAGTCACCAGGGTATCTGACTGCATCACGCATGAGTTTAGAAGGCAATTCCCTCATAGTAAGCGGGGAAGGGGGGGTGGAATCCTTCTCCCTCACTGAAAGAGCAGGGGAGATCCTGACACTATAAAGAATACTTATTCACATGGACATAACCCAATTTTAATCTGTTCTGTGTGATTGAATAAACTGCTGTTAGGAAATTTATTCTACTTCTTTTTATAGCTCTGAAGTGTCTTAAGGACTGAGAATCCAGGGACATAGAAATCTTTAGAGCCTGGAAAAAGTAGTTGGAGGCATTTTGCTTAAATCAATATTTTAGTCTCTTTTTCTTTTGATGCTTTTAAAGATCACATATGTTTGATGCTTTGAGGGTTGCATGAAGCATTTTTTTAAAAAACCTGTTCCTACAAATAATAATCCAAAGCAATCATGCTTTAATTTATTCTATGATTACCGAATTGCTCTTCTTGTGCCTGCATCCTAGCTAGCTTCCTATGAACTTCCTCAGTCTCTTAGATTAGTTAAAAATTAGTCACAAAAGCTGAGGAATCTGAATGTTGAAATATGCTTTGTCGTGGATCTATCTTTCTTTTAAAGCCATGACAAAGCTTAGCAAAACCTCTGCTAGTGGAAGGATGCTTGACAAAGAGAAGCAGATAGCCTAATGAGGAACAAGTGGCTGTGATTCTACATGTGGCACGTTTGGAGGAAGAACACCTGTGTTAGGTCATGGCCTAGCCTAGTGCCCTGATAAGAAAGGCTGACAACGTTGGAAGTAGGTAACTGAGCAAAGCAAGAATTTCCTCATGTTAATAGAGTAGATCTGATGCCCCTGACATCCTCTAGCCTATAGTAGTAAAGGTAGAGAGCCTGAGATTCGAGCTTGTATGACCAGATCAATTCCCTGTGGAATGTCAGAGCAAGAGAGTCTGTAGTAGAGTTGTGTTGTACTCCTGTCTCCGTTATACTCACTTGTACCCCTATCTCCTTCATAGCTTTTGCCATGATTATTTGCTGGTTTGATAAATAACCAAAGTAAAAAAACAACCTTAGCAGAATCTGAATCTGTGTTCTGAAAAATCTTTGAGCTTGCATGAGCTTGTGTTGTCTGGTCTGGCTGAATGTCATACAGACTAGAGCAGTTTTTAATGAGAACTTTTTATCCTGACTATTGCACCAGCGATTTCATTAAAAAGGTTTGAGGGCAAAATTAACCATTTTACCAGTGTACCAGATTTGTCTTTCAAATGTAAACACTATTCATGATCAGAGATTGACAAGCTTACATCTGCAAAGTGCTGAAGATTGTTATTTTGGGGTAGAAAATATCTCATTAATCAGAATGTTAAATAATCCACACAGTACTTATATAATGTGTTATTATTTATCAGTCTTGAGCAGCTCTATTTCCAAAGGGGAAAAACAAAATAATTTCAACCAAGTGAGCATAATATTAATGACAGCAGTATTATAAATAAATTTAAAATGATGCCAGAAAACATGTGACAATAAGAAAAAAAATAGTTCTTGTTGATTTTTCCCCCTAAATGTGCAAAACATGCTGCTATACTTTTATCCACAGACTTTGTTTGAAAATTTCTCAAGACACAAGCCAACCCCATGTCAACAAAGGATGGGTACTTGGTTTGGTGCAATTAAAAGATTTTTACAACTTCTACAATGGAAATCTGCAGGAAACCAAGAAAACTGGCAATTCATCAAACAATCTAATTGAAGGGAAGAAACAAACAGGGTGTAGATGAACCACTGAAAAGAATTTAGATTGGTTTTTCTATGATATTAACATAGTGGTAATCTTAGGGCCCCATGAATATGAATATCAGGCTCCCTTTCATAAGCTCTCTTTGGACTAGGAATTATTCCAATATGATGTAAATACCCCTTGACATCTCTCCTTCTCATAATTTAACTTGGAGCCTGTGTCTCTAAGCAGCTGTATTGTCATTCTTCAAATAGGACAAACAGACAGGGACACTGTCGGAAACAGGGGCTTTCTGTGTGACACCACTCAGTCTTCCTGGGCAGAGAGAATCATGTTTCCAGTTTGAAGTTCACTATTTTGACACACATTAGTAGAGTATGCTGTGAAGATGAGCTATCCTTTATACATAATTACATTGACTTCTAAGGCCTATTCTGCTGATTTGGACACCTGAAAACTAAGTTGTTATTTATGCTGAATCCTGCCACCAGAATGTATTGGGCCAAGAAATAGATTTTGTAATCTCAATATTTTTCTCCAGTGCTTTATCCAATGGGTACTATTCTAAAAGAGAGATGTTATGTGATTGTCAAATGCCAAATTCACAATCAGGCATGTTAGCTTATGTGGATTGATTCTAG
Organism: Phoca vitulina; assembly: GCF_004348235.1. NCBI lineage: Eukaryota > Metazoa > Chordata > Mammalia > Carnivora > Phocidae > Phoca > Phoca vitulina. Next base: position 6,962,420 of record NW_022589710.1, on the reverse strand, counting down.
AATGCCTCTTAGAATTTTTAGTTGTGTTGTGCAGAAGTTTATGTCCTAAAAAATATATAGATTCAAAATAATGCCAATCTAAATTCTAGCAGTACTTTTTTTTTATAGAAATCATCTAGCTGATTCTAAATTTCCTATGGAAATGCAAAGGAACTAGAATATCCAAAACAATTTTGAAAAAAGAGTAAGTTGGAAGACTCACCCAGTCTGATTTTAAGACTTACTATAAAATGATAGTAATCAAAGCAATGTGGCATTGGTGAAAAGATAGACAAATAGATCAATAGAATAGAATTGAGAGTCAGAAGTAGACTGCCACATATTTGATCAATTGATTTTTGGCAGAGGTGCAAAGGCAGTTTAATAGATAAAGTATAGTATTTTCATCAAAAGATGTTAAAGCAATTGGACAAGGCAAAAAAAAAAAAAAAAATGAACCTTGACCCATACCTCATACTTTATGCAAAAATTAACTCAAAACAGATCATAGACTTCAATGTAAAATCTAAAATGATCAAATTTCTAGAAGAAAAAATAGAAAATTTTTGTGACTGAGCCAGGCAAAAAAATTCTTAGGAAGACACTAAAAGCACCAAAAGAAAAACTGATAAATTGGATTTCATCAGAATGAAAACCTACTTTGCAGAAGACACTGTTACAAAAATTAAAAGATAAGCCATAGGCTTCATGAAAATAATTGCAAAACACCTACCTAATGAAAAGCTTTTATCCAGAATATATAAATAACTCTCAGAACTCAGTAAGAAAACAAAGAATCCAGTTTTCAAAATGGGCAAAAGATATGTACAAATACAGTACCAAAGAAGATACATGGATCACAAATAAGCATGTGAAATGATGGCCAATATCATTAGTCATTAGGGAAATTAAAACCATGATGAATTATCACTAAAACTATTTGAATGGATACATTTTTTAAAAAAGAACTGACAATACCAAGTGTGAGCAAGCATTCTGAGCAAACGGAATTCTTGTACATTGCTGGTGGGGTTATAATACAATATAACCACTGGGGAAGACAGAGGCCAGTTTCTTTTAAAGTTAAACATACACTTAACCATATAACCTAACAGTCCTACTACCAGGTAGTTACCCAAGAGAAATAAAACTATGTTTACAGAAAAACTGATATATAAATATTGATAGCAACTTTCTTCATAGTCACGAAATACTGGAAACAACCCATATGTCCTTAACTAATGCATGGATAAACAAACTGGTACATTCATACAATGGAATTCTATTCAGCAGTGAAAAAGAATGCACCTTATATTCATTGAAGAATATGGACGAATATTAAATGTGTTTTGCTAAGTGAAAGAAGTCAGACCCAAAAGGCTACATACTATATGATTCCATTTATGAGACATTATGGAAAAGGCAAAACTATGGAGATAGATAACAAGATAACAAGTGGTTGCCAGGGTTTGGGGGTGAGGGCAGGCTTTGGCTACAAAGGGACTTGGGGGAATGTTTGCGGGTAAGCAATTGTTCAGTGTCTTTAGTATGGTGGTAGTTACACAGCTCTATGCATTTGTCAAAATTTACAGACCCATATACCAAAAAAAGTGAGTTTTGCTCTATGTAAATTTTAATGTAAAAAGGAAAGAACCAGTGCTTAGGGCTCAAAAACATATTTTAGCTCCTTAAGGGTAAGGACCCTGGCTTCTTTTTCATCCTAGTCCCACACAGTGAGTGTGTATATGATTAATGCTTATTTAAAGTAAATTTTCTCAACATCAGGTCATAGTAAGATTTCTGTAGTCAGAACACTTCTGTGTTCTTGAGACCAACTAGGTTTATTTTTTACCAGAGATTTTTTTTAATACACATAGGAAAAGAAATAAATAAAAGAGATCATTCATTAAAGCATCCCCAAGGCATTCCTCAGAATTGTTTTGTCTCATGTAACAAAGGAAGACTTTATTTTATGATGTGTCTGCATAAATAAGAGCTTTTCCCCCAAATGAACCAAAGACGTATTTTTTTAAAGAAGGCAGAAATAACAGAAGAGAAATACATGCGACCTTTTAAAATGTTTTTCTTTCCCCCTACATTTGAAAATCTGACAGCCCCTCGCCTCCAGCACCTCAGCTGCACAATCAGGACGCAGAAGGATTATTAACGAGGGCGCTCCCATTCTGTTTTCAAACCCACATAATACCGGTTAAAAAAATAGCTTTGCTGAAAGAATATTATACATCTTTCTCACCATACTTGGAGATTTCTGACAGCCAGATCCAAAAAAGTACAACACTCTGTAGTCTATGTCAACCAGAATGAATTTTCTTTACATAGAATCAAGAAACTGCCCCGTTTCCCCCAGAGATTCTCCCAGCCTAATATTCCCTAAGTCAAATGTGTCAGGGGAAACTACATCTTGCTGTGGGATTCAGATGTAGTTCATATAAAGAAATGCTACTGTTGTTGCTGTACTTATGGTGGTGACAATCTAAAAAGTTCTCGTGACAGCAGAAATGACACTTCTGACATGCTATATATAGAGACAGAAGTGTACAGTTTAGAATCGGCAATGGATCGTGACTCAGTCTGCTTGTTCTCACACTTTGTATTGTTTCTTGGCACTACTGTGTGTCTTAAAGCACACACCAGTTCTGCCAGTAACAGACCTCCTTAGCTGATCCTCATTATCACCATGGCACAGAATCAAACCCCCATTCAATTCTCTGTGCTTTCAAGAAAAGTATCTTTAAGCTTTACATCAATGTCATGTCAGAGATCTAGGGAGCTCCCTGCTTATGGATTTGCCCTCTTGAATGGAAAAGAAGAAAGGGATTAGTCAATGCTTATGCAGCAACAAAGGAAAGCTCCTGGCCCTAACATTTACCCCACTGGACTAACCAATATCAGGGAAAATAATCTTCTGCCTCTGGGGCAATAACCTTCTCTAAATCAGGAACACTCATGTTTTCCATTCTTCTCTACAACCTTAACTCTTTAACATGAGGGAATGGGAAGAAACTCTTCCCACTTTCCTTTCATCTGAAAGGCCACGCATATTCTGTTTGTCATCCTGACTGCTTTTATAGTAATGGAAAAATTTCTGAGTAATGGAAAATGTCCTGAGGCCATGATGGTTCCTGAGAATAAAAAAAGGAGAAAATGCGGTAGAAGAGAGAAGGAAGTAGAGGCCCAGAGACAAGGTAGGAAAGAAAGAGAGGTTGAGGGGAGCCAGAGAAAAGGGGTCAGTATCTGGGTAGACCAGTGTATGCTAACTTGTAGACTTTCACGATGGCCACAAAACCTTTATATATATGTATTCTCTGCTCAGGCAGCTAACTCTACTGCCTTCTGGGTAATTCAGGGTTCTGCTCTTCTCCTCCAGCTTCATTACTTACCTCCAAGGCATTTTCCATAGAGAGGACATTTGTTCTTGTTCCATCCCACATTATATGGTACCACAACTTTCTTACTGCCACCAAGAATATTCTTTTGCTTGCCTCAGGGTTGCAACATATAAGCCCCATTTATACACACACACACACACACACACACACACACACACTCATACACGCACACACACAATGGACTGAGTGATCCTGTCTGTACATCTCTATATCCCATATTTCTAAAAACTATTAGCTTGAAAAAGAGCTGGTAAAATTTAGATATGTTTTTGTGTTTTCTATGTATCCATTCTTGAAGCTCTTTTTAAAAATGACCATTGTATGTAATTTGTTTTGTTCTAATGTTTCTTACAAAGTGAAAAAAACTAGCTTTGTTTATTGATAAACATGCTCATTTCTAAAAATCAAGATACAGAAAATTATAATAAAGAAAAATTTTAAGATACTGTCATTCTATATACAAAACAAACTGTAGTATTGCCTTTTAGTATATTATATCCTTGGCACTTGTTTCATTTCATATGCTGTGATCCTTTTATTTTATTTTTAAAGATTTTCTTATTTATTTTAGAAAGAGAGAGAGAGCACAGATTGGGAGGGGGCAGAGGGAGAGGGAGAGAAAGAACCATAAGCAGACTCTCTGCTGAGCATAGAGCCCAGAGCCCAATGTGGGGCTCGATCCCATGACCCAGAGATCATGATCTGGTGGAAATCAAGAGTCAGACACTCAACTGACTGGGCCACCCAGGCACCCCATATGCTGTGAACCTTTTAGAATGTATATTAGGATTGGACAGTATATGCTGTAGTAACCAAAACCCAAATTTTAGTGATTTAATACTAACAAATGTTAGGTTTTGCTTATGTTACATATCCCAAATCAGTCAATGGAGGGCTGTGGACCACATATTCACTTAGGGACCCAGGCTAATGGAAGCTCCATTATCTTGCAGCTGCAAAGTAGGGAATGCCCAGCCTCCTTGATTTTTAAGCTAAGAGAAGCAAAAGATTGGAAAACCTTACAAGGGCTTTTAATTGCCACAGTTTGGAAGTGGCACACCAGACTTCCACATTTCAGTGGCCAGAATGAATCACATGACTCTACCTCACTGCAAGGGTATGACAGGAGATAAAAGGAGCAAGTAAAATGTTTAATAGGCATTACTGTCTCTGCCATATCATTTCAATAAATATGGATCTACTTCATGATCTTTGGTGGCTAAAGAATTTTTAAAATGGATATATCATAATTTGTTTAATCAACCGTAGTCGAACATTTAGATTGCTTTGATTCTTCACGACTCTAAATGACTGTGTGACAAACATCCTTCTATCTACATCTTTGAGTACTTTTCTAATTGTTTTCTTAAGATAAATTTCTATAATTTGCATTGCTAGGTCAAGGCATTTACACAACCTAAGTTTCTAGTACAGAATGCCAAAATCCCCTTCAGAATGGATATTCAAATTTATATTGTCACAGCAGTAATGAATATATTCATTTCTTCATACCTTCATCAACAATATTATTTATTTTGTACTCTTGTCAGCAAATGGGAATGGAGGAAAAAAGGAACTTCAGTGTTTTAATTTTTATTTATTTGATTCTTTGACCTGTGCTTTAAAATGCTCCAGTGTTGGAGAGGGAGGGAAGATGGCAGAAAAGTAGGGGACCCACATTTCATCTGGTCCCTTGAATTCAGCTAGATATCTATCAAATCATTCTGAACACCTGTGAATTCAATCTGAGATCTAAGAAAAGAATTGCTGCAATTCTACTAATAGAAAAGCAACCACTTTCTGCAAAGTTGGAAGTGTGGAGATGTGAATCTGAGGGGATATATTGGAAGATAAACTGCAGGGTGAGGGAGCCTCCATAAGCTGGCTACCAGAAAGTGAGATAGCAGTGGAGCACAAAATCAAAACTTTTAGAAGTCAGCTCTGGTGAGGGACATCCCTTCCTGAAAGGTGCTCAGGTGGTGAAGTGGGGCAGAATCCTAGAGGGGAGACAGTGTGGTCTCAGGATCCCCAGAGTCACAAAAAGAACAGGGGTGCCTGAGTGTGGCAGAGTTCCCAAACATTGGAGTAGGGAAACTGGCTACAATTAGCGAGCCTGGGAGTGGCCTCTCAGCTAGGTGTTGCCATAAACTGTGAACCGCAGCACAATCAGGCAACTGCTCTCCAAGCAGGGGCCCAGCAAGCAGCAATGACTGTGAGACCCACCTCCTTCTCCTGGGAAGGCAAAAAAGGCAAAAGCTCCCGGAGCAGGGGCCCAGCAAGCACCAGGGGTGGTGAGACCACCTCCCCCCAACCCCCCCAGGAGGATTGGTGCAGGTGAGCACCACAGGAGTCTGCAGAGTTTGGCACACACAAAAGGGATTGACCACCTTTCCCTGAGGGTGCACTGAAGAGTGGGGGCCATGATCATTCAGCTCCGGGACTGGAGATTGGGGCACTGCCATTTTTTACTTTGTTTTCATTGTCTAAAGTGATGAAAAAAGCCTTCAGGGAACAAAAGCCAATAGAATAACCTGGAGCAGCTTACACTGAGCTCAGCCCCCTGGCAAGAGGTGGTGAAGCTCTGCCCAGGCAAAGACACCTGAGAATCAGTGCAACAGGCCCATCCCCCAGAGGATCCACCAGCAGGATCCTCAGGCGAACACCAAGTTTATAGATCACTCAGACCTGAAAAACTCCTGTGCTAGGAGAAAATAGTATATAGAATTAGAGGGTTTTTTCACATGAGTCTTTAGTCTTTCAGTTTAAAATTTTCTTTTTCTTTTTTCTTTTTTTTCCTATTCAACTAGTTTCTTATTTTATCAACTCTTTGTTTTTAAGTCTTTTTTAAATTTTCATTTTTACATTTACATTTTATAGATATATTCTTCATTTTTCGCTTTTCACTGTATTTAATTTTATTTTTTTGTGTGTGTGTATGTATATATATAGATATATATATATATATATCTCTATATATAGTTCTGCTTTCTTTACAATTTTGGGATTTAGTGTCTTCTTTTTTTGGGTGGGGGGATTTAGTGTCTTCTAACAAACAGACTAAATACACCCAGGACCAAGCGGATCACCCTGTTTTGTCCACCTATGAGATTATATTCTCTCTTTTTTCCCTTTTTTTTCTTTTCTCTTTTCTTTCTTTCTTTCTTTTTCTTTTTTTCTTTCGATTTCTGACCTCTTTGGATTTGTCTAGTGTGTATTTTGCTTGGGTTGTGGTTGATTTTTTTGATTTTGTTCTCTCATTCACCCATTCTTCTCTGGGCAAAATGACTAGAAGGAGGAATTCACAACAAAAGAAAGGACCAGAGGTAATACTCTTTGCCACAGATCCAATCAAAATGGATATAAGTAAAATGTCAGAGCTGAAATTCAGGATAATGATTATAAAGTTACTAACTGGGCTTGAGAAAAGCATAAAAGACACTAGAGAATTTCTTAGTGCAGAAATAAAATCTAATCAGGCCAAAATTAAAAATGCTTTAACTGAGATGCAGTATAAAATGAGTGCTCTAACAGCTAGGGTAAATGAGGCAGAAGAGAGAGTCAGTGACATAGAAGACAAGATGATGGAAAGGAAAGAAGCTGAAGAAAAGAGAAAAAAACAACTATGGACCATGAGGGGAGGCTTCAAGAAATCAGCGATACCATAAAGTGAAACAATATTAGAATTACTGGGGTCCCAGAGGAAGAAGAAAGAGAAAGAGAGGGACAGAAGGTATATTTGAGCAATTCATAGCTGAGAACTTACTTAATCTGGGGAAGGAAACAGGCATTCAAGTCCAGGAGGTAGAGAGAACCCCCCTCAAAATCAATAAAAATAGATCAACACCCCAACATGTAATAATGAAGCTTGCAAATTTCAGAAATAAAGAGAAAGTCCTGAAAGCAGCTTGAGGCAAGAGCTCCTTAACCTACAAGGGTAGACACATTACACTGGCAGCAGACCTATCCACAGAGACCTGGCAGGCCAGAAAGGGCTGGCATGATATATTCAGTGTACTAAATGAGAAACACATGCAGCTGAGAATACTTTATCCAGTAAGGCTATCATTCAGAATGGAAGGAGAGATAAAGAGCTTCCAGGACAAATAGAAACCAAAAGAATTTGTGATCACTAAACCAGCCCTGCAAGAAATATTAAAGGGGATCATGTAAGCAAAGAGAGAGCCCAAAAGTAACATAGACCAGAAAGAAACAGAGATAATCTGTAGAAACAAGGACATTACAGGTAATACAATGGCACTAAATTCATATCTTTCTGTAGTTACTCTGAATGTAAATGGGCTAAATGCTCCAATCAAAAGACACAAGGTATCATATTGGATAAAAAAGCAAGACCCATCCATATGCTGTCTACAAGAGACTCATTTTAGACCCAAAGATACCTCCAGAATGAAAGTGAGGGGGTGGAAAACCATTTATCATGCTAATGGACATCAAAAGAAAGCTGGGGTAGCAACCCTTATAACAGAAAAATTAGATTTTAAACCAAAGACTGTAGTAAGGGATGAAGAGGGACACTATATCATACTTAAAGGATCTATCCAACAAGAACATATAACAGTTATAAATATTTATGCTCCTAACTTGGGAGCAGCCAATTATATAACCCAATTAATAACAAAATTAAAGAAACACATTGATAATAATACAATAACAGTAGGGGACTTCAACACCCCACTCACAGCAATGGACAGATCATCTAAACAAAAGATCAACAAGGAAACAAGGGCTTTGAATGATACACTGAACCAGATGGATTTCACAGATATATGCAGAGCATTCCATCCTAAAGCAACATAATACACATTCTTCTCGAATACACATGGGACATTCTCCAGAATAGATCACATACTAGGTCACAAATCAGTCTCAACCGATACCAAAAGATTAGGATTATTCCCTGCATATTTTCAGACCACAATGCTTTGAAACTTGAACTCAATCACAAGAGGAAATTTGGAAGGAACTCAAACACTAGGAGGTTAAAGAGCATCCTACTAAAGAATGAATGGGTCAACCAGGAAACTAAGAAGAATTTTAAAAATTCATGGAAACAAATGAAAATGAAAATACAACTGTTCAAAACCTTTGTGATGCAGCAAAGGTGGTCCTAAGAGGGAAGTACATAGCCGTACAAACCTTTCTCAAAAGATTAGAAAAGTCTCAAATACACGAGCTAAACTTACATCTAAAGGAACTGGTGAAAGAACAGCAAATAATGCCTGAAACAAGCAGGAGAAGAGAAATAATAAAGATTAGAGCAGAAATCAATGAAATAGAAACCAGAAAAACGGCAGAACAGATCAACAAAACTAGAAGTTGGTTCTTTGAAAGAGTTAATAAGATTGATAAACCCCTAGCCAGACTTATCAATAAGAAAAGAGAAAGGACCCAAATTAATAAAATCATGAATGAAAGAAGAGAGATCATGACCAACACCAAGGAAATACAAACAATTTTAAGAACATATTATGAGCATCTATGTGCCAACAAATTAGGCAATCTGGAAGAAATGGATGCATTCCTGGAAATTTATAAACTACCAAACCTGAAACAGGAAGAAATAGAAAACCTGAACAGACCCATAACCAGCAAGGAAATTGAAGCAGTAATCAAAAATCTCCCAACAAACAAGAGTCCACAGCTGGATGGCTTTCCAGGAGAATCCTATCAAACATTTAAAGAAGAATTAATACCTATTCTTCTGAAGCTGTTTGAAAAAATAGAAATGGAAGGAAAACTTCCAAACTTGTTCTATGAGGCCAGCATTCCCTTGATCCCAAAACCAGACATAGACCGCACCAAAAAGGAGAATTACAGACCAATATCCCTGATGAACATGGATGCCAAAATTTTCACCAAGATACTAGCCAGCAGGATCCAACAATACATTAAAAGGCTTATTCACCACATCCAAGTGGGATCACAAGAACCATATGATCCTCTCAATAGATGCAGAAAAAGCATTTGACAAAGTACAGCATCCTTTCTTGATTAAAACTCTCACAGTGTAGGGATAGAGGGAACATACCTCAATGTCATAAAAGCCATATATGAAAAGCCCACAGTGAATATCATTCTCAGTGGGGAAAAACTGAGAGTTTTTTCCCTAAGGTCAGGTACACAACAGAGATGTCTACGGTCACCACTCTTGTTCAATATAGTACTGGAAGTCCTAGCCTTAGTAATCACTTAACAAAAAGAAGTAAAAGGCATTCAAATTGGCAAAAAAGAAGTCAAGCTCTCACTCTTTGCAGATGACATGATACTTGATGTGGCAAACCCAAAAGACTCCACCCCCAAAATACTAGAACTCATACAGCAATTCAGCAATGTGGCAGGATACAAAATCAACGCACAGAAATCAGTTGCATTTCTATACACTAACAATGTAACTGAAGAAAGAGAAATTAAGGAATTGATTCCATTTACAGTAGCACCAAAAACCATAAGATACGTAGGAATAAATCTAACCAAAGAGGTAAAGGATCCGTACTCTAAAAACTATAGTACACTTATGAAAGAAATTAAGGAAGACACAAAGAAATGGAAAACCATGCCATGCTCATGGATTGGAAGAATAAATATTTGTTAAAATGTCTATGCTAACCAAAGCAATCTACACATTCAATGCAATCCCTATCAAAATACCATTGACATTTTTCACAGAGTGGGAACAAATAATCCTAAAATTTGTATCGAACCTGAAAAGACCCTGAATAGCCAGAGAAATGTTGAAAAAGAAAACCAAAGCTGGTGGCATCAGAATGTCAGACTTCAAGCTCTATTACAAAGCTGTAGTCATCAAGACAGTATGGTGCTGGCACAAAAACAGACACATAGATCAATGGAACGGAATAGAGAACCCAGAAATGGACCCTCAACTCTATGGTCAACTAACCTTCAACAAAGCAGGAAAGAATATCCAATGGAAAAAGGACAGTCTCTTCAATAAATGGTGTTGGAAAAATTGGACAGCCACATGTAGAAAAATGAAACTAGACCATTTTCTTACACCATACACAAAGATAAACTCAAAATGGATGAAAGACCTAAATGTGAGACAGAAATCCATCAAAATTCCTAGAGAAGAACACAGGCAGCAACCTCTTCAACCTTGGCTGCAGCAACTTCTTGCTAGAAATGTCTCCAGAGGCAAGGGAAACAAAAGCAAAAATGAACTATTGGGACTTCATTAAGATAAAAAGCTTCTGCACAGCAAAGGAAATAGACAACAAAAGTAAAAGGCAACCTATAGAAGATATTTGCAAATGACCTGTCAGATAAAGGACTAGTATCCAAGATCCAAGATAAAGAACTTATCAAACTCAACACCCTAAAAAATAAAAAATCCAGTCAAGAAATGGACAGAAGACATGAACAGATGTTTCTCCAAAGAGAACATACAAATGACCAACAGACACATGAAATAATGCTCCACATCACTTAGCATCAGGGAAATACAAATCAAAACCACAATGAGATACCACCTCATACCAGTCAGAATGGCTAAATTTAACAAGTCAGGAAACAACAAATGTTGGCGAGGATGCAGAGAAAGAGGAACCCTCTTACACTGTTGGTGGGAACACAAGCTGATATAGCCACTCTGGAAAACAGTATGGAGGTTCCTCAAGAAGTTAAAAATAGAGCTACCCTGGGGCGCCTGGGTGGCTCAGTCGTTAAGCATCTGCCTTCAGCTCAGGTCATGATCCCGGGGTTCTGGGATCAAGCCCTGGATCGGGCTCCCTGCTTGGCAGGAAACCTGTTTCTCCCTCTCCCACTCCCTCTGCTTGTGTTTCCTCTCTCGCTGTGTCTCTCTCTGTCAAATAAATAAATAAAATCTTTAAAAAAAAATACAGCTACCCTATGACCCAGCAATTGCACTACTAGGTATTTACCCCAAAGATACAAATATTTTGATCTGAAGGGGCACATGCACCCCAATGTTTATAGCAGCAATGTCCACAATAGCCAAACTGTGGAATGAACAAGATGTCCATCGATAGATGAATGGATAAAGAAGATGTGGCGTATATACACAATGGAATATTACTGAGCCATCAGAAAGGATGAATACTTATCATTTACATCGACATGGATGGAACTGGAGGGTATTATGATGAGCAAAATAAGTCAATCAGAGAAAGACAATTATCATATGTTTTTACTCATATGTGGAATATAAGAAACAGCACAGAGGATCATAGGGGAAGAGAGGGAAAACTGAATGGGAAGTCATCAGAGAGGGAGAAAAACCATGAGAGACTCTTAACTATAGGAAACAAACAGGGTTGCTGGAGGGGAGGTTGGTGGGGGGATGGGGTAATTGGGTGATGGGCATTAAGGAGGGCATGTGATGTGATGAGCAGTGGGTGTTACATGCAGCTGATGAATTATTGAACACTACATCTGAAACTAATAATGTACTATATGTTGGCTCACTGAATTTAAATTTAAAAAATGCTCCATTGTTCTGGGAGAAATAACTCAGAAAATCCAGGAATTCAAGAAAGAGGCCAACAATTTGTATGAAATGAGAAAAATTAAGTAATTTACGTATAAATTATTATGACAAAAATATCTTCTTTTAAAATTATGTAGTAAATAATTCATCTACTTATATCTGAAAGGCAGATTAATCCAGTTTGGGGCAGCTATTTTTATAGTCTTGTAAGTTTTGCCAGGATTTCTTTACCAAAAGCAAATAAAATGTTGCCAAGTTTGAAGAACAAATTTTGCAGATATTTGCTTCAATAATATATGGAAATCATATATTATTAGTCACTTGTCTCCCAAACAATATTGTAAGAATTTTTAAAAATGAGCTGGATAGATGGAGTCAGCATTTTGGGGAGGTCTGTGAGTTAATTGTCTGAATTAAAGTATATTGGAATATTATAAAGCATATTGCAATGTATTATTATAAAGTATATTATAAATATAAATATAACCTTGATAAGTCCATAAAAATCATTATTCTATGAAAGAAAAACTCACTCTAGTTAAATTTTCAAAAAGTATATGATGTACAGAAGAATCATATTGAACACAAAGAACAAAGTAAAAATATCAGATCAGAATCTTTGGTAAAGGAATCTAAATAAATGTTACTAAATTAACAAGCGCATTGTTGGTTTGAAGAGAGAGAAAGTTTTGGTCCCATCTGCTTTTTCTTCACTAAATTCTAAGTCCAATGTTAAAATATTTCATTGACTTTATGAGGTGACTTCATCGTTTTTAATCCAAAGAGAAGAATTTACTATATTTCATTGTTTCTATGGCATACTTTTTCTTGGTTCATGTTTTCACATTTCTGAAATCGGAATGTGTTTTATAGTTGCTGTTAGCTGGGCAGCAGTGAGGACTTTCAGTCATTGTCAGCATATGCATGTCAAAGCTTAGAGGATGGGTGAAGCACTTGGAAGAATGTCTTAGAGACAAGACATTTCCTAAGAGGGACACTTTTAGGAGACGATGTATGCTTTTGGTAGCACAAAGTATAATATTGAGTGGGAAAATAACATCAACAACCCTGAGTATGTGAGGAATTGGACTGTGAGTGCAAAGTTTTAGGAATACCTTACTCAATTTACTAGCTAATGTTTTCCTTTTCATGTAGACTCAAGAATGATATATGGTGAATATCTAGATGTGTGATAAAAGTGTTCTATCCTTGTTTAATGGCAGCATTTTTTTCTTCTTTGCAAGTGATGATATCTTAATGCCAATAAAATAGAGATATTTTAAAATCGGTATTATAAAAGAGAGTCAATAATATAGAGAATAAAAGATGAAAGATTGAATGAAGACTTGAAAGAGGGGTTAAGATACTGGAAGAGGCAGAAGTGGATAAGATCATTGACATAAATAGAGGAGTTACCTTGGGAAAGAAGGTGAAATTCTTTCTCCGTTGGAAGGAAAGGAGAAAATGCACTTTCTTCCTTTACTATCCCATTGTTCCTTATACCCACCTCCTACTCATGCTGCTGCAGAAATCCAAGTCAGTTGATAAAGAGGAAGTAATTATCCTGTAGCACATTGACAATGGAGACTCTGAATAATAAAAACTGACATTTATTGAACATGTGCTATCTTCCAGGCATTATACTAGTACTTTATATGTAGGTCAGAAGAAAAAATTTGAAAGTGCATCTGTTTGAGGGTCCTAACTTTGAAAGTTTAAGTCAAGGCATGTGAGGTTTCTGAAAGGTATTTTGAAGGAGGAGGAGGAAGAGAAGAAGGACAAGGTAGAAGTAAAGGCAGAAGCATGGAGGTAGTAAGATTCTCTTTATACAACAATTTTAATAGACATCTATAGATTCCATAGCTCTGGTGTTCTACAGAAGATATCGGGGCATACTAATGTAGGGTTATCTGGGGAAAATATTTGAATTTGGAATAAAGTGAAAAATTTAGCTTAGCTTTCATGGGAAATAAAAACAAATAGTATTTGTAGAGCATGTTTATAGAGCAAGCAGTGGGCTGTTTTACATTCATTCTTTCATTTACTTACAAGGAAGTAATTATTGGGAGGCAGTACAGTGAGGTGCTGTAGACCATGAGTCCTGGAGGTTTAAGTCTTGGCTCTGCTATGGGTTACATATGTGACCTTGATTGAGTTATTTATCCTCTTGGTCCCTCAGTTTCTTCATCTGTAAGATGGAGATAATAATAGCGCCTCCTTCATTACGTTGTTATAAGGATCAATAACGTTAATTTTAAGGGGCTTATTAGAGTGCCATTATTTTCACCTTTTTGTACATTAGAAGCTCAAGACAGAGGAATCTGTGTGATAGGTACTGTGATAAAATCCGTGTTTGAGGTTAGGAAACCGAGTTGTATACTTAGTGAATGGCAGAGCTGTGACATGTTCTTATGTCTCCCTGATGCCAAATCTTATACTGCCTCCCTAATATGGTTGGCATGCAATTTGAAATGAAAGCAATTGCTAAGCAACAGAGTAGACCCAGATGAATAGCATAGATTTTTAGTGAAATCACTCAGTGGGTTTGGTAACTTAAACTTCTGCAGACTGTTTGAGAAAGTGATGAATATGCAGGTAATATTTGTGTGTGTGTATAAATTTACATATTTTTCTTTTTATATTGTACATATGTATGTGTATATTATAATTACAGTATCCTGTATTTGAGACAAAACACAAAAATCATAATTAAGAAAAATGATAATATCAGTATTAAAAATGTCTGCCTGATAAGTCACAACAAAGTTATAAGGCAGACACCATGTAGAGAGAAGATATTTACAGACATGTGTGGATGTAATCATAGTATTCAGAATATATAAAGAACTCCTACAAATAAGTATGACAGAAAATAAAATCTCAAAAGGAAGTTGGGTAAAATATATGAAAAAACAATTCACAAATTAGGAAACCCAAATGGCTAGTAATTATGAAAAGATCTTCAAACTTGGTAATCATCCAGGAAATTTAAATTAAAGTAGGGAGATTTTATTTTCTGCCATCAGATTGGCAAATGATCTGACAACATAAGTATGAAGTGCTGGTGAGCATGTAGAGAAAAAGAAACTACCAAACATTGCTGGTAGGAATGTGAATCCATATAATCCCTTTAGAGAACCAATTCTCTCTTTCAACCAAAAGATGAAAGTACTCATATCCTACAACCCTGTAATTTCACTTGGAAGTATAAGCATCCATAGAGAGTTCTTGCACATGTGTAGAGATATGTATAAGGATATTCATACAGTATTGTGCATAATAGTGAGAAATTGGAAATATCTAATGGGGGAATAGGGAAATAAATTATATTAAAAATAAATTATGGTATAATTGGTTATATAATGAAGTGTTACAAACAGTTAAAGTGAACAAACTAGTTATAAATGTACTCATGGACAAGTAAAACACAATGTTGAGTGATTAAAAAGCAGGTTTAAAAATATGTACAGCATGAGTGCATTTATGAATGATTATCATAGGTGTATATATAAAATGATCTGGAAACATAATAAGACCTAGAAGTATACAAATTAAATAATGATAGCCTCTGGAGGGGGGAGGGAAGGTTGGGGATGACATGGGGAAGAGTAACAAATACTGTTTCAAATTTATCTGAAATGCTCTATTTTTAAAAAATCTAAACAAAGTGACACGCTATAAGCATTTGTTAGTTATAGAAAATGAATACTACAGGAATGTTTATGGTTGTGTGTGTGTGTTTGTATTTTTACTGTATCTTTTTAATGTTTCCTACAAAATATTTAATGGGAAGCCAGAGTTTCCAGGAGGTCATTGCAATGGGAGATAGTATTGTTGACTGAACAATATAGATTTCAGAAGAGTAATTGGCTCTAAAATGCTTCCCTCAACCCTGCTACTATATCAGATTACTTTCTCTTCTCTCTAGATTCTTTTACAAACAAATGCATGTATTAATTTGGGAGGTTAACCCCTTGGCCCCATAGCACAGTAATGTGGATTAATTTCCCAGATCAGCAGAAAACACTGCAAGACTTCAAGGAAAGAGACAGGGCAAGATGAGTAACTTCAGTCAGTATTCAAATTGCAATAATTCTCATCAATTTCTATGTGGATACTGTTCAACACAATTTGTAAATTGTAAGATTTAAAAGTAAAAGCCCAGAGTTTAAGTATGTTGGAGTTGAGCATTCAGCAGGTCAGGGCATGGTGGTGTGTATGGACTGGCCCCAGGATAGGGAGGACCTTGTATGGCTGGGACAGAGAACACTGCAATTTGAAAAACTGGTGATAGTCCTTGCATTTGAGCCAGAGCCAGTCTTGCTCTCCAATATCTGACCTCCCCTTGGCGTCCTGGAACTGCTTGACTTTTCCTTTGTTTTCAGTACTGGTATTGAGTTGTTGCTTAATCACTCAACATTTATCAATTCTCCCTTACTATTCATGGAATACTGTGCCCAGTGGAGTGGATACAAAAGAAATAGAAATAGAAATCACTTAGAAGAGGAATGGAATAACTATATTAAAAATCCCTTCATTAACAGGATTAAGAAAAAATTTTTGATAAGTTATTCATACTCCCCTACACCATTATGACTTGTAGATCAATAAATAAAATTCCTTTGGCATAGGAATTTTCAGGTGAGCAAATTTTAGGCTTAGATTTTGTGGGTAAAATTATTATTTTCTCTCTTTCAATTAACCTTTCTTAACAGAGATCCCTCACTTATGGTATGTAGTGACTTCTGCCCAAATTTCCCTCAATTTTATAAATTTTCCACAAAGGCCAACTATGGAATATTTCCAGTGTTTCAGTTTCCTTCTTTCAGACTTTGATTTTTTTTTTTTCCCCTTAGAGGAATACATTTCCCAATGACGTAGAAATGCTACTTCAGCTCATGTGATGTATCACTCAGAAAACCTTTCTGAGCCTTAATAATGTTTTCACTTCTGTTTGCCACTGTGGGATATGGTGCCGACATGCTTAGAAACTTTGTGGTCTTTCCCAGCACCTGCTTTTTTCAAATATGCAATTGAATTTTTCACAGTTGAACTCTAACATTTCTCTCCTAACTGAGCGAAGTTTCACAACACATTTGAAATATTTCTGAGGCTGGGCATATGTTCCTGTTTATCCAACACAAAGCTGAGGCCTCTTTGAACTTTCATCTCCTGATAATGTGCCTCATATTTTAACATCATAACACTCTAAGATTGGAACTGTTTGGAGGCTTTTGTGCTTTCCAAAGGATTTTCTCCTTTTTCTTTTGGCAATTTTTCTCCTTCCTCGTTTTAAACAGCTGCCTAAGGGCAGCAGTAGAAGAGCACATTGGTGGTCAGTGCCAATAAACTTTCGATATGTACCCTCTATTTTCTCAGTGGGGAATTCCCTAAGAATCTTTATCTTACACATATTTAAAAATCCTACAAGACCTTTTCATGATTTCCAGTACACCATTGTGGGTGTCAGAAGCTCAGTCTGGGCCAAATGGCTTTGTTTCCCCAAGTTGAACCCCTTTATTTCTTTTCTCAGATGCATTTCCAGTCCCCCTCTCACTCTATTTCTGATGTGTTGCTTCCCACAGTCATGAAAGAGAGAAGCATAACACAGCCTCTTCTCCATAAGGAGATGTAATGATGTGAGTACAGGTTGGATATATGAAAATACTAAAACTCATCTTGAACTTTATCAGGGTTGACTTTTTATCTTTTGTGGATATTTTTTTAATCTGGCTCAGAGAAACCTGAGAATGACTTTTCTTTGGCTCTTTAACACCTTCTTCACACACCACAAGAATATTATCCAGGATGAATTTGGCCCCCTATCTGCCATGAAACCTTGGTGAGATATTTCTCTGGAGTTCCTCCAAAGCTGGAGCAGGCCACATGGCTTCCTTTGACACCTCTAGGAAAGAAATAAGGTATTCAAACTATATTTGTTGGCTGTTTCCTTGGTTGGCTCCAAAATACTAACTTCACTTCAGCATTGGTACCTTATGCTAAGAAAATACTACCTTCTCAGTCCCTCTTTTTAGACGGACTTTAATATGTTTTCACCTCTTTTTGTCCTTTCCTTATGAAGGAGCATAGTAAGTCTCACACATGAGTTCTAAGGGAATGGATAAAATGATTTAAATATTTAAGACATAGTAATTAATTGGGTTGGACAAAAGCAAAACTTTTGCATTGTTGTCCAAAAGATTAGAATGTCCCATTTTAACAAAATCTACAATTATAGCATCTCATGTGAGCTGATTTTATTTCAGTCTAGTGTTATCTGCACTATTAATTATCTTTGAGTTCTTCATAAAAAGAACAGATTTATGAATCCAAGATGTCATCGTAATTATGCTTATGTCTTCCTGGAAATTTACTCAAGTGATTGGGCAAAAATGAACTTTGCAGCAATTCTCTTTCTCCATCTATGTTTGAAAGCTTCATTTTTCTATAGATTTTATTTGTAAAGAATAAAGTAGCAGTTAATTAATTTTTTATAATATAGATATACTGAGTAAATAATTGGATCATCTGGAATCTGCTCAAAGCCTAGAATATCTGACTAACCTGTCTATGCTGGCAACGTTACTTGGATTAGTAAATAAGTCTTCCTGAAAATTTTAATTAGAAAGATGACACAGTAAATATTTATTTCCCAGGAGATCCAGTGCAGCAGAAAAATCTAATCATAAGGAAGTTTGTCCTTAGTTTGGTTGTCTAAAATAAAATATTCCTGAGAGTCATCAACACACATAACTTAGAAAGTCTTAGAATTTCTCCAGATGTGTGGTCAATAGTCATGTGAAGCAGAGAAATCTATTTACTTTCTTCAGTTTTCAGTATATTATGAATTTCTTATAAGTTGTTGATAGAATGAATTATGTTCTAAATCAAAGATTTTATGAAGACTTACTAGAAATGGATCAAGGTCTACATTTCCATTTTCTACATAATTATTTAGGGACTATCACCTAGCTGATTATCTTTCTTCTAATCTTTTTCTCTTTTCTAATTCATTTGTCACACACTTGTTACGTACTTATTTGTTCACTCAGCTATAAATATCTCTCACAAGCCTAGAAATTCCAATACAAAATAGTCTTTTAAATATCTATCAAGTGAATTAAGTATAAAATTATTTACCTTTACCTTTTTTCCGTAATTCACATAACCTGTGCATCACTGGCAACTTCCAAGGGCTTTTCTTTACAGTAGAATACCTATGTCCTATAAAACCACTGGCTATGTGTATCATACTCTGTGCACAAAATTAGGAAGTGTACCGGAGATATCTGAAAGTCTATTAATTCAAATAATCTTAGGAAAAAAATACTTGAAAAGGAAATACAGGAAAACTGAGAAAGGAATCAAAATTAAGAATTCAAGGATGAAGTAGTCAAAAGGTAATAGCCCTAGTGATTAGCACTGTTTTGGGGTAAACATTTTATTTCAGTTAAACAGTGGTCCAAAAAAATTATTATAATTACAACGTGCAACACAAATGTCAAAATTGTTTTTAAGAGAAAGCACTACATATTAAGAATAATATTTTAGTATCAAATAGGTGAAACTAAACATTCAGATTATGTGAATAAAGATGATGAAGGACAGTGGGGGAAGGTAGAAAGAAGTAGAGTTTGCTAAATTCCTTATCTTGAAGATGGATTCAAAAGATGAGTTTTTTGTTTATTTTTAGTTTCTAATTGTTATTTTTCAAGTTATAAAAGTAATTATTATTGTTATAGATCACTTAAAAATAGCTTTTATGTACTGATTTAAATTTTTTTCTCTTTATATGCTTTTTATTTTTCCATTATTTGTGAAATGAGCCAGTTTACATACACTTATTTCAGATATTACTTGGATATAGTCTCCAAAATGAAATTCTAATAGTGTTTTCTCTAAGTACATAAAACTTTGGATTTTTATTCAAACAGATTCAGTGATGAAATCCAAAACCAAAATATAACTTTTCTTTCACCCAACACTCTGACTTTAAAGCTGCTATTTACAGGTAAAGTGGTCTAAGATATTAATAAATCATGAAAGGCAGGGACTAATTCACTAATTCAAGGATGATTGCATATGTTGGTTTTGTCTATGATATTATTGAAACTTGATTTAAGAACATGGGGAAAAATGAATCTCACTGGGCTGCAGAGGAAGAAAGAGGCCTGACAAGTTCCTGCCAAAAGATTTGGTCAGGGTATGTGTGGGAGAACAGGGGAACGAACAGCAAGAGCTAGTCACCAGCAAATTGATATTGTCATCTGAGGCCGAGCGTGTCTTCTGGAGAGTGTCCTAATTTCCTAGATTCAGTTTATGTGTTTTAAAATTAATCTGCTTTCTCTTATGCACGTCACAGAAATTATAAATGAGTACTGAGCTAGAGGAGAGGCCACCTGAGCTGCTTTGAGTCATTCTCTTACTAATGACAGGACGGAAATGAACATTACCTAGGAAAGTACCAAATGAGCATAAGGGACAAGCATTGATCTGCCTTTGCTAAAGGAATAACTTTTTGTGATTTGAGCAAAGTTGAAGAAATCCTTGGAGAAAAAAGAACAAAACACAGTTTTCAAGGATCTTAAGTAAGCCAGCAATTCCACACACACTTGGCCATTTTATTTTTAAAAAGACAAAGGGGCGCCTGAGTGGCTCAGTTGGTTGAGCGTCCAGCTCTTGATCTCAGCTCAGGTCTTGATCTCAGGGTCTTGAAATGAGGCCCCACATTGGGCTCCATGCTGGGTGTGGAGCCTACTTAAAAATAAAAAATAAATAAAGAGACAAGAGGAAATGACTTTTCAAATACATGAGGCAATTGGATTCTTAGTATATAATACCACTTTGAAAAACTTACCTTTATTTACATGTATGAGGAACAATAATGACATGCTTAAAGATAGAGTGCTTAAAAATGAGTTGAGGAGGGGCGCCTGGGTGGCTCAGTTGTTAAGCGTCTGCCTTCAGCTAGGGTCGTGATCCTGGGACCCTGGGATCGAGCCCCGCATCGGGCTCCCTGCTTGGCGGGAAGCCTGCTTCTCCCTCTCCCTCTGCTGCTCCCCCTGCTTGTGCTCTCTCTCCCTCTCTCTCTCTCTCTCTCTCTGTCAAATAAATAAAATCTTTAAAAAAAAAAATGAGTTGAGGAATACTCAACATATTTGAGGCTGCCTAATCATATTTTTGAAAATTTTGAAATAATATAGGCAATTTAAAAATGAAAATCTTCGTTACTTGTTGAAGAACTATATCAAAAATGTTTTTAAAAGAACATTCCTGCCTATTTGAGAGTGTCTTACATTTTATTTCCAGACAAAAATATGGAAAAAACCACATATTAACTCCAACTTATTGACTGAGTCATTACATTCAGTAATTTTTTTTTTTTTATCAGTGACTGTGTTAGATGCTAAGGTTCATACTCTTTGCCCTCATGAAGCTGGCATAACAATTATAACAAAATAATCCCCAAAGTTAAAAATCTACTTCAAAAGGAAAGTATCCAAAATAATGGCATTTGTGCTGGGGTGATCAGGTTATGGATGATCTTTCCCTCTTTTCTCTATTTTTTCAGTTTCCTACAATGTGAATGTTATCCATAAACTACCACTGATTGAGATCACTGTGCTAAGTGCTTTATAAACATTGTCTCATTAATCTTAATGATTAATAACAATCCCTATTTTATACTTGTAGAAACTGCAGTTTAAAAAATTAAAAATCATACTGCAGGCACTTATAGAGTAATTTGAAACCTGGTTGGTTTTACTTTGCATGCTCCCAACCACTATGAAACATTAGCAAATCACAGAACTTTTAAAACTCTATTCATCTCCCCAGAATATAATATAATATGTTGAAAGGTAAAGTAAAATAAAATTTGCCTGGAATTTATCTTTGTAAATTATATTTTTTGCAAGAAATGTAACAATTCCTCGTTTTCTTTAAATCAGTTCAGTTTCCAACTATCTGTCCCCCTTCCCTTTAGGCTAGTGGCAACTCCTCTGTCATTCTTGAAGTTCTTCGTCCCCAAGGTTGCACCAGGGATCCAATATTATAAAGTAGCTTCAAGGTGTTCTAGAGATCCTGCTTGTCTGTCTCCACTGGTTCATACTGAAATGTCCACTGTCCAAATCACACACTTCTTTCAGGTCAGGATAACTCTACAGCATTTTAAGTCCTATTTTGGGCATAGGGATCTTTAGAGCATTTGGAGACTTGTAGTCATTCCCCTTTGGGGTATTGCAGTCTCTTTGGGGCATTGTTGGAGAATAGGGAGTAGGTCCCTTGCCATCCAAACCAGCTGTATAATGTAAAACCTCAGCTGGTGTTGTATGAGACTACCATTTCCCCATATCTTTGCTAATCCTTGTTAGAGGTAAGGTTAACTTGTTGAAGACTGAGCTCCTGTTGGCTGGCTTCCCGAAGTGCTGGACTCCTACAAAGCTCCATGGAAAGCGGCTATGACCTATGGTTAAGGCCACCAGTACTTCTCAGTCTCAAGTTCCTCACCCCTTCATGCAGTGGAGGCACCAGTGTTTCCTTAACTATGAAGGCAATGGGGTGAATTCTTTGCTAATTTACCACAACATATCCTCGCAGGTGTAAGGCTTAGATCCCACCTACCTGACTCCCAGGAAAGGGACTGACATTCTTCCCAACCATAAACACCAAACCAGCCGCTTAGAACTGTAGCAACTGTTTTGCATATCATGTTGCTATTGAATCCTGGCTTTTAATTCCCTCAGGGAAGTGGTCGGTCTTTCCCTAATCCTGCAGCTTAAAAGCATCATAGTGTAAAAATCTGAGTTGGGCTCTACTATATTGTGATGTGAGATGTCAGGCTACTTGAACTTGTTTATACAGTGCTTTGACAAAAAGTATTAAAATTAAAAATTTTTTGCTCATTTCCTGAAGGGTATAAAATGATATATATTATGCCTTTAATATCTATTCCCTTGGCTATTACTGGATTGAGCATCTTTCCTTCTGTTATTCCTTATTGGTCATTTCTGTTTTTCCCCTGTGATGTTCTTGTTCACAGTCTTTTCCTTTTTCTTATTAATTGGTAGAAGTTTACTGAAAACCATTCTTCTATCTCGTACATGTGCTGCCAACCTTTTTTCCCATTGTGTCTCTTCTAGTTTTATTTATAGTATCTGTGTTTGCAAGAAATTTACATTTCTACTCCTGACTTTCATCCAAGCTTCAATCCCATATTTCTTTTTCTTTTAAAAAAAATCTGATCTTATTTATTTGTTACTCTTAGAATATCTTATTTTTGATTCATATTAAGGATAGAAGCTCTCGGAGAGGACAGCCTCCGTCTCTTGGATATGTTGCTGGCATTTTTCTTTGGTCTCCCATTCTCTTGGCCCAAAGTTTAGCCTAATCTGTAGCCTCTTCCTTATTTTTCTTAGTACACCATTTCTTCAGAGCAGTACATCAGTGTTTTGTGTTCTAGAATACATGGGATAACAGGACACTCGGGTTCTGAGTTTTTTTCCTTCTTTGTATAGGGACTTTCTCACAGCATATTGGTGGACATCATCTTTTTAGAGAGATTGAAAGAAAACTTTGCAGATTCTGCCAGCTCTTTTTTGGGCCCAGGCAATGAGGCACGGTCATTCCAGGAATATTTTCTCTGCCTTTCTTACAATAACCAAGTTAAGAACACTCAAACTAACATCCACAATGCAGCCCTAAACATATTTTCACCTTCCTTCTTCAGTTCTCCTTGGTCTATCACAGGAAAATCCTTTATTGAGTAGCAATGAACATAGGAAACTGTGTTTGTCATTCCCATACTGATTCAGGCTGCACACCCCTCCACTCTTTACTCAGAACAGGGACAACAACCTCGATGGCCATACATTTGTGTGTGTGTGTGTGTGTGTGTGTGTGTGTGTGTGTATTTTATTTATTTGAGAGAGAGAGAGGTAGAACGAGCAGTGGGGAGGTGCAGAGGGAGAGGGAGAAGCAGACTCCCCACTGAGCAGGGAGCCGGATGCAGGACTCCATCCCAGGACCCTGGGATCATGACCTGAGCCGGAGGCAGACAGTTAACTGATTGAGCCACCCAGGTGCCCCCATACATTTCTTTTATATATGGAAAATATTCATCTTTGTCCTAAAGTAGCTGCTTTTCC
This sequence comes from Phoca vitulina, assembly GCF_004348235.1. Classification (NCBI taxonomy): domain Eukaryota; kingdom Metazoa; phylum Chordata; class Mammalia; order Carnivora; family Phocidae; genus Phoca; species Phoca vitulina. The sequence goes on along the minus strand of NW_022589710.1, from coordinate 6,938,400 downwards.
TCTGAGATGCCATGGGAAAGAGAAAGCCAGTCTTACATTTCTAAGTATGTATTGGACATCTACTTGCATGTACAAAATGAGCTCATCTTACTTTTCTCTTCTAAACCCTCCTTCCCAGCTTTCCTGTCTCGCCTGGTCCCAAACTACTGGACCTATTGATGTGAAATGCTTATAGTCAATTTTGACTTTTCTTTTCATTCCTTCCTCCCTCCCTCCTTCCTTCCTCCCTTCCTCCCTTCCTTCCATTTTTTTTTAACCTTTGGGCCCTTCTAAAGACAGTCAATCAAAACACATTTGATGCCAAACAAACACACCATATTATTCTTTTCGCTTTTTTCAAAGTTGATAGAGAAAATATTTTATTGGTATTTTTCTTACAAAATGTTTTCTGAGTTCTGAATTGGAGGAAAAAAATGTTTATACAAATAAACTATCATGTGCCAGTCTTTAGCCAATGAAAGCTATACTGTAAAATGTTTCTATGATTATTTAATATGCAAATAAACTCCCATCTTTACCTTTCCCAAAAAAGGGTTCTTGGCAAACCTCTTTTCTTGGACTTTTAACAGAATAGCATTTTGTGAGTATGTGGGAGCTCTGGAGAGGGCTGGTGCTTGCTGTAGCTGTTTCTCCCGGCTCCCTATATGGTTACCTCCAGTCCCATCTATGGGAATCTCACTGCAAGTTAACTATATGTTGCCTTCTTACATGAGCCATACAACCATCACAATTTTATTTCTCAGTAGCCAGCTAGGTAGAAAAAAATTAGCTGTAATTGTAATTTTAAAGAAGCAGAATTTACATTGTTTCCAGGCTGTCTGCCAATTTGCTGTTTAGTAAAGTTAACCCAGATACAGCTTAATCAATTTATCTTGCCTTTTTTTTTTTAATCACCAAAAATTCTCTTGTCAAGATCAGATGAATGGTAATAATATATCCTTAATGGTTTTGCACACTAGATGGGAGTCAGTCCCTAACTTCAGTAACTACAAACCAGGTGGCATTTCCCAGAGGCCCTAATGGTCTCTTCATCCTGCCCATGGTCTGCTGTCATCAAGCTCTCTTCTCCCTGCCCAACCTGTCTCTGTTGGCTTTAGCAAGTCCATCAGTAGATGAGGTGTAGCCTTTGACCAAATAACTTCAGAAGCAAAATCTGACCTTGTTGTAATAGGTCTTCCATTGAGTCATAAAACTTTTCATTATATTTAAAGTGTCTTGATGAACAGATTTGAATTTTATACTCTCATAGAACATTAGGATTGCCATTTATGTTTCACAATTTGCATAGCTGATTCCCTTCCTGTAGCCATCCATTTTATGTTCTATAGTTTCTGCCAGTTTGTGTGTGTGTGTGTGTGTGTGTGTGTGTGTGTGTGTGTGTGTACAAACCACTAGAACATTGTGATATCGTACTGGGATATAAAACTCTGTGGTGAGAGACAGGGTAAGATTATGGCCCCTACCCCCAGGGGTCTACCTAAAAGTAAGATTATAATGGCATTGATAAAGCTAGTAATATAATGCAAAATCAAGAGGTGGAATAGTTTATCTCAGTCCCAAACATGTTGATTATTTTCCTGTAAAAGAATAAGTAAAACTTAAGGGTCCAATTCATATCCTCTACCGTGGAAATGGCCAGACTCATTCCATGTTCTTTTCTTCACCACCAGCCTCTCCCCTGCTCCCTCCCACCGTCCCCACCAATTACATGATGGGTGCAAGTAGGCAATTACATGTTATGTGCGTCCTGGACCTGTTTGCCCTCACATCCCTTCCCTCCCTTTCCCTGCTCTTCTCTGTATCAAGAGACACTAATTTCCTCAGCTGTGGTTCCCATGCTTCACTGACTTTAGAATGAATTGTGGAGGGGTGTGTGGGGAGGAATAGGCCAGGGTCTCTCCTCTTCCTTCCCTGCCAGCTGCTTCATGAATCCAGCTCTTGGCAGGGAGGCCAGCAATGTCTCCAGCTTCCACTAGTGCTGGGAACACTGCCTTTGCCCTTTATGCCTGGTGGATGAGGCTGGATTCCTGCTGTTGTTAATCTTTGGATTTCCCCCGTGTCCCCTGTTTGGTGTCTCAACTCTTTCATCACCCATGGAATCAATTTTCTGCATTAAAGTCCCTTTAACTACTCAAGTGGTTTCTATTTCCTGGCTAGACTCTGATGATATACATAATTTCCTCAGTACATATGAAATAACCTTTCAGACTTTTTTTTTTAAAAAACTCTGTAAAGACTAGAAATTATTCCATCACCCACGGAGGGCAAAGCCAAAAATATAACTGCCAAGGGGGAAACCCAAGAATGTGCAACTTTTTAATTTGTTCTGATACATCTGTTGACTTACTCTATTTAGAATATAATATTTTTATTTAAAATAAGTATTTCCCCATCAAAGATGGTTGTAGTAAAGGAATCTGTGCTTTAGTGAAGCTTAAGAAGTTGAAATATCACTTTTTAGCTAATCATACTATTTTCATACTTATTGATGGTTAGAATTTTAAAAAACAAACTTTTACAAAGAGAATTGTGTCAGTAGTTTGTGGAGAAAGAAAAATCAAGCAACATATAACACTTCCCATTATTTTTCTCTGGTTAACTGATACAAAATATGAGACTAGTAACAATAAAAGTAGCTTCCAAGGCTTCCCACTTAATTTCCAACTGGAGCAATGACTTAGAGTAGGGCCTTTTAACCCTCCTGTATTTGACATTAAATATTGACTTTCAGTACACTGCATGTTGATGTTATTCTTCTGTTTTTCAGTGTAAGATGCCAGAAATTTTATAAAATAAGTGATAAGATTGGAAGGGTATGTGTAACATTTTCTGTTTGTTGCTGTATATTCTCCCTGAAATAAATGGTGAGAGTTCCAAGGAGAATACGGCACTGATAGGAGCCTTAGATATGACATTGTAATAAAATAATTAGAGTCTTAAGTGACTTTTATAACTGTCCAAAGTTTCCATTCCCCTTTTTACTTTATTTCTGAAACAAAAACTCTAAGCTTAATTTTTCAGTTGCCACATTGCTTTTATCAATAATGAAAGTACATGTCACATACCAAATGCCTGCCATGAGCAATGTGTTTTACTTGGCTATTTCTAATATTTATCATGTTAGACATTTTTACTCCTATTTTACTGATGAAAAAACTGAGACTCAGATGTAAGTTCATCACTTGACATGATGCAGAATTACTTTTCTGTGAAAGAAGAAAAGCAAATGGAAAACATTTCTTGAGCCATTTCTTTGTGCATAGGACCCTCTTAGGATTTTTTTTTTTTTTTGAAGGCCTTACAGCTGAAAATATTGAACCTTCTCAATGAGTTTACAATTTAATTTGAGAAAGAAAGTGTCCCAAATAATAAACAGTAACAAGATAAATATCAATCTAGACTATATCCAAAGATGTGTCAGAATGGTGTGGATTAATGAAATAATCTCTGAAGTAGTAGAGCAATGTTAATCAGGCATGTTTTCTTTGAAGAATTAAATTATGAAAGATCCAAAAGATAACAGAATCCACAAAGTACTGAAAGAGTGAGGCAACTGGTTTGATTGAAACAGGTTAATAGATAATGAGTAAAGATAAATCAGATTTAAGATATATAAGGTTTTTTTTAAAGATTTTATTTATTTATTTGACAGAGAGAGCGAGAGAGCACATGCAGGGGGAACAGTAGAGGGAGAGGGAGAATCAGGCTCCCTGCCAAGCAGGGAGCCCGATGCGGGGCTCGATCCCAGGATCCTGGGATCATGATCTGAGCCAAAGGCAGACGCTTAACCATCTGAGCCACCCAGGTTCCCCAAGATATATGTTTTAAAAACTAAGCAGACCTGGCTAGGGCAATTTGGTAAGAAAAGCCATAAAAGGCATCCAGATTGAAAAGAATAAAATACTTAGGAATGAATTTAACAAAAGAAGTACAAAAGTTACACTCTGAAAACTATAAAGCATTGTTGGAAGAAATTTAAGGAACCAAATGAATGGAAAGACATTCCATGTATATGGATCAGAAGGCAACATTGTTAAAATGACAATACTCTGAAATTGATCTACAAATTCAATGCAATCTTCATCAAAATCCAGCTGGCATCTTTGCAGAAACTGACAAGCTGATTCTAAAATTCACACAGAAATTCAAGGGATCCAGAATAAACAAATAATCTTGGTAAAGGAAAACAAAGTTGGAGGATTCACATTTACTGATATCAAAACTTACTACCAACCAACAGTAATCAAGACTGTGTAGTACTGGCATAAAGACAGACATATCGATCAATGGAATAGAATTGGTTGTCCAGAAATAAACCCTCAAATTTACAGACGTTTGATTTTTGACAGGGTGCCAAGACGATTCAATGGGGAGCGGATATTCTTCCAACAAAGTGCAGAGACAACTGACCACACAGACCGCATGACTCTCTCGTCTTTCTCTTGGCCCAGTTGACACATTTCTCATACCTGCTTTGTGTCTGCAAGCATTTGATTCTTCTGACTTGATCCAGTCCAACCGTTCACCCAATGCTTGAATGCTGCTTATCATTTCCCTAAGAGGTTTTAGCGTATTCTTGAATAAGTGTAATGGCCAGGGATCTCCTTACATTGGGCTCCATTACTTAAATCAGTAGTTCTTTACAGGGAGAATTTTTAAATTATGTGATTATTTTTATTTTTTATAGCAATTGGAGGACGATGCTGGTACTTAGAGGGGATGGATGCATAGAGAAGCTAGATGTCCCACTATGCATATGTCAGCTTTGCACGATAGAGAATGATGGTACATGACTTTCAAATATCTCATCAACATTTGTGTAGGGGAAAATTGGTTTACAATTATTTATTATGACAAAGTTTCATTCTTCATAGTTATAAACTAAAATTTCCAGGAATGCAGTACTCTTTAAACCAAGGGAATATTGCACAATGTTTCCTGAGCATTGTTCACTGTTTCAGAAAATCATATCAACAAAACAATGTCACTCATTATAATTGAATGACCAATATAACATGCCAGTGTTATTTGGCACACATAGCTGTCACATGCAAATATATAGCAAAGGAAACCCGAGACTCTTTTTAACAGACTTAGACTTAAATATTACGAAATTCGCAAAGATACACAAGATGCAGGGATCTCACTGAATTGTATTAATAAAGATTGTTTTTATGTTTCATATTATTGCCATCACATATGTTTTTAAATTTTTGTGAATAACAATAAGAGATCTGGATTATAAAACTTACATATTGAAAGTATTTATTCATTTTGGGGGTTACCTGTTTTTGCCAGTGTACATAGATTCTGTCTCTGTCATTGTTTTTTTGTGGTTTCTTTTATTACTGCTTCTTTTTGCCGTACACCTTCATCCCCCATAGTTTATCAAAGGATATGGTCTCCCGGGTCTTTCTAAGTGCCAGAGACTGATTGTGAGCCTCAACATGTGGAGGAATTCAAGGCAGGAGATATGTTTTCAGAGATACTTTGTCACTATCCCGTCATAACATTGGGAATTATTTTGACATTGCACTTATAAATAAGGCCCAGCTCGTTTGTGCTAATATCATACTTCATCATTTTCTCTGTTTCCAAAGTCTGTAATTTGTCTTGGCATGTTATCCTTATTTCAATTAAGATCATTTCCCTCTTTTTCTTATAGACAAATAAGTCTGGTCTGTTAGGACTTATTTTTATTTTAGTGACCATTTATATTTCCACTGTTTTATCTTCCTGAATTTCTTGTACTGAAGGGTTTCTGACCTTAGCCCTCTTAAATCCCAGTGTGTTCACTCGGGAGGTGCAGGCATCGATCATCATCATCAAGTCTTCTGGATTAGCTTTGCCTGCACATTTACATATTGAAATACGTTATTTTATCATAAAGGACTCTCTTTTATTCCACTGACAGTGCTATTCTGAGTTGTAGTGGAACTGAGGCTCCTTTGTGCTTCTTTTTTTTTTTTAATTTTTATTGTTATGTTAATCACCATACATTACATCATGAGTTTTTGATGTAGTGCTTCTTATAAGCATTCTCTGAGCTGAACCAAAATACAAGCATTGTGGAGCCCTGTCCACATCTTCATTCTTTCACACCTTGCAGCCCAGAGGAGCCTCTGAGGTCTGGCCAATGCAGCAACCAAGAGGGTCTACCGCACGGATTTTCTCTTCTTCATGGTAAAATTCCCAATTGCTTTAGCCACTCCTTATGTGACAGAGTTTCAAATGTTGAAATATTGGTAGCAGGTGCTTTCAACTCTATTTCTACAATGGCTTTGGGGTCAATTTCCTAACTCTCTCTGATTTATTTTTAATTTTCACTTGTGTTCTTTCTATAATGTCCTAATTAATTCCCCCACTTGGTTTCCCCTTCCAGTTCTACTATCACAGAAGCCAGTTGACCTCTGAAGTGTAGGTGTGATCGTGGAGCTCTTCTGCTCAAAGACTTTCTTTTTTTTTTTCAAAGATTTTGTATTTACTTATAATTTATTTATTTATGACCGAGAGAGACACAGCGAGAGAGGGAACACAAGCAGGGGGAGTGGGAGA